>NW_023339707.1:12478316-12503607 GCF_004916995.1 Morone saxatilis
TCTATCTATACTGCTTATCATTACCTTCAAAATAATATGATTAATAATTCACAAATCTTTTTTATTGTTCCATTAAGCAGAGCAGGTATTTTACTCTGTAAGTGCAGAATATCAAAACTTTCCCTTTCCTGCCTATCATTCATATTATTATGCTGTTAATCATTTGGCAATTACACATCAGGCTGACACATTTTTCTTTTCTCAGTCTATGATAATAACTCCCTGATCACCAGTGTCTATGATCTTAGTTCAGGGTTGAAGTAATGGAGAATGACAGTAATCCCCCATCCACCGTGATTTAAATTTGCTCTATCCTTAATGATACATGTTCTGCATGCATGCAGTGACACAGAGCCTGTTAAAGGAATTATTAGCACTGATAGAGTGGAAAAGATAAGCACCTCACTTCCTACAGTGATGATTGAAGTGATACACTGCTGGAGACATCTGTTCACCTTCATTATAAAACTTTCAGAAGTAGATCAGAAAAATGACACAAGGGTTTAAACTAGATTGGCATCATTTTCACATTTTAACAGGTCTTTTATGTGCTTTTTGGTGAAATTAGAAATCAAAATGAGTATATCGTAATGAAGTGTAAGAAGCCTGAAGGGAAGAGAGCTATAGAGCAGTCAATATTATCTTAAGAGCCCTCTCAATAGCCAAATGCAAATTGCTGTATTTTCCAACACTTCTAGAAGAACTGAAGAAAAAGGGAACTAATGAAATAATAGAAACAGTACTCTTAAAGGACCAGTATGTAGGATTCAGTGTCATCTAGCAGTGAAGTTGCAGATTGAAACCATCTGAATACAGCACAGCCTTCCAAGTGTGTAGGAGAAACTATGATGGGCAAGAAACTCGCAAAAAACATGAAAGGCTCTATTTACACCCAGTGTATGGTTTGTCCATTATGGGCTTCTGTAGAAACATTGGAACTATAAATATATTTTTCCATATAAATGTGTAAATATTTATATTTTATATGTACAAATACTTGATCCCATCACCAGCTGTTTTATTCAGACTAAGTACACTGTGAAAGTGTGTATACGGTAATATAATAGCAATATTCTCACAGAGAATTGTTCATTTTGGTTCATTCCAGTTTTTTTTATCAATTGTTAATGATTTATGTTTTAAATAACATGAGAACACCAATTCAAGGGTGCCAGACAGGGCAAGCTTTATTTAACACAGCATAAAACAAAAAACAAACCAAAAAAAGGAAATAAAGTTAAATTTCCAAAATAGATTTTAAACAAATGTACATGTCAATCCAAAAAAGGCAAAAATAGCTACCAAATAAATATTCACATCAACAACAATATTTTCATGTGACATCCTTGGTGATGTCCTACAATAATTATAAAACAAGAGACGGTATGTACAATCATACAACTTCAATAGGACATGCTTAGGAGTTTGACTGCACCATTGTACCACACACTGACTACAACACAAAGGCTGCATATTAACTGACGTGGTCCGTGAGCCGCCCATCTAACCCATCTTCAGAAGGCCCGGCATCAGCTTCCTAACCCAAAGAAAAATATCAAGGAATATATTTTTTTTTAACAAGCCTGGCAACAAATGAATATCCGACACTGTACTAATGGATGTGGGGATGTCTGCCTGTGAGCCAACCCTCTCTGTCCACAAAACCAACCCAAGAGCCAGTCTCTCTTTCCTACGCTGAATTGTTGCTAGGCAATGTTGAGGAATTTGGTGTGTGACCATGAACTGGAAGCCTTTGTGCAAATCACCACTTAAAGTTCCTCCGACTACCGGGGGCAGTCCACAGCTCCAAAAAGATTCTGCAACAACCATCTCAGGGAGATATTTCCAAAACGACACACATCATGCTTTTAAATAACAAAAAAACAAAATACACATCAACCATAAAAACAAATAATGGAAAAATAGCTTTCTTTGGACAGGGCCAGCCTGTGCATTTTGATTAATTGTTCTCCTTAGTCCCACATTATTTCCTCTTTTTTTTGACACACTAGCCCTTTTTACAAGATGATTGTTAGACTTTTGAAGGTTTCAAAGTATATTTTTCGAATTTTACAAGTATGTACTGCACTGTTAACTCACTCAAGCAGTTTATTCAGATCTTACCGCTTTTTATTATGATTATGTAAAATTGACAGCAAAGTCTAGCATCTGCAACTCAAAGAGCGTTGTTCCCTCTTCACATACTCTGATCTATTTCATAGCACATTGTCATTGGCTATTTTATATACCAGTGGCTACTTACACGGAGGAGGAGGGGCAAACACAGATCAGCAGCCTCTTTGTACAGCAGAGATGGTTTCAGTCTATAACATCGATGTCCATGGAGCGCTATAGCATGACAGTAATCACAAAGCTGCGTCTTTATTGCCACACAGGTTACCTTGCATCACAAGCACTTAAATCATTATTGCTTTATGGTTAGAAGCACAGAGGTCAATGCTGCACACACACATAACCATGAAGCCAAAGATTTAAGCTCAGAAAAGGGTCCAATTTTTTGCTCCGCAGTCATTGTAACCTACAGTAAGTGCTGCTTATTGGAGGTCAACAGATTAACAAGAGTGTGCGACACAAAAACTTGAGTCATCTTGGAAGAGTAGAGTCAGGTTGGGAGTGCTACATTGGATTGTTGCAATTTGAGAGAAATCCACAGGCATATTACAGTAGTCAAAAACTCTCAATGACTTCTGGGAACATGATATGAAAGGCATTTTTCAAAACTGCATACCATTTGAGAATTGTTGAAAAAGTCTCAACAATACAATGCTACAAATCTTTTCTGAAGAATATTTGAAACAACAAACCAGATTTTCCCTTTAGCAGCCGGCCTGACTCAGGTAGGCATTTAACCTATGCTTTTAAATATGCCTCACAATGCTTTCGCTGGCATCGATAACCAGCCACAGCTTCATAAATAACGCTGGACAGTTCAGCATTGAACTGTTTGTGTGTACGCTCCTGGTCACAACAAAGGCATGTTTTCTCATCTATTAAAATGTGTCTGTCCCATCACCAAATATTATTTTAAAATAGACTCTAGCTGTGACAGCAGAGACACCGGAAGCCCAACTAAACTTCCTTACTTTTTATGTGTGTCCTTCGTTTTGTACACACAGAGTCTCTTCAGCCTCCTCCACCTAGTCCACTGAAAGCTTGTGGAGCAGCGCTGTCCAGAGCTACACAACCATGCATCAACAATCCATGCAGGTTGAAATAGTCTAGACTGCTGTCTACACAGCAGCCTGCACTCACAGCTCTTATCCCTGCTCTCATCACCACTGAGACAATGAGAACAGCCCTCTATGTAATAGCTCTCACTGTGGTTTGTCCCACTACTCCCTCTACATCTCTGTGCTTTCACAGGTCTAAATGGGGACACCAGCGACAAGCTATTTCACACCTCACATATCTTACTAAGAGGGATGAACAGGACTTTGCTAATTCCTGACAGTTTCATGCTAGATATATTTTTGCACTTAGAAAAATATCCATTGAATTGTCTGAGAGGCATTTACATCACAAGATTAAACGTCACATGTTGCACATTTCCAATTTGGACAAAATCAACATGTGCCTAGAGATAGTAAAATCAAACAGATGTAACACCAGTGTAGTTGCATACTGTTAACAGGTGAAAAAAATGGCAGCTTGATGATCAAACCTTGACTGATATTATTTGTTCGAAAGCAAGATAAACAGTAGTGGAAAAAGATTGATGTGCGCTAAAAGGTTCAGGAGCAAGTGGACAGCGAGGTGTCCACCTCTTCTGAGGGGCGTTTGGTTTCCGGGGGGGTGAGGGAAGGATTCAGCAGGATCCCCTGATAAAACCATCGTGCCCACCCCCCCTTCCCCGAGACCAAGAGGCAGGGGCTTGGGGTCGCATGTGATGACTGTAACCCAAGAGGTCTCCACTCACATGACCGAGCAGCTCTTGGCCTTCTCCTTCTTAAAGGTGGAGGAAAGCAAATCCGACTTGCTGGGCAGGTGGAGAAGTCTTTTGGAGAGGCGGCGGGTGGGGCTGGTCTTCGGGAGAGGCTGCAGCTTGTTGATGCAGGCCATTGCTGCGGTGCGGAACACGCTGTGGATGCTTTTCTCCGAGGTAAACGCTGAGCACTCCAGGTAAGCCTCTGCGCCCAGCTGCTTGGCCATAGCAGAACCCTGCAATAAATGGAGCGATGTAGGCTGCTGTTCATTACATCTTTTATTGTGTTATATTTGCACCAGGGTCACCGTGAGTGTGGAGTTCAGGAAGAGATGCCCCTGCAAGCTCATAAAATGAGGGAGCACGCAGTCATTGAATCTTCTAGGTGACAATAGGTGACTCATTATATTCTTTACCCATTTGTCATCATAAAAAAAATCAAATAGAAAATACTGATGTTTATAGTTTCAGTCGGCCTCTTTTTTCAAGCAATTAAAGAGCCATGTTCCCAAAATGATTTCTTGAGAATGGCAGCTGAAAATAACAGCTCCACTGGAAGTGTACAGACTTGTGAGGTATAATGTTCAAAGCCGAAACAGATAATAGGATATATATATCAATATTGAAAGGTCTGTTGATAATTGTGATATTTATTGTTACATAAAGTATGGCATTGAATACAGTACTGTATATTCCAGGCTAACTATATATTTTATCTCACCTGCTCATAGGTGATGGGAGTCTGTTTCTGATTAGACAGCTCCATCAGCGTGCAGACATCCGTGCGTAGGTCGATCTTACAGCCAATGAGCAGGATACGTGTGCTCGGACAGAAGTCCAGGATCTCAGTTTTCCACTGTGGACACAAAAGGACAATCAGCTCAGTGGATCTATTAGAGTAAATAATACCATTTAAATAAATATTGCATGGCCATACGGTATACTTTAAACAAATCACACAATATTTAAAGGGATTGCTAATAGAAGAATGTTAAAATGGTGTACAAAAAAGAATTATGACCGTAAAGTGAAGTACTGAAGTCATTACCTTCTTCAGACTGCTGTCCACAGTGTCCGGGCGGCTGATGTCAAAACACAGCAATACTGCATCTGAGTCGCTGTAGCACAGGGGCCTCACATTGTCGTAGTACGGAGAACCTTTGAGGGCAGAAAAGAGAGAATTAATAATGTGGCTAAAAGACAAACTTTGATCCTTTTGACCACAGGAACTCAAAACAGTGCCACGCTGAATATTTTTGATTAAGTTTCAGAGGAATCTCACACAGCCATCATTTTGAAATATTGGCAAAGGTCCTCAATGATTTCCTCATCTTAATGCTGAAAAACCCTCGTCGTTTCCCTACTTTGTAGTTGTCAAAGTTTCTTTGTAAGTTTTTTTGTTCTTGAATTGATGGAAAATGGCCTTATGATGATTTTAAAACATTGAGGTCAGACCTGCAGGAGACAGGGCATATTTTCACATCAAAGGTACAAGGGTTTAGGCTAAATTTGCATTGTAAAATGATAAAGAGTTCATGATCCGAGCCGATGATTAATTCATTTTAAGTGGAGATTGTTTCAGGAATCGATTGCTGTGACAACAGGCACTTGTTCAGAGAAAAAAGGGTGATGGAGCAGCAGAGTGGAAGAGGCAGAGTGAGAGAATACGGCTGCAGGGATTACGTGCAATCGGCATCACTTCTCCTGCTGAGCCTCACTTTGCTGTCCCTGAAACTGCTCTTTCCCTGCTCCTATATCCTCTGCTGCCATTTCAGAGGGAGAGAAGATGACAATCGAGCACTAAATCCTCATTGATCTTCTCTTGCAGTAGATTACGCAAGTGGAACGGTGGGGCTCCGGGCAGGCAGACGCTCCCACTCATGCTCAGAATCCTTAAGTAAACCACCCACCCCCCAAAAAATCCTCTGCTCGGCGCGCAATACCTCCAGTCCCTCTGTTACCACAGCAACAGCCTTGGAATCCACCATCTACATCAGGCATTCCTCCCACCTCTCCATAAAGGCTCGCCTTAACTGCCAATCAATCATTTTACACCGCAAACTGCCCACCCACCTACTGTTGGGGACATTCCTCTGCTCTGCAACAGAGTTGGGGACCACAGACATACATCCATCATGCAAACATACACACATTCACACCACACCTATAGCACACAGACTCACTATTTAAATTTGGCAGCAGCCAGAGGTGAACTAGATCTATGTATCAGATGAAACAGAAGAGGAGCAGCTCAATGGGATTAACATGTTTACTTTAGGCTCTGTGTGAATCCCAAAAGGGATTCAGTGTTCCTCTTATAACCACAGATAACAAAAGCAGTCTGTGTAATCACTCATTTAGATATTACACAACCATCCTAATTGATTTACAGTGTAGAAAACAGTGCATGAGAAGAAAACATATGAAGCAGCGTACACAACATGGATGTGTGCATATACATCCGTTTCATGAATACTTAATGATTTTCCACATTATCAAAGGGTAAAACCGAATTTGCCAGCTGCTGGGCGCTGTGAGTGGAATAATGACAAGCTGCGATGAAATTCCTCAGGGTCCTCAATGTCCTGAAGGAAGTAAACATCACTGCAACGGAACAAAGGGACATGCTTGTTGTATTATAATGCTGTTTCTATGCCTTTAGAGAGAATAATTACTTTGTTCTACTCTTAATTAACTGAAACATTCTGATTAAAGTAAATAATTTACTAAGACTGTATCTTTACAAAGAGGAAAGACGTCGCCACCTCAAGAATACAAATTGTATTATTGCCCAAACACCATTTACACCTAGGGCTGGAGTAGATGTGTGTTGACTCTGAAGAATCTCATAGGAAAGTTAGAGGCAGGGTGCTCTATACATTTTCTCAATCTCCCACGATGGGTTATCACACAGCCGGGAAACTGGGTGTGATTCTGCATTAAATGGCCACTGATCTGAATGCAACAATCAATAGAAAGCTGCACAGGGGGTCCTGGACCCTTTGCAATTAAAGCTGACAAATTAGTTACCCTGCCAAGGGGGAAGGGAGATGGAGGGGATGTCTAGGATGCTTTTTTTCTCCACAGAAATTTTTCATTTTGGACAAACAATGCACGATTCAGTGGGCGTATTTATCCAATCTTCAAAGGGAATAAATGATATGAATGTGTAAATATTAGTATTGGAAGCTCCACAGCATGGTGTTTGGGCACAGGAGCAGCCTTGGCAGCGCTCTCCCGACACTACAGGACCCAGTTTCTAATCCTGGAAGAAATAGCTGTTTCTATTGTGGCAAGAAAAAGCCAGGAGGAAGAGAGGAGGGAAAGCAGGAGTGTCGCCTACTGAGGCAGATCACAAAGAGCCCTCCTATGCCATTAATCCTTCACCCCCTGCAGTCTGATATCACAGAGTACCAGTCTCTGTCTCTTTCCCTCTCTTCCCTCCTTTTCTCCATTGCAACAACCCAAAAATGGCTTGGATAGACAGATCAATACACACGCAGAGCCTAAGCATGCTCCAAATGTTCCCTTTTCTTCCTTTTTCTCAACAGCATGCCTGTACAACAGATGGAGAGTTTCTGAGGCATGAAACATGGAGAGTGAGGCAGACTAACTGGGGAGTGGAAGGAAAAGAAAAGAGCATAACAAAATTCCTGCGGCTGAGCTCTACTCCATCCGTCTTGATGGTGTGGTGCCCAGAGCTAAGTGTCGAGGTGGAAATTGGGCCAGAGCAGAAGTAGGCTTCACAGGCTCAGACGACGGGGCCTTGTGTTGGAGCCTACAGGTGGGGGAGGGGAGGATCTGCTTTTCTGTGTGTGCATGAGTGAGGCCGTGAGTGTATTTTTGTGCATGTGCGCTAAATCAACTGAGTGACAGAGCCTGTCTTCATCATTAGCACACTCCTCTCCTACGGTGAGAATGCAGGGGTCAGACAGATTAATGATCCAGTGATGGGATGACTCACAGATTTGGGGATGAGAGGAGCTCTGCCCCTCCACCCACACTCAGCCGGCTGGGAGCTGCTGTTGCTGCTGCAGCTGATAACTACGGACTTTAGAGCCAAGCCAAGAAACACACTACATTGCGTCAGACAGTTGTTTAATGGTTTCACATGCCAGAGCCCATCAGAATAACAGCTGAAGCCCCCTGCAGGGAGAGAGAGGACGGGTCTTTGTTCCTGAGCATCACCACATCTAAGCTGTTAATAAGCCTCACTTTGTAACTTGACACTGTCAAAGCTGATCATACTCTGCATTTTGAAGTTGAGTCAAACAACAGATTGCTTAAAACATTTAAACAAAAGCCTTGATGTGCATTGAACTAAAAGTGTAATCTGCCAGTAATCTTTCACAAAGTTTTATTCAGTCTCAAGGTAAATTGTCAATTAAGTTTGTTAGAATCAAATATATCTGCTTAGATTAACACTTATTTGTTGTAATGCCTTATACCTTACTATAATTAAAAACTAAACTAGGGCCAAAACAGTTACTCAATGAACATAATAAACAAATCAACAACTTGGTTATTATTGGTTAATCATTTAAGTCACTTATGATGGAAAATACCAAACCTGGTTCCAGCTTTGCAAATGTAAAGATTTCCTGCTTTTATCTGTTTAATAGTAAATTAGTAAGTAAGTTTAATAGTCAATTAAATAACCTTTGGACTTCTGGTTGGAAAAAAAAAAATTTAAAGAGACTTTTCCCTAATCGCTGAGATTTTATAGATAGAACAGTTAATTTATTAATCATAAAGTTTATACATTTATAAATAAAAACGTAATTTGAATTAATCCATAATTTAAACAATCCCAATTTGTAGCCCTAAATAGACTGAACCCTAAAAATGGCTAAAAGCTGAAATGACTGATATATAGCCAATACAATTATTACTGTCTATTAACAGTGGCTTTCTTTTACAATTATACAGATTGTTTCATCAGCTTAAATTGATATTGGGTTCATTACAAATCAATCTCATTCATTAATCATACAAGAAATGATGATATTTACAGTATCCTCTAAAACCCAAAGGCTTTATCAGCAAGACCCTTCAACCTGAAATAAATTACTCACTAACACCATAACGAGATTCATTATTCACTATACATGAGTTACAGCCACTGGACGGTGTTCGCCTCCCCCACCACCCTCCCCATGTCCGATCGTACCAGGCTGATTAAAACCGGTGGATTGATTTTGGTCTGTAAATCCATGGCGGGGCTGGGAGAAGGAGCTGCCTGTGTGGAGCCGGTGATGAGGTCAGTCCAATCAATGAAGGGGAGTCGGGATAATGAGGAGACCCTCTCAGTGTGGTGGGGACGCAGTGGCACAACTCCACACAATTAGAGCAAATTACAGTAAGAAGAAGAAACCTGTATGGTGTGACCAACAAATAGCCCCTGAGCCTGTCGTCCATCACCGGGAGCCTGACAAGAGGTACATGAGAGTCATCTATAACAGATGATGGGGAGGGGGGGTGAGATAAGTCCTTATCTCAGTGTAACAAGAGAGTGAAAATCCACTTTTAGTCTTTATATCAAACCTGAAGCCTGTTCCTTCCTTCCTGTGGGAGCACATGGTAGCTCCTGGTAGAGCGTTCACTCCACGTAGGCCTTATCGCAGGAGCCTGGGTTCAATTCCAACCTGTAGCTCTTTGCTGCATCTCACCCCCCTCTCTTACACCCCCCTTTTTTTCCTGTCTGTCCTCAGCTGTCCAATTAAAAATAAAGCCATAGAAAGCCCCAAAACATCTTTAAATAAATAAACTCCTGTGATGAAACAATGAAAGATGGGTAGGGTGGAAGGGGTAAAAGGAAACAGAAGAGCTAGTTCAACAAGGAAAGAAAGAAAGAAAAAAAGAAAGAAAGAAAGCATCTCAAACTCAGTGGGTCAGTCAGAAGGGGTGGCCCAGTGGTCCTATTCACAGTCTTAATCCTCTGCATCATGCTGTTGGAGTGGGTGACCCGGAGCAGCATATGGAGGAAAATGCAGGTCACCAGAGTTTCTGAGCTGCCTCCTGTCTGTCTGCTCCAGAAAACCTTCCTGCGCGACAGGATGTCTCTCTGTGTGCCCATCATCCCTCGGCACCAGGCCCACTCCTGCTGGCCAGACCAAAGTTCCACAGTCTGGGATTAAAAAGCAGGATTTGGTCTGGGTAGGGAATTACATTCACTTTTTTTTTCCTGTTGCCGAGTTTGGATAATGGGGGATAAGAAGTGGGGGGGCCTGGTGGTGAACCGCAAAGGAAACAGGTAAAACTGCTATCCAGCATCAATACCACACGCGCGGAGTGAAGGAGCGAGCCCGTTACATCTTATCATAGGATGTTTACTTGTCGACAGCAGAGACTGTATGCCACAAAAAAAACAACACAACCAACATTGAAGTGTAGCCAACTTGCCCCCAGCCTACAAGCCTACTATGACCCTTGTGCGGTCCGCTAGTATACACATCCAAGCGAGAAGTAGTGGATGGAGAGCGGGAATCCTGGAAAAGCTGAGAGACTAAGGAGTCATGCAAATGAGCAATGAAAGGGAACAAAAAGGTGCAGCAGACCCGTTGTCTACTAGTAAAATCCAGGTCAACAACCTAAAACATTTTTTATCAAGGAATCCCTAAAGAGTGTGAGAATCCACTCTGTACCCAGTATCAGTTACTTGAAACCCTCTAAATTTCTACAACGAATAGTGAAAATGAAACATATGAAGGCAAACAAGTCAGCAAATAACAACTAAAGAGGCGGAATAATCACAGTCTTCCTGCCCTAGTTACCAGTGAATAACATCAGTAGTGCGGGGAACACGTACTCGTAGAACTGTCCACATCCTTTATCCTGCCAACATGGGATGCAAAAAATAATTAGATATAAGAGGGAAATTAGATCAGCGCCTAAACTGGAAGTCCAGACCCAGAACCTCAATGCAGTTCAACAAGTGGCAGATTGTTGTGACGCTTGCATCAAAAAGAACAATAAGAGTCAAAATTAAAACAGGCTTGATCTAAGTCCTTTAAGTTAATCAAAACGTAATTAAGCCATGCATACCGTACGATTGTGTTTCGAGTATTCGAACCGCTTCGATTATGGACCACTTTATCATATTTCTCTCACCTTATAATAGGTTCCAAGATGAAGATTGGGAGAGTGATGAATAACATTTCTGCCCCCTATATGCCATTATAGAGGAAGATTCAGTAGCACAGCTCTCTTTGAGCGGACTAGAAGCCAGGCTCATTACATTCACGACATTGCTTCACACAGAATCAAGGCGAAGGACATGAATGGCAAGACCAGTTGAATCAGGACCAGCGCAGACAAGACAGACAGACACAGGCCAACAGACAAAAACAGAGAAATCAGGGTTATTCAGTAGGCCTATATACCTGAATGCCCACCGCACCACTTCGGCTGCCCTCGCCAGACAGGACTTCAAATAGTGGGGCACGTAGAGTCTGGGGAGCAATTACAACCCATAGTGGGAGGTTGTCATCACTCAGCAAACAGGTAAAGGAAAAATTTATCCAGATATAATCCTTCCAGTGGCACATCTACCGTAAAACACATCACAGAGGATGGAGCGGGAGGGGGTGAGGGAGGGTAAATTCAAAATAATAAGCCTAGTAAAAATGTTTCTTTCTTTCTTTTTCAAGGAATTTCGGATCAATCAATCAAATCACTGCAGTTGCAAGAAATATTCAACCCAGGCCAATATGTAACAATCCTAAATGCGTAGGGAAAACATTTTAATTTATCATGCTTTAAAAAATCAAATGCATTTAATAGTATTACGGTAAATGCATTACAAAATAAGCCGAGAGGACGAGGTTTTAGGGAAATGCGCATGAAAACTGTGACCGCAACAGACGCACCGATTTTTTTCCCTGCCACATTCAAACATTTTTCAGAAAAAAAACACTCTAATCATCAACAAAACACAGAACAGTTTTATGTGCACACATTTGTAGTTCATTTTCCATAAGAGCATACCTCTGGATAACAATCCTTCGCCAGGACTTGCAACATCGCCGTTTTTCCGCATTGAACGTCTCCCACTAAAACCAGTTTACATCTCACCACCAACGGCTGCGTATTTCTCCTTTCCTTCATGGTGTTAATGATGGTTCAGTGTTTTCTGTGTTGTCTTCGTTGTTGTTGTTGCAGAAAAAAGGCAAAAAAACACGCAGCAGAACAGCCCAGAAATCGTCCCAGTGTGATCGAGCGTCCCGGTGTCTGGCTCTTGGAGGATGCTCGCAGTTGATCTGATTGAATTTGCCACTGCGGCTCTTTATACAGGCGAGCAGCAGCCAATAGGAGCTCACCATTCCACAGGCTTTCTAACATCCTCTTGCTGCACTCTGTGATGTTCTCAGAGAGCAAAAAAACAGTTATTTTGTCAAGGATGGAACAGCTGCGTTATAAGCAGGGATTTCTTTGGAGATTTTGTTCAGAATACTGTGCGGGATTACATTATAAGGAGTTTAATAGTTTGATACTCATTCATTTTTTCTCTGCAAACTAAGCAAATGCATTGTGAACAAGTAATTTCAGCTTCTTCTCCATCTTTCACTGTAAAACTGTTTCAACATGAGATCTCAGGGCTCATGAAACGAAGCAGTCTGTTATTGCAGACTTCTGTTTTGTCACCTGTGTGTTCTGTCACTTGGCCTGCTGCAAATTGATTGATTGCATTGACTCGACTGGCTGGATCAATAGCATGCCACTGGCTGAGGACAATGGGACTGATAGACCAATCCACAGTGGACTAATTAGTTAACTTGAATCTGCTCAGTGGAGTCAAGTCAGTTTTATCTAAACATTTTTCTATCTTTTTGAAAACTATAAACTCCATCTTCTACAACTGTCATTCATTCATTCATTCATTCATTCAGTGTGGGAGTATGTGCAACGTAAATATCATATTATAATATTGGCTCTGGAATGAAGCAAATTGTCACTTAAGCTCTTTTTTCTGTGACTGTGTATTTACCAGTGATGTTTGATTCTCATATGTGGTCAGTTTCTTCTAAAATCCAACATTTCTTACAGGTTACAGGCTCCCAGAACGGACAGATAAGATGTTTCAGGGAATGTTTGCTGATCAAAGAGCAGTTTGTTGACATGCAGGGGGTGTTGTGAGGCCCCCTGATAGGTGACCAACTATCGGCTGGCCAAAGGGTTAAGTCAGAGGTCTTTCCTCTCACTTATGCTGGTCAAACCCCTGGGGACACACAAGCACTGACTTTCACACCCTGAAGGTTATTACTGTATGGAAACAGCACCTCATTGTTAGGAAAAGGAGAATTAAAAGATAAAAGTCAAGTAGCTGCCTTCCCCTGTGTCTGGCAGCATACTGGCTAATTTACTTACTGTTGCCAATCAGAGCTCTTGCAGTTTATGCCCCAGTGGGTCAAAGCAATTTGCCTTTGTTCACAAACAGCCCATATTATTCATCCCCCATGCTGGAATCTGTCTGTGTTTTACAGCCCAATATGTCTTGTTGTCATCATATACAGCTCTGATTGTAGGGGTTGTGTCTGCATGCCGGGGAGAAAATGGATTTTATCGCTGCTGCATTTCATTTACATCAACAATGACATTTGACCAAGTGCACTTCTATGGTGTGTATTGGTATGTAACATGGCAAGCTAGTAAACATTGTAATAGTTAGCATGCTGATAAATGAAGCAGCATCGCCTTCAATTTCAGTTCATTTTATGTAAAGTTTTAATATGCAATTTCTATAAAGCAACAAACTGGGCTTGTTGGAAACTAATTCACTTTTGCAGCTATTGTTAATGCATTAATTTTTCTATTATTGGTATTATAAACGCTTCATTGGTTATTCCTCGTACAAGCGTGACAGAAGATGCACACTATGTGTACCAGGCCCAGATTTTTGGGCTGATTGGTAGAGAATAAAACTATAAGCTATATAATAATGGTGCATACAAGAAAACAGAAACAGCTCAGAAGAAAAGTTGCAGACTATGAATTCTCTCTAACCCTTCGAAACTAACTGCATCGCATACAAGAATGCCTGTGTAACCACCACAGAGTTCCTCTGATGGGACAGAGAGAGACAGGTGGCTGTGAATAATCATCAGGCATAAAATAACACCATCCAATATGGCTGATACTAGAGGATGAGAAGGACGAGGCTGAGGAGGAAACAGCGGGGGAGGCTGACTACTGGCAGGATAAAGCATTGACACCTTAAACCATCACACCTCGATATATTTGGTGACAGTGTTGGTAATTATCATCAACACAATGACAGCAGTCTGCACACGGCCTCAGGAAAACAGACAAAAGCTGAGTCACTATCTTTCTCACAAAGAACTGGGAGACTTCCTTATTTTTCTGCCACAAACTCATCAGCAGATGGTGTTGTAACCCGAGATTTCTAGCATGACTTTCACACCTGATAATCTAGACATACATATGAAACAGCAATTTACACTTTTTATGAGCTTATGACTGGGAGGACATGTTAGATCTTCTAAAGATGGAAGTGATATCAGACTACCAATTGATGCAATGTGGCATTACAAGCATGGGACAGATGGCAAATGATGATCATATGACTTCTCTTTGTGCAATTTTAATGTGAAGAGATGTGTTGTCCAAGATACTGATGTGCAGAGCCAATACAAAATGCCAGCTTAGCTTTGCTGTGACCAAAAGTATGGGGACACTCCAAAAATTACACCCACGTTACTGTTAAATATCACGTTACAAACCCATGGGCTTTGATATGCTATAAGATTTTATAACCTGTTGCAGGGATTTGCTCCCATTCAATCACAAGAGAGTGAGCCTGGGAACTGTCTGGTTCAGAGTCGCGTTCCAGTTTATCCAAAAGGTGCTGGATGGGGTAAAGGTCAGGACTCTGTGCAGCCCCGTCAAGGTTCTTCCACACCAAACATTCACTGTAAAGACTGTTACAATGTAAAAACATTGAGGCAACATTTTCCATCCACTCTTTGTGAGTTTAATGAACCCTAACCCTTAATAATATACAGTAGATGTAAGACTTATTAATTAAGCCAAGTCGAAAAAAGAGTTCAACCAACTTTATTAAAGTGAACATACATAAGAGTACTTACATAAGACTTCTACATCAAATATAAAAGTCAATTTTTATCATTTTTCTCTTCTAAATCTACATTGAATAATTAGATAGCATTTAGACAGTTCGCATTTTAACAAATAAAATACAAGTGAAAAACCAATATATTGAAATAATTTACATTTAATAACCAAATAGATTAGCAAATTTTTGTTACTATCACTACTTTCCTGCAACACAGCAGATTAAACACAGGTTGAACTTTGAAAACCATATCACAGGAGACCTCTGAGATATTAGAAGCAGGAGACCATCGTTCCCTCCACAAAAATTAAACTTTGACCCTGTTATGTGGGTAATTTCATTTAAATTAAAATAAAGTTAACACACTTAACTAAGCTTTACAGACACCACACAGCACTCACACACTTCAGACTGTGGCTGTATGTCCGTCCAAGGAGAATACAGCATGCACCAGTCAAATAATCAAGACCAGCCAACACTGAGGATCCCTCGATGATGAGGCTCATTCGCTTTTAAAGGTCACCTGGCTTTTTGCAACTGTCATGTTGAAACAGGACATGACTCTAAACTACCGCCACAAAGATGGAAACACTACTGTCTTAAATGTTTTGAGATTTAGCAGTTGACACTAAAACCAAACTATACAGCACCAGAACAAAAGTACACACCATATAGTGTATAAACCCAGTTTCCAGCACACACTTAAAGGGTTAAACATCTGGTACAAATACAGCTTGAAACAAAAATAATTACCAAATATTCAACAACATGTCTTTCCAGAAATGGTGTCCCTGTTACTCCAAAAACTCCACAATCCTGAATCATTGTGCAGTCTTTTTTGTTAGAAAGTAGTTCCAGTGAAAACTAGCGGCATTCTAAGTGAGAAAATATATTTTCTCTTTTGTAATTAGGGCGAACTGGCCCTTTAAAAAGCTGTTATAAAGAGAAACATAACCATCACTGTATAATATTTCTGCTTACAACCTGAAGATACAGATATGCCACTTCCGCCCTCTGTTGGTGATATTATGAATCACAGCAAAGAAATAAAAACACCACACAAAGAAATGTTACTTAAATGTTGTTGTGTTTTATTCACCCCCTCTTTCAAATGTGCTATAGACAAAAGATGCACCCTGTACACATCCTCATCAGACACTGTTGGATATCATTTATCTTATCGACTTGTCAGAAACCACGTGAAATGTTGACATCATCATTAGACCAGACAACTTATTCAGTATTGGAGGTGGGTACAGCAGAACGTTTAGTGCATTTATTGCATCGTAAAGCAGACATATAAATGATAGTAGTGCAATTATACCCCATCATAACTGAGGAGATATCTTGATAGTCTCAGCTAGTGTCTCGTCAATGCTAGACTTTGTATTGCATACAGAATTTAGGCAAGTGAAACGCAATAGGAAATGATAATAGTAAAAAATTGTGCTTTGGAGGTCCAAAGAATAATTCAATTTTTGTAGAAATCTCCTGCAATAAAATTAAGCAAATAGAAGGAGCTGATAAATATATATATATTGTTTAGTTTTTTTATCGAAGATAGTGTGCTCTCTGTGTTTCATCAAGTAGAAGTCATGTATCTCAAACCTGGTCCTTCAGAAATGAATGTGGGAGTCAGTGATAGCAAACTTTACGGTGGTCCTAAATAACTGCAGTGCATCATTCTAAAAAGAGAGGAAAATACATATAAACACATGCTTTCTGAGGCATTTAATATAGAATTGTGTACTGTGTACTAAAACCCTTCTACTTTCTGTCAGCATTTGTTTCTTCTGTGCAATTTGATAATAGTAATAATAGTAATAATTATAGTATCTGCATATTGAATATACAGTATGTACAATTAAGCCTTGATGTATACGTGTGACTGGTTATGTAGGTCATGTTAATTTATTCTGAAGAGTGAATGGCTCATGTGAGGATGGTCCCAAAAAGCCCTTCTGATGAAACAGCAATACAATATGTCATGCACATACATTAGGTTATTTACATGTGTGATATGTAAGCTGAATTCTATAGTTGTATATGGTAAAAGCAGATGCATTGATGTAAGAATTGCAGTGCTTATTGAGATGCATTCATTTTTGTGAATACTGTAAGACATAAAATGGAGGCAATAGATGATTAACTGAACACAAAAGAGACTACTGGTGGCTATGCAAAGTTTGGATGAAGCTTTTGGTATTTGCAGCAAAGACATTTAACTAGTCTTATGACTGGAAGTTCTATATATGTATATTTAATGTATATCTTCCAGTTTGTTTGCAATGGGCAGAGAAATAAGCTGTGGTGGGTATGAGAGTGACATAAATATGCCACCAGAGGTCACCCTCCATGTACTTATAAGCCTGCAGTACACATGCTGATTTTAGCTGTTTATGCTAAAAGATAATGAAAAAAAATGAGTGGGTTTACTAGGAAGTAACCCTTTGCAATCTGTTGATTTGGGAGATCAGGGCTGATCAGTGTTGTAGCACAGTGATGTAGTGGAGGGTGGGTGCAAACATATGCAGCATTGCTACTTCTTATTCACTGAGCAACTTAATTCTGAGGCTCCATTGATGTCTAAACTCAACCAATCATCAAAAGATATAGGCCACCCACTACTTCAGTTACAATTATGCCACTGAGTAGCAGTGAAGTGTGACATTTAAATGATACCACTAATGTCGTAAAATAAAATGCAGATATGATCCTGTTTGTGTAGTTTGTGGAGAGTTTAGTGCTAATATCACCAGGAATTACATTCAGCACACATGCTCAGTAAACAGTTCATTGTGTATATAATCTATACAACTATTCTCTTTGGAAATCATACAGAAAATTTAATCAACAAGGTGTTTTATATGTATAGATCAAGTCATCTTGTGTTTGTCTCTCACCAATTTACCCTTTTGTTTTTTTTTCTTTTGCACAAAGAAACAGCCAATAGAAATGATCATTTATTCATCATAATGTACAACATCTGGTTATAAGAGTAAAAGGACAGAGTCACTGTTGCAGTCCAAGCTTCAGTTATCAGCCTGAGTTGGGAACAATGCATCTGTAACCTACACTTGTTAAATGTCTGATATCTGGTTATGCTACATGTTTCTGGGTGGATCGAATTGTGTCAGAAAGAAGAATTAAAATTTCTTTGGGATAAAAAATGCATACTACTGTGACATCAGACATCCAGTATCATTAGTTGAAATTATTAAATGTCATTATTTAGAATTACATTTGAAGAAAATTTAAAATGTGAGTTAATGATTTGTATTGCGTTTGTCTGTCATTTGTTGGAAGAGCCTTTTTCTCTCAGAGAACTATAAGTGAGATCAACAACCACAGTTTTTGGTTAATATTCAATTGCATTTTCATTTTAGTTTTGGGATTGGCCACCGACCATTTGCAAACAAACCACAGTTGTTAATAAATAAATAATAATCTTTCCTAAGCTAACCGACCAGCATTTATACATTCACAGCTGTGACAAAAAATGCATATAGACTGTGCAAGCCTGTGCTTGTTTGCTTGTTTTGCATCACTGTTGTGTACAGGTATATGATCAGCTATACTGAGGGCCAATATATGAATTATACATAATAGTATAGATAGTTAGTGTAAAAAAATAAATGGGAAAGGATCATTTAAAAAAGGCTAGTAGATAAACAAGAAGAGAAAGCAAGTGATAAAGGAACAACTGTGCCTTTGAGGAAACATTTGGCTAAACTGGAATGACAGCTCATCGAGAGCTGTGGAGATGGAAGACATACAGAACTTGTTTACTGTCACTCTCTGCACTCTTTGGCCAGAGGGGGAAGCCCGGTTTATCAGAAGAAAACCCTGGGAACCCTACAATGGGAAGCTATTCGTGTTTATATTTTGTGTTATACTGATTGCGTTGCTATGCTACAGTACTGTACGCTAACATACTCTGACTTCACAGGTGTGCAGTTTGTCTACAATGGGAGCTGAATTAGCCTATCTGTGTCTGGGACAGCCACTTCTGGGTGTCTGACCACACATGGGCTAGTTCAGCTTCACCAGGTGGGGGATGTGACCTCCAGTGTGAAAGCAGGGAGTTGGGAACAAGGTCAGGGTGGGAGGGAGATAGGGTGCCGTGCAGTGACTGCACTGCTGTACTGGTTTTTGTTACCAGTAGGTGTGCAGCTGTAGAAAGCGGCCCTGAGTTGTCGTGTGGCGGTGGGAACAGGGAGCTCTTGCCGAGGGGGCAGCAGTGAGGTGGACGCTCCTCTGGTCAGATCTTCCTCCTCTTCCTGCTCCTCTCCCTGTTTTTGCTTCTCCTCTTCCTCCAGCTCACCAGCCTCCTGCTCCTTCTCTCATAGGGCTTCTGCTCTTTGTTCTCTTCTTCGCCCCAGGTGTGGCCAGAGAAGGTGGTGGCTGGCTTTGGAGAGATGAGGGCTGCTGCTGCCCCCTGGTGGCGCCCTGGTCCCTGTGCTCTATGACCTCCAGCCTGACCCCAGCTGACAGCAGGCTGCACCTGCAGGAAAGCATGGGGCATATTAAGGAGAGAAAAAAGAACCAGTACAAGAAACCAATAGCAAAATAACCAAAGACTAAATATGATGAAGTAAGAAAGAGATATTTCCTCTCACCTATGTCTGTGGTAGTAATCATTCTATCAACTCTTGAGTCTCAGAAAACTAGTGAATGGACACAGGAGGTGGAAAGGTTGTAATTAATAATGCAGCCAAACTGTTAATAACTCAAACATCTGTTGTGTGTTTATCTTACTTGTTGGCTGGAGTTAGCTGAGGGTGGGGTGATCACACTTTGGTCCAATAAGGGGTTAACAGGGGCAGAACAGGGGAGATGCGTAGCACGCCAGTAAATTTCCAGGTACTCCGCAAGGTGTTCACACGCATCTTCCAGCTGATTCTCATCCAGGATGACATCAAACATCTCCTAATGAGCCAAAGATAGGAAAATGACAGATGAGAAAGAAAAGCTACACCAAAGACCACTGCATGATTTTCAACTCAAACCCTTCCCTGAGCATTATACTTCTGAGTTTCAGGCAGACATACAGGTGGACACTGAGCTAGCTTGTCTCCTGCCATCATCTGGACGTTGAGGTGTTTGCTTTGCGACTTCCCCCGAGATTTGATTAGCCTCTGAAGAACCTGGGAGATGACAAGGAGAGACAAAGAGAGTAAAAAGTCAAAAAAGAAAAACCCACAAATGAAGGTTGTCAAATGCATAGTTCCCATTTAATAATTGTCCTCATTGTTTTCGTCTTTTATTTAGTCACATAAAGCAAACGCTTTGTACCATATCATCTGAAATCTGATTTTATTCTTTCGAACTCCTTTTATTTAGAGAAGCCCATTTTAGCATGTGAGTGCAAAACTAAATCATTATGAGTTGTCATTTGTTTAAGCAACATATTCTGTGAATCATTGTAATTAGGACTGCAACTAATTAATTATCTTTTTTGTCAATTCAACATTAAATCTATGAAATGTCCAAAAAATTCTTCTTTAAATGTCTTGTCTTGTCTGACCAAGAGTCTAAAACTCAAAGATATTAGTTTACAGTGATATTCAACAGAGAAAAGCAGCAAATCCTCAAATTCTTACTTGATCCATTCACAAAATAGTTGCTGAATAATTCTCTGTCAACAAGTCATAAATTATTCCACTATCACTTTCACTCTAATTTTAATAACAATCAATGAATACAAAACGCTAGTCTTGGATGAATTGTGATGTTTATGCGGGTTGTGCTCTACTTTAGGCGAGGACACTTTGACGTAGACGATGATGGGAGCCAGAGAAGTTTTGAGGAGCTGTGCTGGGTGGTTGATGGTGTCTGCATCCAGGACAACCAGCTGAAGAGACTTGGCCAGCTCAAAGATCCTCTCTATCTCACTCTGGACCTCAGCTGTCAACAAACCAAAGAAAGACAGGGAGTTGACACATTTATCAGATCACTTAGTACAGACCTGACATTAAAGGAAGAAGAGGCATTTATTCTTAGCAGGTATTATCTTTATTTAGCAAAAAGAAAAAAATAAACAAACATCAAAGACAGCTTTCTCAGTCACTCACCCAGACTGGAGCGTGTGTTGGATCTCTCCATTATGGCCTTCTTGTTCAGCACCGAGCGCTTCGCCAGTGACAGATCAGCAGTCACCCGTGTAATAGAGATCCTACAGAAGAAGCGTCTTATCACATCACATCCACAACTGTTCCATTTCATAGGATGAGATGAACTTGTACTCTCTTGCAGCTAAAAATAAATCATTATCATCATGTGTCCTATCGACCATGAAACGTGATAGGCAGAATCCCACGAACAGCTCTGGAGCTCGGTCACAGTGCTACTGTACACTGAGCTGCAGCTGTAGAGAGCAACACAGGCAGCCGTATACCCACCTGCCGTCAAATCTGTGCTTTAGGAAGTCAAACAAGGCTTTCTGCATCATGTCTGTTACCTAGGCGACAGATAGGAGGAAGAAACAGTGGAGAGAAGTTAGGAGAGACTAGTATCAAGAAATATACACCTTTGCACACACACATATTTACAGTACTTATATTTTTTACCCACTTTTGTTTAGGTAACACTTTAGTTCAAGTCAAAAGAACAATTATATCTTGTCCTATGCAGAAATATTTTGTATTTCTACACCTGTGTTTTACTATATTGTCATTCATCTGTTTATCAGCCTCATGGGAGGAGTTATAGTCTTTGACAAATACATTAATAATTAATGCTTATGAATACTGAATAGGGGGACTTAAAGTACAGTGTTGACTGTTGAGTGTTAGACAGAACGAATCATTGTGAGTTATTATCTATTTTACAAGACTGACCTGGCCAAAATGGCAGCATATAATAATCAACACACATTCACAAGAGAACATAATTTGGCACATTCACATTTAACACAATATAGTAGAACCGAAAATACATATAAGTATAATATCACTTCATTTTTAAAACAGGACATTCCTCAAGAAAGAAGATAGTGTTATCACCAGAAAAGGCGGTCAGCACAGATAGAAATGAGCACCATTAAAGTCCCTCCCACTCAAAATTTGCAATTATTGTTACCTCACTATTTGAGCTTGACTGTGCAGAATGACGTAATGATTTTGTCGCAACTAGTCTGGAGCTAGTCATGAGCTAATTGTGATTAGTTACAGTAAACTATTGAAATGAACCGTATTTGTAAATTCCTGGATTCTGGATTTTGAAGGAGAAGGAGTAGTTGTAGATTAATCAGGTAATGTGAACTTTTTGGTGTAAAAACCATAATAAATTCAATTATCATCCCAAGCAGAGTTTATGTCTTCAAACATGTGTTGTGGGGATCTTTAAGGATGATATGTGTTTGCTTTGCGTATGTTTCCATGTGCACTGTGGGTGAAGTGAAGCAGTCTATTTTCAAACAGTGCTGAAAAATGGATGGCCTTTGGGACAGGGGATGGAGCGCACAGTGGTGTTGCTCCTCCACAGTGTAACAGAGAGATAGAGAAACAGCGGGAGGGAAAGAGGGAAGGCAACGTCACAGAACGATGGTGAGCAACCGAACATAATATGTAGAAGTGAGACAAAGCAGGGAGAAAGAGAATGAGAGGGGAAGAGAGAAGGAGACAGGCTGGCGTTCACCACTGGAGCATCCCCAAAGCACATCACCAGAGCGATGCATAAATATTTCACACACACACAAAACAAACGGCTTGGCACACAGCCTGCGCATCACAGAAGAGAGAGCAAGGCAGAAAGAAAATGTTGAAGCACAGAGACATTCTGTTCAATTACACGCCTCACATTTCAGCAGCTTCATTCAGAATCGACATAGTCTACGATTAATCGAGTTTAACTGCAGTGTGTTTTCATACATCTCATTACATATGTGTGTTAAAGACAGTTTAGTATGAAGGAATATCACAAACAGTAGCTAAAATAAAAGGGACACACATGCAGTTCTGTATTACTACAAAATGGATCTAAGATTCCTGTTGTGTGGCTATAATTTCATCAGGATGTGACTGTGGTGTTTAGTATCAGTGTTAATGGGATAATGGAGGCGAGAGTGAATCCCTTTAAATCAAACCAGGCAAGTCCATGCAGGACCAGAAAATACAGTCCAGATTAAACTGTAGCAAACAATGGCAGTCCAGAAAAGAAAAGACCATAGACTGAGCTTTTTGATTAATCAAATCTTTGTATAAAATAATACTCATATAAATACTAATTAATACAGCATAAAGAGATACTTATTTGTCTAGGTATAATGTATTATTAGATACAATTAGATTAGGGTTTTCTCATGCTAACGTTTGATAATTAGCTCTAAACAAAACGAACAGTTGAGGCTGATAGGGATGTCTTTAGTTTTTAAGGTATTACAAAATTTTGACCTGATGATGGCGCTACAAAAGTCTTTTATGGGATCACCAAAATTATTACATTTCAACTTGAGGACCAGTTTTCAGCGCAATAGTTATCAAGACATTCCACTCAAAAGCATAAATGTCAACTTCATAGTGGCACTAAAGGAAAAGTTAGGATCACCAAATCCAGCAGGATACATCTGTACAAAATGTGCCAATCCATCATGTAGATTTGGTGGCACTAGAGAAAATGTCAGGGGGTCACCAAAGTTTTATCCTCTTGGCACCATAAATGTGTGTATAAAATTTCATGGCAATCCATTCAATAGATATTTCAGTCTGAACCAATGTTGCAGACAGATTGGCACTGCTATCCCTACAGTCATGATAAAACGCTAGCATGCAGGCTACCATCTTGGATGCCCCTATAAAACATGATAAAGTTCCCTCTAGGGTGTCGGTCCTTTGGACAAAATGTGGTAAAGTCATCCTAAACCTGACTAAGCTGTTTTACAATAAATGCGTAAGAACTTTCTGCGCTCTCGTACCCTTTTTATTTTTTCCTCCTCTGCCCCTCAAACAGCCACCAGTCCACCACTGCTAAAAACAGAAAATGTTTAGTGGTATGAAGTGGTTCACCAGTAAGAAAATACTCATATGTCAGAAGGTATAAGTACCAGATATTTGGTAATCATACTTTAAGTGTATTCTTTTTTACGTGTAGGATTTAAAAACATCTAACTTATATTATTACTGTATCAAATGTTTACAACAAACAAAATAAAAAATATACACAGTTGGCCATCATTTATTTCTGCAAAGAAAACTAAATGAAATTGTTATTTTAAATTATTATTATTATAACACAAACTTTGAAGACCTGAACACAAACTATATTCACAGAGCCTTCTCTCTCTGATAAACAGCCCTGTCCAGCATTAGACAAGTACAAACAACCAAAGAGTTAATAGAACAATGAGAAGAAAACACTGAATTAAAATTCAAAAAATATGAAAGAGTATTGTATAAATATTGTTCACAGGAAATATTCTGCTCAAAATTAATCCAAATCACTCGTTTTACATAAACTCCATAAAGTATGTCATTCAGGGGTCGCCGGTAAAGGTTGGGAACCACTGGACTAATTGATTAACTGGTTAAATAATTTCAGAATATGCTCCATATCTGACCACATCCAGGTAATTACTCCAAACACAAGGCACGACTTGAATAAGCAGAACCAAACTATACTAACTGAAAAGCAGTATAAATGGTTGTCTCACCTCGTAGCCTTTCAGTGAGGGGCCCACCAGCACCACTGGCCGCATAGAAGGGACCACATCATACGGAGGAACATGTTCGGTCTGCACAGGCCACAAGCACAGAATGGGTTTGGAGGTGGAAAAATATACAACAAGTTGAAGTGAATTTACTGTATTGACACACTTTGCTAACACACTCAAAAGAATGATAACTAGGTGCGCAGAGCTTTAAAAATGCAATGAAATGCATTAAGTGTGGCAGTATAATTGAGGCTGTAAAGTGATACACGGGAAAAGGCACAATGGCAAACATACCTGTTTCTGCTTCTGTTTGGCTTTCAGAATAAACAGAATGAACATTAAGCAAGAAAGATAAAAGCTAATATAAAGTAATTACTTCAGTAAAAAAAGGTTATAAGACTTGGCAGGAGTGTATTAAGAAAGAAAACATGCCTGACGGACGGCTGGACTGAAGAAAAGTACATTGACATTGTGGCCATACAGTGGTCATCTAACACACATCATTAAGGTTCCTCTGTGCTCAAAATCATGTTTGTCCTCTTGTTTCTACAGTTCACTGTGCAGAATGATGTATGTGCAGAGGTTGACGCTAGAAGGATGTTTTCAC
>NW_023339707.1:12503654-12520448 GCF_004916995.1 Morone saxatilis
GTGGAAAGTTTCTCTGTGTTCACTGAAAATCTGATTTTAAAGTGCAGGGCTCACAAGCATGAGCTGTAACATCACAAATATTTTGGAAGTCAGTCTTGGTCCAATTCGAGACTTATGTGTGACATGGCTTCAAGTGCAATATAGAAGCTTGAAGTCACCAGTGCACATACATTGAGAATGGATTTTACAGTAGTAGACATCTTGTGTCCAACAGGAAAACTAGAATTAAACAGAATTTGTAAATTTCTGGAATGTTTAATGAGGTGAAATTAAGTATTTTAATGTAATTTCTTTCAGACACACATTATTGTTCCAAACAGACTATTTGTATATAATACTGGAGGGGATCTTTAAGCTTAGTTTGATGTAAAAGGCAAACAATGTTGGATATTTCTTCCTTCTTAAGGGAACATTTTACCCCAGCAATAGCCCTGTATGCAAATCTGACCCTGTGAGAGCATGTAGCCCAAGTAGAGGCAGAGCAGACAGACACAGTAAAACTGCTACAGTCCCACTTACCTGCAGAAGCGTTCCCTCCTTTCCTGTGGAGAAACATAATGCAAAGCTTCATTATGCGTGCATTCCCTCAGGAGGCAATTTAGAAAGGACCTCCAAAACAGAGCAACACGTAAGCAAGAACTAGTTCTAAAAAAACTAAACGTTTTCAAAGACTGTGCTGGACAGGAAGCTGGTGGAATCAGGGCAACAAAGAGATACAGGCAGAGATACAGAGACAAACAGAGGAGTGATAACATAGACACAAACGTCTCTCAGAGCTGTGTGACCTCTGACCTTGCTGCTGCTTTCTGCTCTTGTTTTATCCTCATGGCCTCCAGTTTAACTGGACTCGGGATGAAAGTGATGTCTGCCCCTTCCTTCACCAGCCGACCGATCCACCAATCATTGTTGTATTTCTGCGTGACAGTGTAAAACACCCTTTATGCCTCAGAAGTTATGCTGCAAAAATGTGTTGACATGGATCAGAATAAAGGTCTATATTTGCAAGTGATGTATTTATGCTGAAGGCCTCTCACCTCTTTTATGTGCAGAAAGTCTTTGGTTTCAAAGTTAATAGCGGCACCTTGGACTGGGCAATCTTCATCAAGGGCCCCACAGTAACTCACATTGGTTTTTACTGCAAATGCTACTGGTTTCGACTATTGAAATGCAGAGAGAGTACACAGTATAAATGAGATATAAAGCAATATAGCATCACTCTTTTATACTTTTAGTCTGATGATTAATTTTGGTTCTATAGACCTTCATTAATCTACTAGATTAAATGGGTAAATTGAAAAGCAACCTGAGTATTAAAATGACTCCCCTCAGTAACTGAAGTTGAATTTAAAGATAATTGACCTTTGACCCTCAGGTTCTCACCTTGGCTCTCTCTAGCTGCAGTTGAACCTGGCGCTCGGCTTCACGCCGAGACGCCTCCTGGTCCTCCCCCAGGGACAGGTCGGAATCCGAGGGTCGACTAGTGTAGGAATCGGCTGAACCCTGGAAGAAAGGAGGAGACAAGGTAAATCCATCACAATACCTTACACAGCACCTTGTGGTAGCTGTTGCTACTTGTTCAGATTTTCTCAGGATATAGTAGCTGCTGACTTAAAGCAAATAGCTTGGATGCATCACCAAACAGATCACCTACATCTCCATCCGTGTCTCCCATGTCTTTCTCCTTGTTTAACCTGTCTCTAAACCTGCCTGTCCTTTCCTGAAACCATGTGATCCAGCCTGCAAGGACCAATACGTTCCTGCAGCTTTCCAAAGCAGCTGTCTCTGGGGAACATGTGCGTGAGTACTGCAACAACACCAACTACCAGCACAGTACTTGTTGTCTATTTATCCACTCAGCCAGGCACACCAGATGTTGGCAAAAGCCCAGAGACTTCAACCAGGAAAAAAAACACTAAGACACAACTCTGACAGAGTACTGATAATACGGGATAATGCTATAAAATCCATCGTTCGATCCATTTTCTAGACTCCAGATGGGTCGGTATCAACAAAGGGATGTGGTGTAGTATCACTAGACAAATCAATTTGAATTATAATGTTTTGAGTTTGTTTGTATATCAGTGAATCAAAATGCTTTATATCATCCTGATGAAGACCTCAATATGCCCATGCTCAAAGATTTTCTGGATTTCTGTTTTTTGCTTGATATCAGAATTTTGTGTTTATTTGAAATTTAACACACAAATCCAACATTACATTTGATAGTTGACATTTATAGTGTACCAGATGGTATAATTTATAATTAAGTCAAATAAAGCTTGTGGTAACAACCTGGTATTTATGAACACTAATCGATTGAAGACATAATCAAACTGCCAAATACAAATTACAACAGTCACTTGCACCGACAAATTCAGATTAAAAAAACGTGTTATTCAAATTTATTTGTCTCACAGTGCAGCTCTTACTCCTTAGAATGGATTTATATGTCAATAACCAAATAACAAGAACATCACACATACAGAACCTGACACCCTCTTTAATCTAAACCACATGTAAACTTCCAGACTGATAAAACTCTCACAAAGCCTCACTACATTTGTCCTCTGACTCCATCATTCGCTCTTCCCCCGGTGGCTGCAGTCCCAGATTGGAGCAAGACTGGAAGACTCCTCTCATACCAGACAGGAGCACCCACATAAGAAAGCCAAATATAGCTCAATAACAAAGTCATCCTTCTTTTACCTTTTTTCCCCCACTTGTCTCCTCCTCCCTCTTCTCTTCCCTCCATCCCGCCTTTGCCTTTTCCACTTCCCTCCCTAAAAAATGCTTTAGCTCAATCCAGCACAGAGTTTGTGGCTAAATATCAAAGCCTGCCAGAGCCTGAATAGAGGAATGATATTCTGAACAACAGACCGAGTTCTCTTTAGCACCAAATATCTATACATTGTCTTCACCTGCAATTTTATATTTAGTTAGATTGGATGAAGGACTATAACACAAATTCCCTTTTTAAATAAAAAACGCACATAAGGGGAAAAACATTCCCTTATAGTTAAAGCACAGCACTGCCGGTCTCTTTCTCGTTATCACTGTCCAGGTCCCAAAGTCCTTTGCTAAAGCATCACAACATTTAATTAATCAGTGTTAATAATAATTTGTCTTAATGCTGCATGGATTCCCAATGAGCTTTAATAATACAAAATACTCTGACTGAAATGCTGAGTGGTTTTTTGGCTTTTGAGTGGAAATGTGAATGGCAGATAACATGAGCACACATTATATTCTCAAAGTGTCCTCCATGCTGACAACAGTGTAGGACAATAGACAAATATTGTACTGTATTGTGGGATGATTACAATAAAGTCAGTTCACATAATCACTTGAATATTTGGTCACCCGTGTATTGCTCCCTGTTGCCCCACCACTGACATCACATTCCAGATGTTTAAAGACATTATTTAGAAGATTAACAGTCTTCAGGTTTCAGCATAAATAGTGACGAATAAGTGTTTCAGTGTTTCTTTTTTTACGCTTTTAATGACAAAAGAAGAGAAATTTGTAAAAGATTTCTTTCAATCGTGTGGAAAGTTTCAAATCATCTCATGTAAAGAGATTCTGCTTATATTCTTTCATTCTCTCTTAGTGAATGTTCTTAGTGCCTTTCCACTGTGTGATAAGCCAGTTACAATGTAGATTTGACAAACGTCACCCATTGGTAACTCTGATACATCCCTCCGTGCTGTGCTTATTCAAAGCCACTCACAGTCAGAGAGACTTCAGACTCTTGTCTGTTTTGTATTTCTCTCTATGTGCATGAATGAAGAAGCTTAATGAACAAATGCACCTTGGTGTTTCTTGACCAAATAAGGAAACTAGAAAATTTTAAAATCCTCTTCAACTGATAAGACAACAGAACATTTACTGACACTAATGTGGAAAAAAGATCCCCCTTATCAGCAACATCAAACATATTATAGGCATGCATATTGCAAGCTCTTAAAGCTATTAAAGGATCAGCTCGTTTGTTTTAAATCTTCCTTAAAACAATACTCACATGCCCATATGTTCATTGAAATGTGCTTCCAATGTAAGTCATGTGGGACAAGATCCACAGTTCTCGTCCTGCACAAACATATATTCCAAGGTTTATCTGAAGTTAATATGAAGATATAGTTTTCTTAAATTATCAAATCAAGTAGGTACCTTCCAAGGTACCTTTCATTCTGATATAAATGTCATCTTTGTGTTTCCACAGACAGTCTTTCCTAGCTGAGCTGTGGTGGACAGATAGTAACACAAAGAGGGAATTTCGTACTAAAAAAGCTTTAACTTTTAAATATTCTCACTTGACTGTGGACCAATCACTTCCATTTGAAGTGCATTATATAGGAATCTTTTTAATTCTTGAAATTTCACAGTGGCTTCTGGTTGTTGCACACCCAATGAAACTGACTAAGCAAACAGACAAGTATGGGCTCAACTACAAGAGTTAAAGGTAGGAATGGCTTCATAAAAAGACAAAACAAACAAAATGACAGATTCAAAATCCATGACATTCAACAGATGGGCCTACAAGTTCAGTTGAGGTAGATATACAAACTGCATGTATAGAGTACAGTACGTCCAAAAGAGATGAGGAGAAGGAGGGAGAGAGGAGAGAAGAAGTGGGGAGATGCTGGCAAAGTGAGTGAACCAGAATAGACTTCTGCTGAAACAAGAGTGAGAGGGGAGGGGAGAAGAGAGGAGAAAAACAGAAAGAAGAAGATGTCTCAGAGCAGACAGACGGGGGACTTATGGACGAAGAGACTGAGTTTGCATGCAGAGTGATTAAACAAAATGGGGAGCATCAACAGCGTACCTTGTTACAGATGAGTCCTGTAGCGCTCGAGTCGGAGGCAGACATGATTGTGCTGCCAGCGCTCTCTTCTCCCCCATTGCACAGAAAAAGGCAGAACCCTCCTCCCCTCAGCCCGTGGTTACAGGGGGGAGAGAGAGGGTGGCGCGCTCAGCCTAAGTGCTTCACAGCTGACGTTGCTGCGCTGCCTCAACAGCCATTTCCTATTCAAAATTGATGCCCTGACTGCAGCACTGGTGTGTACACGCCCGCATACTGGTACAGTACAGTGGGTTTCTTCAGCTCCGAGCCAGCCCTCATATAAGAAAAGGATCCTTCCTCTGGTTTCATGCACCGTCTCTCCTCTCCTATCCTCTCCTCTCCTCTCCTCTCCTCTCCTCTCCTCTCCTCTGAGTCGCCCCACCACGCCAACAAATCTCATGTATCCCTCTCCAGCATCACAACCATTTCAAGTTTTTTTTCCATGCATTCCTGTCATGTCAATTCCTGCTTTAAGAAATCCTGAAAAAGTCATATAAAATCAACCAGCCTGGTGTTAACTGTCACACTGCAGAGTATCATTTTTCACTGAGCGCAGATAGAGCTTACAGTAAGACAGAACAAAGACTGAGCAGTTATGTAAGTCATGCTAAATGATAATAACAATAACCAGTCTGTAATTGTCATTCCACTGGCAATTAGTAGCTCCCTTTGCCTAACAGGTGACTGCTTCAACAGCAATAATGACAAAAAGAAAAACAAAGGGTGTAAAGTTAGCAAAGGACAGAGAGAGGGGAAACACATGAATGGAGAAATGAAAAGAGGGAGAGGAATAGAGGAGGGCAGGGCTATGCCCGCCTGCCTGTCTGCCCGCCTTGCACCATCCTCCTGACAGGAAGGTGATGCATGAGCCTACAGAACAGAAATGCAGCGGTGAGTCAGCAAGCAGCCATCTAGAGTCCATCAGATGTCTTAATAAGCCAGCAGAGAGGTCACTATTGCAGGAGACAGCCTTGTTGTTCCTGGCAAGCCCGGACTGCATGCCTGCTCTCCAGGTTGCCCCAGGCACTGAGGACCCTACTTTGCAACCATTATGCTGGCAGCATTCACTCCCTCATCCTGATTCAACTTTGGCTGCTTAGGAATTAAGTGCACTCCACCAGGGCTTTTAGCAAAAAATGTCTCAGGGCTATATTTCTGCGTGGCTTTTCAAAATTAAAGGCAGGCAAGCTTCAAACACACACACGCACAAGCACACACATATTATTGTAGTTAGAGCACCTAACCCCCCCAGAGAGACAGTGAGAGAGAAGATAGGGTGACTATTTTCATCATTAGTGTTCATCCATTGAGTAACAGCCTTTCCAACAGGGGGAGAGGAATGCAAAGATGGGGAAGAAATAAGAAGAGAATTTAGAAACAGAAAGAGGGCAGCAAAGAGGAAAACATACCTGAAGAGCAAATTAGATTGATGGAATTTAAATTACTGTGTGATTTGTATAAATGTTTATCGTGTCATTTGTCTGCTTTGCCTGCGTTAACTGTTAAAGCTCTTTAAATTGAATTGAAGAGAAGGAGACAGAATGAGGAAGACAAGCTGGAAAAGGTGGAAGACTGTGGAGAAAACGGGGTTAAAAAAGAAAAAGGGGGAGGGGTGAAGACAGTCAGTGAATTAGAACAATATGACCAGAGATTAACAGCAGAATCTTTTTTCTTTTATGTTATTTTTGCTTTTCAGTCAGTCTAAATATAGCTCTCCTCTCTTCTCCACTGCTCGCCTCTCCTTCCACTCCTCCCATCACAGACTGGGGTTGGCAGTGGGGAGAGGATAGTGGAGGATTGTCAAAGTTCACTGAGTTTTGATGAATTCCCTCAAGAAAGAGCAAAGCAGATTTGAGACTGTCTCAGCTATATTCACTGATGCCAGATAGCCTATCTGAATGTGAACTAAGTGCCTATATGGACAATAAGAACAGACAGCCACTGATGCTTGTCCCTGTTCAGTCTACAGCATTCGTGTCTCTGCAGCAATTTTTTTCTCCTTCAGAGTAATATTAGATCTAGTTTCATTCAACCCTCCTGATAATGTGATGCAGGTGTACTTAATAATATTTCTTTTTTTAGCACTTTTGAGGTAAAAACAGGAATGTGTTTACACACAGACAATTCTCTGACCATTTGATGTGGATGTGAATAAAAAGATAAGTCATTTTTCAACCATTGTTGGATCTGTGAGACATGCTAATGATTAAGGCATGACTTTTTGTAACTAGTGCTGACACACTACCTTATTTTTGGTACTGATAATACTTATTTTTCAATTCTTTACTTTGAGGGATATAAACATGTCTTCCCTTCTTCCTCTTAAATTCTAAACACATACAAGACCTTAACCTAAATAAAATACAATGTAAAATTGGCAAAATATGTAAGTAAATAACTTATTAAAGATTACGAGAATATGAATTTAACATTCAATGCCAACCTCTAACACCTCAGTTTTTGATACTCTCTCTGCTACTGACACATTTCAGCTGGTACCAAAAAATATTAAGGTTTGATCCTGATGCCCTTTACTTATTTTTTTGCTGAGCACCGTAGAGAAACCACTAAACAACTGAGAAGCTCTGCACCAACTGGGAGCTCAGTGGCTTGCAAAAGGGCACTTCAGAGAGGACAGAGTTCCAGATTTCCCCAACAAATCTGGAGATTTCAGCACAGAAGCTTTGCAGTCACATGCACATGTCTCCAACCTTTTGTGAGAGAGAGGCACCTTACAATCTGTGTGCAGTGGGAGCTGAGGCAGCATTACAGCCAGAGGTGGATCATCCAGAGCAAGAGAGAAGGTCTCCTGACAGTGCAACCAGAGTAGGGCAGAGTGGATCAATAGAAGAGCTACCCAGATTGATACTCCATCCTGTCCCAAGCTGATCCACCCTCCTCCCACTCTAATGTTACCTCAGGATACTTTCTCCCTGCCTGTAATGAGCCCTTGGCAGCCTATAAATAAGCTCTTCCAAGTCATTTCAACACACGCTACAGAACTGCTTTTTCACCAAAGACAACAGCAGTCTGTATGGCGGTTTAGGAACACGGGACATCTTGTATAAGCCAACGTGCAAAGATAAATGCTACAGATGCAATGAGGACAATGTAATGACATAAATCATCATCATTGAATGGGTCGACAGTGAAGCTGGCTGGCATACAGTGGAGGAAGAGGAGCAGGACGCAGCAAGCCTGGCCAGGAATCTCTATCTTTCATCCACCCTGTCGACTTGGCCTTGCCGGCTACACTGTGCATACTTAGACTTTCATCCCCCCAGGGATCCCTCAACCTGACTTCACCAAACTGCTTCAAAGTGCAGAGAGGCTGGAGCTAACCCACATAAAGCTGTGTACCTACAGTGCAGCACAGAATGGCACAGTGCTGCTGCATCCTTCATTAAATCAGATGTGTTTGTTAGAAGCTGACCTGATTTAGACTCTAGGTTTGAGTTAGGCCTAATTGGTGCATCTTGACTAGTGGGCTGAGCTAACTGAGGGAATGTCAGACTTATCAATATGTAATGGCGCCCTACATATTCACACATTCCAGCTTTACGTCTAAGAACAGTGTGTTTTCTTTCAAGTTCGAGTCTTACACATTTAAAGTGGCCACATAGGGTTGTGTTGGTCATTTGTGCATATAGATTGTAAATGTTACAGCCAAGAAAGCCAGATTAATCAACTGGAGATGCTTAAAATAGTAGAATAGAAAGATGTCCCAGATAAGACTGGCCAAACAGACAGATGCCAGAGACATTCTGACTTTGTTCTCGTCTTTAATGAGTAAAAAATAATAAAAAAGGCAAGGTTTCTAAACAGGAACGCAAAGAGAAGCTGATCTGGAATCTTTGGCCCCTTTCAACATTGCTGGTTCATCAAATTTAATCAAGGCATTGCACACTGATGCACCAACACACACACATATGCATGCACGCACACACACACGCAGACACAAAGCACTTTGCTCCTCACGGGACAGGCTTTTAGTGCTCTGTCTCATGCAGTATTTAATTGACCCCACACAGGAAGCCTAGCGGTCCCAAATGCACTCCTTCCCCCCACCAACAAAGAAAGCATGAACGCCTGCAAGTATGCCCACAGCTTCCCACCACTGCTCCTCTGTCACACAGCTGCACTAAATGCCATTTTCTGCTTTAGCGCAACTCAGACTTTCTACAGAAATGTCATTTGACATACATCAAATTTGGTCAAAATGCTCAAATGCCCCACTTTGACTGCCGCAAACATTAACTCCATTTTTCAAACTTTCACTCAAAATTCCATGAGCAGAGTTGAACTGTCTTCCGGCTTCTTCAAAGTAAATCTATTCTTTATCACCATCTAATCAGATATTATTCAAAAAAAGCATGTGGAAATCTACTGTCAGGTTTACGGTGGCTATCAGTGCAATTTGCGGCAGAGATTAGATGCAGAAGAGATAGCAGCATACTTACTCAGTTGGAGGTAGGAGAGCACACTCCCCGTCTCTCTTGCTCGCTCTCTGCTAGTCAGTCATGGTGTGCTCTCTCTCTTGGGTAACACTGAAGTGTACTGTAGCGTGCTTGTAAGCAGACTATCCCTCTCTCTTTCTCAACACTCCCCCCTCCTCTCTTATTCTCCACCACTCTCAGTACACAACCCCTTTGCTACGTCAGTGAGGCTCTCTCTGCTCTGCATATCATCCTTCCCCACCCTCTCTCCTGCTCTCCTCTCCTCCCTTCATCTCCACCTCAGCTGTCCAATGGGAATCTGTATCGCAGCCGCATGTATAGTTCATTCAGGTCTCTATCATGATAGGACGTCACTGTGGCGAGCAAGTTGTGTAGTTTTGTTGGATAGGACTGTATCTTGCTGCAGCAATCGGGCTCATAAAATCTCTTCTCACTGCTATTGCAACGTAAAATCACCCCACACCTTCAGAGGTAAAAAATGAAATAAAGCATATTGTCATTATAATCGCCTCTTGGGATTCCCACTTACGCCAAATGGACAGAAGTATGTGGAAGCCTGAATATTAAACCGTTAATTATGTGATTGTTGAACATCTAAATCCAAAATCAAGTGCATTCCTTCACTCTTCTGGGCAGGCTTTCCACAAGTTGCTGGACCCTGGCTGCGAAATTTGGATCGCATTCACCCACATGGGCATTATGCACTGATGGTGAATGATGATTCTGGCTCACAATTGCTGTTCCAGTTCACCCCAAAGTGTTTGATGGTGTTGAGGTCAGGTTTGTGTGCAGGCCAGTCAAAGTATTCCACACCGAAGTCAGGAAACTATTTCTTTATGCGAATATAGCTTTGGGCACAGAATCAATGTCATGTTAAAACTGTTGCCACAAAGTTGGAAACACTCTTGTCAACACTGTTGTCTACAATATGATTGTATGTTGTATCATTAAGATCTCCCTTTTTTAGAGCTAACGTGTAAAAGCCCAGACCAGGAAAAATGCCCCCAATCAAAAAATACACACAAGTGGACAGGGGTATACAAACACAAAGCCAAAATCTCAAAGGGGAATATCAACCATTTCTACAGTCCTATCACATTGTTATTTCAGCCACTGTGGATTTCAACACATCAAAATCTAAAAGTTTAGAGACAGGAGAAAGTCTTGTGGTGGTGAGGAGCTATGGGAGCCATGTAAGTTGTCTCTATTCGACATGTGGAGGCGTCCCCAGCGTAGCCCTGTGTTCACTCAGTGTGTTCTGTAGATGTTATGGCTGGCTGTACTCTGACACCTGCTCAGCTGCTGAGTGTATGTGCTATGGTTATGTACAGATGTGGACGTGGGAAGTTTTTGTTTTAAAACCAACCAACGAAACATCACCAGAGATGAAGGATTTATCTGCTTTATATGTTAATTTGTGTGCACAACATAAGATACAGTGTGAGATCAACAACAGGCATCTAAAGACAGACCAGTCTGACAACATAAAACCATGACTATGGGTGATGTGAAAATCTCCAGCAAAGTTGAGATTCATAATTCATAGGATAGGTTGCAGGAAACAGTGAGGCAGGGGAGAAAAAGAAGGAGGGAGAGAGACGGAAGAGGCAGCCATTCGAATTCTGCATGAGCAGTAGATGTGAATAAAACATGAATGAAGGAAGGTTTGAAAGTTAAACTCCACGGTGCTCTGCACTGAGCGGGAGACAGGCAGGAAAAGAAGAGAGAGCAGCTTAAGGAGCTGCACCCAAGCATTGAGTGCAGATGTCTGTTAGTCTGTCCCATATGAAGCGCCTCTGTGGGCAGAGCGGCTGCTGGTGCATTATGGATGAGGGGCTATTTTAGGGTGCTGGGGATGCTGCGTTTTGATTTTGGAGAGGAGGGAGATGACACCTGGCTGCTGCCAAATCCTTTCATGAGGTTTGTACAGTACTTGATGGGTTCAGACATGCAGGCACGGCTTGTGTTCCAACACAGACCTGATCCCTGTTTGAAGTGTGCCTTCCAAGAGGAGGGAGGAGGTAAACAGACTGGTGGGATGCCAGTGAAATGAGTGAGGGTGTCACTGAGCAGCTCTTCACACAGACAGTGTATTTTATGTACTGATTAAACACACATACATACATTCAGTATATTACATAATGTCTGGTGTTAGGTGTTAGTTAGATCACTGAGCAGTTCATTTAAAGATGGTTCAAGAGGCCAATGTATATTGTAATATTACCAGTAATACATTTCCAAAAAATACATTTAACAACAATTAACTGCACGAAATTACTGTCCACACTACTGCAATGAAAATACTTTGATATGTATTAAATACACTAAACTCCAGTCTTGTTTTCTGTCTTATGCTACAACCTAAAATTTGATTTAAAGTCCCCCTCAACTCAAAAATATGTTTTTCTTCTTGTTCTCAGTTGGATGTTTGAGCCTCACTGTGCAGAATAATGTATGTGCAGTTTGACACTAGAAGGATGTTTTTACATTTATCTGCTGTAAAGTGTAAAGTTTCTCTGTGCTTACTGAAAATCTGATTTTAAGGGATGAGGTCTACGAGCATGAAGTGTGACATCACAAATAGTTTGGGAGTCACCAGTGCACATACACTGAGAATGGACTTCACAGTGAAGTAGAAGACATCTTGTATCCAACAGGAAGAGAGTGGTAGATGTCTTTTTAAGGATTTTAATGTTGAAATTAAAATTATTTATTATTTAAATTAAACAGCAGATTATTTGTATGTCCGTGGTTTAATTCATGTCTAGAGGGGATCTTTAAATCAACTATCAGACCGGATTTGTGTTGCTAACTTTACTCTACTTTTTTCTCGGACAGAAAAAAAAGAAAGAAACAAAATTAAGTTTCTCATACCTCACTATACGTATGTTAGGGCCAAACTCCAAACTCAAGAGGAGAGAGACGTTTAATTTGTGCAAAACCTGCTTCAACAAGATGATGGAGAGACTTTTAGCACTCCAGCACACAGGATAAATCTAGTGCTGGGAGACTAGACTAGACCCCCTGCCGTTTGCCTATACCAGACACATACTGAAGCAAATTGTGCAATTATCTAGCTTCTCTAGAGGATCTTTTTCTAGCTAGCAGCACGGCCAAAATCAAGTGTTTTGACTTTTCGAGCACCTTTAACGCAGTCCAGGCACTCTGGGTGGGAAATGAGCTGATGGAGATACAGATGGACGCCCCAAAGGTGTCCTGGATCATGGATTATCTCATCAGTGAGCCACAGTTTGTCAACCTTCAGAAAACGGTTGTTCATTCTGGAAAATACAGAATCTCTCTCTCCCTTTTTCATAAACCTCAAGGAAAGAGAGTGTGATGGTAACCTTTGATTGAAAAAACTGGCAAAACACAAAAAAGACAAAACAACCTAAAAAAAAAGAAGAAAGATGAAAGGTTTTGTGACTTTTTGGTGAATTATTGCACTGTTATTTCATCACACTTCCCCCCATAATAATAATATAATTCTCTGTACTCTGTTCACCAGCTAATAGTGGATTACATGAGAGAATTATTACATTTGTAAACATATTGGGATTACAATTCTGACTCATTTAGATGAATATATTATTGCACTATGTGCATGCATATTGCAATATCATCCCCAGCTGTTACATCATCAGTTGCTACATGCAACATTGTTACAGAGGGAACTTTCATATTTAGTATTTCCCCAACTCAAAGCCTTTCATTTGTTTCTTTAGATTGTCGCTCTGACTGTGGCATTGCCTTCACTGCAAAGTGTACTGAGAATATAGGTTACAGTAAGAATATTGTAATTGTCATAACGTAAACCTCATAAGCATGCAAGTTCAGACTGGGAAAATACAAGTCAGCCTCACATATACAGACATTACAGTAAGTAAAGCAATCAAGGAGACTTATTGTTATTATTTGTTTCCAGTGGATAAGGAATAGTGAAATATGGATGTTTTCTAATTTAAATATGAGAAAAGACACTCACTGCATGTGTGATATGTGACCAAATGATTATTATTATAGCCCAAATGCAATTACTGTGGCTTCTCCTGGAGCAAAAAATTAATTATTTCTCCCATGACCTAATAAATGATAAGGTGGAAGCATGAACAGCCCCCACAGAGCTGGATGACTGTTTTCATCTGTTGCTCCAGATGACCAGTTAGTTAGTTTTTTTTTGGAGGGGGTTCTTTTGCTCCAAATGTTTATCATGAACGTTTTAAATGCCCCTGCAGCCCTGCTCATCTGTGTCTAATTTCTGCTGGCAGACTGACAGTGTCGATGCATGCTGAGACTCCTATACTCCGAAGTGAAAGATTCCCAGTGAGGTCAGCCTGTCTAATTTAATTATCGGTATCCCACCGAGGACCTGCTTCTACCTTCGCTGCTTGTTTATGTCTGAAGGCTACAGTAATAAAGGGCTACACGACGCATGCAGCTTCATACAGCACACTCAAAATCCAATTCAATCGCCTCGGCCACCCTCGGAGAGATCCAAAAAGAAGAGATAAAACTGACAATAACCCACCTCGTTGAGCAGAAAGACGCTTGAATTGGTCAGGGACATCCGCAGTTAACGGGGGTCTCGGTCACCTCAGCCCAACTTGGGTGGGGGAAAAAAAAAAAGCCACAGTTTTGTTTTGGTTTGTATACAGTAAAGGCATCAACTAAAGGCAGAGCACCGCGCCTCGTCCAAACATTTTCACAACACGAGAGAAAAAACGGCTCGGCTGCAACTCAACGCTTCATTTGGATGCGAAGCTCCGGCGGCATCTGCGCTGTAAAATCTCTAGTTTGTGGGTTCACGGCATGATCAATGACTGTACACAAAGCCATACACTCACGGACACACGGGTGGATAGATTTCAGCTTTCTTAATAAATTATGCAAGACCTGCACTTTTCACACAGCCCAGTCACCGCGAATTTCTGAGGCTTTTTTTTTTGTCTCGGATTTCTATTTTTGAATTTGAATGCATGATGGATCATCTGTGAGTTTGCATCGGCCTTCTTGAATTTGTGCCCAAACTGATTGGCTGACTGGTCTATTTCTGTTAGAATTTAACTGTATGCATATGTTGTTATCCTTTCAGAGGCTCAGTATGTTCTCGACCCAGTTATTTAAAAATGTGCAAAGCAAATGTGGCCCCTCAGGCTCAATGTTCAGCAAGATTTGTTCGCTCTATAGGCAGAAATGAATGAAATGGGATACTCCATTATATCTCATGCTGAAACTGCATTACACACCGAGAAGAAAAATATGAATATGTTAGATAATTATCTGAACTTATCTCTCAGTCTGACAGGTTACAGTATTTTATTTTGCTGCACACATTCCTAGAGGTTTCTTAGATTAGGATGTTGTTTTCAAGTCTTGTGTCTTGCGTGAAGACGTCCAGGCAGGCAGTGATGGAATACGGGTCTTCTCAGTTTTCACTGATCCAGCACTTTGGCCCCCCTCTCATCCTGTAAACGCCTTCCATATACACAGGGTCAATCGACCGCACCAGTCAGGTAGTTTATACTGCCAATGTCAAAAAGACAGGAGAAAGGCACTGCGTGCACACACCCACCCACACACACACACACACAGAGCACTTTTAGTGGTTAGTGTTATTTCACAGCTTGTGACATCTGGGACAAGCATCAATACAATTTGGCAAAATCCAGTGCAGGTCAAATTTAAAGCTCATGTTTAAAGACATAATCACAGAATGATAATTTGTGTCTGATATGTTTTTCCAACACAGTTCAATTACTGAGTTAAAAATCTTAAAATCACTGCAAGACCGACTCTTTTCTAAAAATCTGTTGTTTTTTTAACCAATGGCTGTGAAGAAGGCAGGGGCGGGGGAGTGTTTGATGTCATTCAAACTGCAAACACGTGGGTCAAGTGCAGGTTAACCATGCATATTTGCTACGTTACCACAAAGTGACAAGCTGTGCAGATTTAGGCGGAATAATGGAAACTACTAAGAAGAAACGGAAATGCAGCTACAACAAAGACTAGGAAAGTGCTAATAACTGGGTGAAGCTTATGGAAAGTGACTATCATAAGACCAACTGTGAAACTTTTCTTTATAGTTACTGTATTTACAATGTAGGATTTAGGAAGATTGCATTCAAATAAAATATATTTAAGTCCATTACATGCTAAAGGCCTAACCTGTAACCTGCATAGTGTGTACTACTGAATCCACCAGAGGGTAACGTGATGTTATAAACTAACCTAAGGGCAGAATAGAAATGTTTCACTTAGCATTGATAAGGTCTCCACATGATCACAAACAAACACATATTTTTTAAATATAAAAACTTCATGCAAGGTAAATGGTGAGAGAGTGAGCACCTCCTGGACATGTGACTATAAACTCTTCCCCCTCTTCACACACACGTACATCTTGTGTTCCCTCAAAGCTTTTAGTTTCGCTGCAGAGGAATCATTTACAGTAAACCTTCATACACAGAGAAGGGATGTGGGAGGATGTTGATGAACAATGGCGCCGACTGCTGGACAACATTCAATACATACACACGCACCATCAGCTATAACATTATGAGCACCTGGGGCACCCTGGTGGACAAACTGTGATGCACTGTGTGTTCTGACACCTTTCTATCAGAACCAAGACTATAAATATACTGTATATGTATAGTGACTATTTTTGTCTCAATACACTTAAAGTTAGTATTTATATTGGTATGTAGTACTTATGTTAGTTTTTTTATAGTATTTAATTTTTTTTAAAGTCACTTGTCTGTGCATCTGTTCTTTTGTTCCTCCTGCCGACACTTGAATGTCCCTGCATGGGAATATAAATCTAGAATTAGGTTATTTTAGTAGTAGTGCATAGTGTATTAACCAATATAATAGCATAGTAAACAAGCTTTAATATCTAGAGAGATCTAAAGAAATACATTCTGATTTAATTGCAAACAATCACACATATTAACTCACATCTAAAGTAAATTAGTTGTTTCATTTACAAATCATGAAAAACATTTTTTTTAAATACATGTCTTTTTTCATTGACCTTAATCCATTTAGTCTCAAAAGTGGCCATAACAGATCATTAAATTATGTTAATTTCAGTTTTTAAATGAATGTGTTCAGTTTGACAGCATTTGAACTGATGTGGCAGCTGGTGCCAACCCATGCCAACCCCTCCTGGAAGTGTAACAACATACTGTAGGTAATGTTTAATGTTCCCGGTTGGATCATCTAGGGTGTGGAGTTGTTTTAAAGGGTAAAAGTCAACAGATTCTTCTGTGTCAACACCAGTGTTGCTTTACTAGTTTACAGATTAGTCATGCGATGGGCTGCTCACTGGCTGTTTTTACACGCGATACACCTGACATTGTTTTTATTAAATGCTGTACTGTTAAAACAGCCACGTCTGATGATTGCAAACACTTCATAAAAACACAATGTGGAGCAGTTTCATTATGACTTCTGCAGTGATTACGGATCTTCTCCACCAGGTGGTGCCATAACGCT
>NW_023339707.1:12520506-12520762 GCF_004916995.1 Morone saxatilis
GAAAAGCAGAAAAAGGCCAATGTTTCTCATCTGTATGTTGCGTTATACCGCGAGCGACACTGTGAGCTGATGTGGAAGTGAGGGAAGGAAGGGAGGGAGGGAAAGTAAAAAAAAGAACTGATGTAAAAGAACAAATGAGTAACATTGCAGCACAGTGTGTAAGTCACACACACGAAGGCAGAGCCACACTCGTGCCTCCACCTCTAGGGGGACTCATGTGTTCACGAATGGGAATGCAGCTTGTGTGTGTGTGTGT
>NW_023339707.1:12520790-12530797 GCF_004916995.1 Morone saxatilis
GAAAGAGAGAGAGAGAGAGAGTCGGGGAGGTCGAGGCGGTGGGAATGTACTGTAGCTCCGGCGGGGAAGAGCGAAGGTTGTCCGGCCAATGTCTCAGTTTTCCCTCCCTTCCCACTGAACCAGAGCCCCTCTCCGCCTCCACACAGACGGACCCCGCGTCCGGAGCGTCTGACGGCGGCTGCGGGAAAGGACTGAACACGGAGCTAAACTGGAGCTCCACTGCAGTGTTACAGTTACTCATGTAACGAAGATGTCCAATGGTAAGTACACTGCCTCTGTTAAAGCTTTTTCCCCCCCTTCCCGCGGCTGTGTTGGGCAACTGCTCTGCACAATGTTAATTTGTTGCAGGCCGGGCTAAGCACAAACGCAGTAAGAGGATACAGCAGTCGGAAAAAAAAAAATAAAAAAATGCCAACAGCTGACTTGTACTCCAGTGATGTGCTGTGATGATTGCGGCGGCGTTGAACTGTTCTGCAGGACTGTACACACTGAGCACTGCTCCTTATGCAGGGGGCAATTCATTTACACTTCTCCATACGTGACGCCACGATTTAAGAGGGCAACATCATGCTTTTAACAGTTTGCATGTTGGCACCACAGCGTTGTTTCCACCAGTTTTCTCTCGTCCAGTGACCCTGTTTGGAGTCTTAACATAATGACGTACACGTTTATATTGAGGGAGACAGGCCCCAGTGTGTGAGCCTGTGTAAAAGCCTCGTTATCACTGTGCATTAGTCCCTGTGAGCTGCACATCCCTGGGATATCAGGAGATCCAAGGCTGAAGTTGCCCGACGGAATGTTTTACTCCTGATAAGTTGGTAAAGGCGGCGATGTGTGTCGAGCTGCACTTTTCTCTCTGCAGCCCACAGACTCCAGGCTGACTTCAGGCTACCCAGTCGTGTAGAGTCTCCATGTGTGAGTGTGTGGGTTTTTATTTTTTTCCCCCCAAGAGGCTTCATTTGAACGCGGAGAGCCGTCGACTTCGCCTGTAGGCTGCTTGGAGCGTCCTGTTATATAATGCGCTTCGGCCGACTGCCCGCATCCAAACAGCCTGGGCCTACACGTGTAATTGCTAAACATGTTTTATTTTTTATTTCTTTTAAAAACATCAGGCCTGTGTTAGCCACGGTGGCAGGAGGGCTGCTGGTCAGTGTCATGTGGAGGAAAAGCACAAGATGTTGTTGGTCTGTACTGAAATGTAAGTGAAAGCGTCACCATCTTCATCATGTGCAATGCATGCAGGGCGACTGAGCCCCTGTGTGACACAGATTATATTTATATACTATGGCAGATTCATGCATTTGGGGCTACAGATTGTATTACGTAAGAGCTGCGTGCCGCTGTCTGACCTGTGTGTAAGTGTATCAAAGGTGAGTGGAGGACTAAAGGTCATTCCTGCAGGAAACCTGTTAGCGCCGAGCAGACAGTTAACCGACCACATATTTGCATGATCCCAGAGTGGGGTAATATGTTAAATTGATATATAAGATACCAGGATGATGTAGTTTATGTTGGATGGGATTTCTTCTTATTAGATTATTGCAAAAAGAAGTTTGATTAATTATAGATATCGAGGAAAATGTTTCCCAAGCTGGAAAACACTTCTAAGGGTGTTGTCTTTAATAAAAAAAAAAAGTATTTTAGACACAGGAACCACAATGTGTTTCTGACCACTCTTTCAGTTAGATTGTGTGGTGGTTGAGCAACTCAACTACAAACTGCTGTTGATTGTAAACATGGCCATGTGTGCAGTTCATGTGCGCTCTTCCCACTGTTTGTCTCAGCTTAGTCCGCCTGGCAGAGATTTGCTTATTAAGTTTAGAGGTTAGCAGTGTCCTTGACATGTGCTGCCAGAAGCCAGCTATAGTGAGTCATCAAAGCTAATGGGGGAAGCATGGACAATTTAATCTGGACTGGAGAGCTCTTGATCTCTGATGGTGCCCACTCAGTGGGCCTTTGTTGTCAAATAGAGCACACCCATCCCTGCCCACTCAAGATGTTAGGGGCAGATTTCAGTGATAGAGTGTAGCAAAGTGCTATCCACCGAGAACAGTTGTTAGTCTCCTCTAAAAGCCCACTATGGTAAATGTTCAAAAATTCCAGCAATCAGTGGAGAGTTTGTTGAAATGGGACTGTGTTTGACTTTACGGTTTGATGACAAAATTGACCAGTGGCACCTGCTGCATGAGGCAATAATTGGAGGAGATTTTGCTGTCACAATCCAGTGTTTTGCAAACAAAACAGCAAATCATTTCCATGGAAATGCTGTCCCGGTCTGGTGGGAGAAGGTGATGAGAGAGAGTGGAACAGACAAGCCATTTACTAGATATTATTTTCTGTCTCCGCTATTGATTGTCAAACTTTCTGCCAGAGAATCATACACAAAGGCACACACACACACATACATAAACACAGCAGACCCATCAACAAATGCAGCGTGACAAATGTGGTTTTTTTTTTCTTTCTTGTATGTATCCATAATGATCTTGATCTGCAGGCGATATGTCCTCAAGGTGTTGTTTGCCCAACCACATCATTTGTATCGTTTGTCTTTACAGGAAAACAGGTGGTCTATAGAGGCACTAGGTGGTGTACAGGGCTGACGTGCTGACTGTTTCTACAAAGAAGGACAACTCAAACGCAGACACACCTCTGATGCCTCTGGCCAGTCTGAGCTCATGGTGTGTGCTTGCTGGGATAAACTAGTGGCCTGGCCAAAGAGCGCAGTGTTGCTACACACAATACAGCCCACACAGGTGAGAGGAGCCTTAGTTACCATTATGTCTTAAATTGATGTTTTGCATGCAGGATGTTCAGATTAAATGCTCTAACTTCAGCATTGTTTTATGTTGTGTGTGTTGTCTAGGATGTCGTGGGCCAGAGGCCTCTTCGTAGGCAGAGTGGATGAGCGAAAGACAGCATGGGGAGAGCGCAATGGCAAAAAGAGGAAGGAAAGCTCGTCACTGTGCAACCCACACTACATGAGCTGTCTCAGGGACCCTGAGGACCTGGAGCTGCCTAATGCGGCCCCCCAGCATTACCATTGCGGCGGAGCAGGCACCAGTGGAGGCAGCTTTGGCCTGCGCTGCGGCTGGCAGGAGGACCACTACGGGAAGAGGCTGGGCGGCGGGGATCTGGGTCTAAAGGCTGTGGACCTGGGTTTTGAAGACGGTGAGCTGAAGGGCAGGAAAGAGGAGGATTTAGAAGAGGGCAGCTGCAAGACGATGACCACGGCAGACTGCTGGATGCGGGTCATGTGGGTTTTCCAGTCCAAGAAATTTCAATCCACCAAGCTGGAGCGTCTGTACCAGCGCTACTTCTTCAGGCTCAACCAGAGTTCTCTGACAATGCTGATGGGAGTGCTGGTGGTGGTGTGTGGGGTCATGCTGGCCTTTCACTGCATCCACACGATCCCCGACGTGGCCTATGTCTCTGTACTCTCTGTGGCTATGGCCCTCTTCCTGGCCATGATGGTGGTGTGCAACCGCAACGGCTTCCACCAGGACTATATGTGGATTGTGAGCTATCTGGTGATCGGGATGTTGATTGTAGTGGAGGTTTTTGGGGTGCTGATGGTGTACCCCTCGAGTGCCACAGAGGGCATCTGGTGGACCGTCTTCTTTATCTACATCATCTACACGCTGCTGCCGGTCAGAATGAGAGCTGCTGTGGTCAGTGGAGTTGTGCTGTCCACCATACACGTAGTGACCGCCTGGCAGCTCAACCAAGAGTACCAGTTCATTTTCAAACAGGTAAGTGATAAATAATACAGAACAACAAACCCTGTCTGAGAAAGAAATGGAGGGAGATATTAGCTCCTGTCGCTTAGTTTGTGTGCATGATATGAATAATCTAGTCACATTTCAAGCAAATGTTTGCAGGAGGTCTATCTGAGTTTAAATGTTTCTTACTTATTTCTGTTTTGAGCTGTCGAAACTGTCGGAAATTATGGTGGACATTTTTACAAATTTCTGACTTTTTATAGACAAAACAACTAATCGATTAATCAAGTAAATAAACAATACGGGGTGCACGGGGCTCATCATGGAGGCTTAGTCCTTATCGCGGCGGGTTCAATTCCAAACAGCAGCCCTATGCTGCATGTCCTCCCCCCTCTCTCTCTCTCTACTCTCTCTCTCTTTCTCTCTCTCTTTTCTCTCTCTTACCCTTACAGTGATATTGTACATTATGTACTGGACATTCAGTTGACAAGTTGAATTTACTGATAGAATAATACGCAAAGACATACAAGTTATACAAGATTTTGCAAAATAATTAATGCACTTTTAGTCTTAACACTTTTTTTTAAAGGATAGATTAGTCTGTCAGAATAAAATACTGTTCAGTATGTTCTTACTGCTTACTTCTTAAAGCAGTTTCATTGTAAGTGGTAGGGGACAAAGTTAATCAGAGGGTCCAGCAGTCTGCGTTAGAAAATTCAAGTATAAATCTTTCAATGTTACGGTGAGACAGAAAAAATGTGACTATCTTTTAATAGTTGTAGCGACACGTATTACATTCACAAATTAAACCTGACACCGTTGTAACTCAACGTTCTCCTTTTGTAAAATGTAATTCTTGATATGTCCTTTTGGATGCTAGCTCCACATTTATATTCATGAGAAAACAAGACACATTTCTCAGACTCGTGCTAGTCAGGGCCCACTATTATCACCATTCAATTGAGCACAATGTTGTTACTGTATTCACAAGTGGAAACGCCCTACTTTCTCTTCCCATCAATATAGGACAAACATTGTACAGACTCCTCAACCACTTTTCCATGTCAAAGGTGCCGTACTAAAAGTAGATGGTGCTGTAGATCTCGGCAGCGTTTCAAATGAGATTTTTAATGAGCCTATGTTTTGTGCTGTAGGGCAGCTATTGGCAACTCTGTTGGGGTTTGTGGAAGGTCATCTGGGTTGAATGAGCCCGTTTAGCTGCATTGTGGAGGAATATCATGATAATGTAGCATGGTGCCATTCAGGCCGCAATTCCCTAAAACAAGGAGGCTATTGTAGTAAAATGAAACAGGGTGGGGTGGGATACTCGGATTGTGCAATGAATTTGATGGAAAACAGGATGATTACTTCTTCGTATTGGAGGAAAATTAGACTGATACACATTGGAAATATTTATTCATTATGTGTGTCTGTTAGTTCTTTTTGTATGATACATTGTGTCAGAGAATTAATTGTACTTGATTCAAAAAATATTCAGAAATCAGCTAAACCACCTAAGCAAAAGTAATGAGCCATTATTTTCATTTACAACTAATCCTTCAAATATTTTTGCAATTAATTGATTATTTGATTATTCCATGTCAGAAAATTGTTAAAAAAGAAAATAAAAGGAAAGTTCCCAATTCCTTGTTTTGTCCAAACAACAGACAAAAACCCTGAACTGTTAAATTTGCATAAAAGGAGCAAACCTTCATATTTAGAAGCTGGAACCAGCAATTTCTGAGCATTTTTACTAGACAGACGACTTCAACAATTTTTAAACTTAAAATGTATTTTTTTAACTGCCCAGTTCATTGATACAATTGGCCATTTTTACATAAGACACAGTGGGAAACACACAGGTGTAAATTATAAAATGAATGATAGTTTAATTCCATTTATCTGCTTCAGTTTCAGGGTCCTGGTGTTGTACATGTTGGCTCACAGTCACGCTGTCATGGCTTACTGGGACAACTATATGGAACTTAACTATCGTTACACTTGTGCTTTCATAATATGACAACTGTGACTATGAAAAAAGGCTACGATTAAGGTTTTATTTTACGTACGTATGCCACACTATTCCTGCCATTTAATTAGGACCATATCAACCTACCACAAAGAGCTGGTGTTGTGTAGTGTAATCGTAAGATTGGCGGTTCGATCCCTCCTCCTCCTCCTGTCCACATGTTGTAGTGTCCTTGGGTAAGACACTGTACCCTGAGGTGCATAAACATTTTATTTTTCCCTATATGAAGGGTTAAATACAATGGATCCTGGCATGGAACAGCTCCAAAAACACATATTGGTTGAACTCTGCAGAGGCATGTTATTGGTTTTCTCTAACAACTATCGCGATTAAGCAACCAGATGAATGTGGAGCCACTCTGAATAAGGCAATATTGACATAACTCCACTGGTCCAGTAAGCTTGTGTGTTAAGTGCCCATGCCCCAGACCAGACAGGGTGACTACAGGCACATTGGTCTGTTGCCTCTATGTACTCCAGCCCCGGTTGGTTGCATTGGTCCTCTGATGATGGACTGCTGCCCTGCCTGAGGGCTTGGACCCCCAACACACTACGTTCCACTTCTCTGAACAATCAATGATGGGACATGGGCCTCGCAATGTTTGACTAGAGGGTTGCTCTCGCTCTCTCTCTCTCTCTCTCTCTCGCTCTCTCTCTCTCCTGGAATCATAGCCTTTTAATAGAGATGGAGGAAAGGGCATCAGGTTTGCTTGGGGTCGTTTAATGCTGTTATCAACCATATTCTACTCATCCGTACATAAATCTTTTTAAATGAGGAGGAATTTCAGGGTGATTTCTTTGTTTTTTACTCTCAAAAAAAGAGCAAAACAGTGTGTCATTTAGTCAGCTCTTGGTCTCAACAGGTGTCTCTCAATGTGGCTTCAAGCTACTCACAGCTTTCTGAATACAGAAGGACTCAGTTCAGTCTGTCACACCCTCTGGATCACACGTGTAAACTAATCACACAAACTCTGTGGTTTTTGGCGTCACATGGCCAGACTCTCTGATCTGGGAAAGCTGGTCTCTTCTTCTGGGACCTCATCATCCTCCGGCCCTCTCTGTGTCCCAGCCTTGTTTTTCCCTTATTTGTATTTTCCCTGCGGAGACATTTGCGCAGGATCAGAGCTGAGAAGATGTGAGACCGATGATGGCAAGGACAAAAGGGGCCTTTGTGAGGGACCTCCACGAAGAAGAAGGGGAGGTCCAGGGGTGGGGGTGGTGGTGGGGATTGTGGAAGTTACAGTGGTGACAAGGGGATGACCGTGGATGGAGAGTGTGAAATAATGCTAGGCTGATGCACCCGACTGTAAAAGAGCTGCCAGTCTCTTCTCTCGTTTTTCTCCCTCCACTTTTCCCTTTCTTTTACTCTGAGTCATAATTCCACTCTCATAAAATCCCCCTCAGATGGAGTGGCCTTTTATTTCACAACGGGCTGAGATTGAGCTCACACTACTCATGGGGATTGTTTCCATAGATCTCCATGTTTCACCGCTCTGCTCTGAAGGTTCCTCCTCTGAGAGATGTACGGTATAAATGCTCTCAGGAAGAAGCAGGTTACACTGCTGCTGTTCACTTGAAGTGCCTCTACTTTCCTACAGGAACACATCTCAGAGGGACCTCATTCACTCTTACAGGTGGCGTCTGGTTAAAATGAGAGGTTTTGACTCAGACATGAATAACTAGGGCCATACTTGAATCCTGACCTTCATGTCCTCAGTGGTAGCTACCTCCTTGAATTCACACCCCTAGTGGAGAAATATCGAACACTCATGGTTAGCTTGTTGCATAACAAGAATTTTATTTATTTATTTATTTTTCAGTCAATCGGCTTTCAACTCTTTGTTTGTTGATTTTTTTTTGGGACTTTTATTTTCTTGTCTCGGACTCAGAGCTGCTCAGACTTGGACTCAATTTAAGTGGTCCTACAAGTAACATATTAGTGCTCCCCTTATAGAAAATACATGAACATGAACCTTTCCTTTACTCTCTTTGGTCCTTGCCTCCAATTTTCAAACAGTTTGTCTTCGTGAAATGAGGAAGTTGTGATAAATGATCAAGATTAATTCCTTGGTCCTCTAATTGCAAAGGAGAATTTCAGTTCAATCCCCACTAGAAATCTACTCTATTTAGAGCCACGTCTTATGTTAACACTAATCAGTGCAATCTTACTTTAGAACAGTTCAAACAACTTCACCTGTTTTCACTTCCAATGCTCATAATACATTTTTTTTAACTGAATTACTGTAGTAGTGAGTGAAGTTTCTGGAAACTCTGTATATATATTTTGTTGGGTTGACGTCCCTCCGGCGCTGCAACTTGGCCACAGAAGGGTCAATTCATTATTTCCTCGTCTTCACTTATGCTTACTGGGATTTTGCACGCTTCATCTCTTTAACTGCATTTGGTTTAAAAAGTCTGCTGCAGTCTGCTCTGACAGCTGACGTTTTACTTCCAAGTTTTGACAGTTGGCTGATTACCAGCCGCCTTGTGATTGGAAGAAGCTACTAAATTCCTAATATTATGTTTATGACGTCAATGTTTGTTGTCGTGTTGGGTTTTCTGACATTTCTCGTTTTCTCCAAATTTAAAAGAGCCCTCAGTAGAAAACACCCTCCTGCATTGGTCTACTATTGTCCAGTCACCTGAGCCATTAGTTCACCTCACGGCGCTGAGCAATCAGACTGTGGCTGGATGTCGGATATGTTCGAGTCAGTGCACGCGCGCACACATCACATGGTCCAAAACAGATTCATTTGGCCCTTGGAGTGCCTCCCTGTGAGAGACCACCTGTCCCTTGTGTTTTTGTTAGTCGCTCTCTCTCGAGGGTAGATGAGGCAACAGCTAACTTTGACATGATTGGCATTCAGTGCAGTTCTAAGAAGTTTTGCTTTGATATATATATTCCATAACTTAAGTATAAACAGCTGTGCATCCATACGCCTATATATATGTCTTATGGGGGATTATGTGACTTACTATGCCATTGTTTAGTTCTAAGAATTTATAACCAGCTGGTGTGCAAGATGTCATAGACAGATTAACAACAGCAAGATGTTGTTTTTTGTGTTGGTCAGGATATATTTGAATAACCAAATCCCAAATGGAGTCCTGTGAAGAGGAGCTATTGACAGGCAGGTCAAAAAGAGAGAGAAGTCTCGAAGGTACATCTAGTCTGTGCTTTTGTTATTGTGTGCTGAGAGGAAAAACCTGTTCCTTTGGCAGATTGTTATGGGGTCAACGAATGTAGGACTAGTGGAAACATACTGATCCCTCTGCTTAACACTGGTGAAAAAGATACCAATCAATGAAATGTCACAGACATGACTGAGGCGTGCATAATGCATTTAGGCCAGAACATAGGTGTTATGTAAGAAAAACCTCAAAGCAACTACACAGGTTACCTTAACCTTTATGCAATTATTTATGATGTTTGCTTGGAAAGTATGACAACAGCTGTGTAAGATACTCACATGTACTGTAGGCCGATACTGTCTGCTCTCTAAGAGATAATGAAACTAAAACAAAATGTGCCCTGTTGTTTCTGTATCTTTCAAGTATTATCACTCTGAATCTACAATATATTTAGATCTTTTTGGTAACTGTATTAGAGTTTACAGTGGCTTATTTTTAGGGCTAGCTATTGTTAAAAAAAATTACAGATTCTGGTGCCTGTACAATAACTGAGCTTCAGTACTGATACCGTAACAACTTTTTTTAATGCTTTATTTTGAGGAATAAAAACAAAACACGTTGTTCGATCTCTTAAGTAATGGAAAATAAAATACAACCTAACATTAGCTGTATTATATGAAATCAGATTAAAATGACCTGATCAGTCAAGGACGTGTGATGAAAAGTAAATAAGGGTAAGAATCATGCATTCAATGCCAAAAATTAATACTTGACATTCTTTGACACTTGATTATGCAGACACATGTTGGTCAACACTCAATAAGTATTGAAGTTTTATACCCAGCCCTATTTATATTGAGCGAACCCGGTGTCCAGTACAGCTGTACACCCACGTACACGAGAAGTGGAGTGTGTGATCTGTGTCAGTCTGCACGGATCAGAGCAGCTCACTTGGCTGCTATCAAATGGTGAAAACCCATCATCAGGTACTGTAGGTGCCAAACAATGCACTGGCTCAAATAATAGCTCCCCCCTTTACTCCCAACCCCCCCCCCCCAGAGAGGGAGAGAGCTTGTGACTCATCCACTTATTGTATTACAACCACAGGCAATGATACAAACCCGG
>NW_023339707.1:12530897-12539098 GCF_004916995.1 Morone saxatilis
AGCTCCCCCCTTTACCCCCCAACCCCCCCCCCCCAGAGAGGGAGAGAGCTTGTGACTCATCCACTTATTGTATTACAACCACAGGCAATGATACAAACCCGGATAACTTCCACCGCCATGGGTGGGAGCAATTAGGATTAGCGATAAGCAAACTATTGCTCTTAAAATACAGCCAATGATAAGGCAAATAATAGCCGGGCTAATAATAGCTGTGTGAGTCGGGGATGAGGAAGTGCAGTCTTCTAATAACAGCTCGTGGTTTACTAACAACTTGGCTCTCTGCAAAAGTAAATACAGGGATTTAAGGCTGAACTGCCATGGCGGACGGCCAAGAGATATATATTAGGAATCCATTAATGGTGTTAAATGTTGATCTGTGTGGCATGCAAGCCCCTAGGCTTTTAAGGACAATTTTACTGTGCATCCCGTTGAGTGTAGTGCACCCTATTCCAGTGCTGCTGACAGGAAGGTGAATGGCTCTGTGTCAAAGGTCACCGTCACACTAGCCAACTGTCTTGTTATCCCGTTATCCCAGTTACAATGACACTGTTAAAACATATGTCGGGGCCGGTGTGAGAATGCGTTCCTGGAGTGAAGCTGTAATTAACAAACATGTTCACCATCACGGTACAAACACCGTCCTGCTTTTGAAATGCACACCACTGTGGACAAGCCATGTCTTTACTGTCACATTATAGACCGTCTTTAATCTGCTCCACCTCTTTGACTTTCACCCAACCATATTAAATGGAAAGAGCAGATCAGCCTAATGATTTTGTCCAGTCAGTGCAGACAGTTTTTCCTGTTAGCTGTTAATTGTGTTAAAGCACTGAGCCTTGCTGTCTCACAGCATGTCAAATGTTCAACATTTTCAGTGAATGATGTCAGATGCAATAACAAGACCCTGGTCTCATGATGTAATTTCACACACTCAGGGTTAATCCAGAGGAAGTTACACTCTGTTTTGTGCCTTCACAGGATCAGAAAGGACCAGTCCTGTGACAGAAAGCTCAAAAAAGTGCATTATTGCGTGTCTTAATTTATTAGACTCCCTCCTCACACATCAAAAAATGAAATCCTTTCCTTTTAAGGCGTCAGAAAGCAGTGCTGTTTTTTTTGTTTGGGATGAAGTGTCATGAGCACCTTCAGGTTGTAAAGAAGAGCCATAGCTGCTAGACTCTACATTTTCTGTAACATCCAAAATGCCTGAATCAGATTTCCAAGAGCCTTTGTTTTGGGTATGTATAGCCTTTAAGGCTGACATATACAGTAGCAATTCAGCTTGTAGTTTGCAAACCATATGTCGAAACACAACCCCTCTGCTTTTATCCCTGTGAAACGCTGCTGATGTATCAGGCTTCACAAACATGTCACATGTAACGTTTCCTGAAGTTGGCCCGGGAGGCGGATGTGTTACATGCATGAATTCAGTATCAGCTCATCCTTGACTGAGCAGCTCATGGAAGACCAAGCCAAAACTCACGCTGAAGCAGTTACAAAACTGCTCGGGTGTTTCTGCTGTTTAAACTGTAACCTGTTGGTCTTGTACCGATATTGATCTGTATGCTTTGTAGTAAAAGTCAATATTGTGTATGGTTGAAGAGTACAAGGAAGCATAGTGGTTAACGCTGTAGTGAATGTTAGCATATGTTTATATAACTGTATGGTGAAACTAAAGTCTTGTTTGTTTTTATTAAAGCTCCAGCATCTGGCCCACACAGGCAATCTCATTTAATGTAGTTAAATCCTCTATCTCTTAATTCTGTCACAGTATTTAAAGACATTCTGGCTTAAAGACAAAAAAACACACGCTAATGCTAAAGAGGCACCAGCATACGTTTTCCCATTTTGGAGTTATCTTACACGCTACATCGGTTTCTGTCAAAGTCAAATGGCGACCTTGATGTTGTACATTGTGCTTAAAAGGAGATGGAGGCAATAGCAGCTGAAATGGGAATTCCTGAATGTTTAGCTCATAGTCACACAGTTCAAGGTCTGGACTCCCTCACACAGTTTAAATCAGTGAGAGCAGGAGCCAGCGGAGGGGAGAACGGGGCTGGTTGGACGGTTGGTTTGTTAAGCTAATTAACCAAATCGCGTGTTCTCGCAGCCGCCGTTCTGTAAGTGCAGCTGTGCCTGTGAGGGTGTCAGCAGGCAGGAAGTGAAGGGTTAGTGAGGACACAGCTGGGAGGAGAGTGTTGTGTCCAGCCCTGTCCACTCCTCCCTCCCTCCTTCCCTCGCTCTGACTGTCCAGCCAAATACTGACCCCAGACCACTGAGCAGCCAAGACCACTGACAAACAGACACTGGTGTACTCATTATCACAACATTGTATCTAATGTTCATCTAATACAATGGCACATTTAACACTAATATATGTGTTATTAAAACATTCGACCCGTTGAATCATAATTCAACAGGAAACAGGGAGGACAATGACGAACATACAACTGTTGATGCTGTTAATAATACTACTCATACTACTATTGCTCCCACTACTATATTAATATTCTACTTGTACTGATTCTACATGAAAATATGTATCTCTTTATATACAAAGATATCACTGACAATGCTAAAAGCAAATAATTAAAACAGTTGATATAGAAACCAATTCCATGACCAAAAACTGAACATAAATATGATGGAAGTAAACTAAAATCAATCAGCCGGTTCATCTATTAGTTGATCAGTGGTTACTAATCTATAACTAGTCTGATGATCAATTGTGTAATGTGCAAAAAAGTCAAATATTTTCTGAGTTGGCTTCTCAAAAGTGAGGATTTGCCACTTTTCTGCGTCTAACTAAATGATAGGAACATAAACATACTGAAGGCAGAGAGAGTCATATTTAAACGGACAGCAGCAAGATGATAGACTAAAAATGGAGGTGTGTCTCTGTGCTATTGGTTAGATGAGACCAGCTGACGAGAACAGCTGACATCACAATTAACAGCCCCTGATAATGACAATGACACATACCTGATATCTTTGGGTTTTGTTGGTCGGACAAAACAAGCTATTTAAAGACTTCCCCTGTGATTTGTTATTTGCAGCCCTAAAGTAAAAACAGAAAGGGCATTAGTTGAATCAGCAGCGATAGGTCAAGCAAAGTGCATATGAGCCTTGAACACTTGAGGTTTCACACTCATTTAATGTCAGATTATTTTGTGGCTGCCTCTCTACTTCACAGAAAAAGAGAGGGAAGAGGGACAAATGATCAAAGTCCTGGAGCAGCCCTAAACCCAGGATGCTGAGTAGTATAATTCAGCCAAGTGAATTGAAACACAAAATAGTAGTTAGACGGCTAAACGTGGGATCTTGTGACCCTCCTGCTTTGTTTTAGGGAACGGCCATGTTCAAGGTTCTCAAATGACAACAACCAAGCATCTCTTATATCTGTGTACTGTTTTACCAAAGGTTGTTCCCCTCTATTCACTGTTTTCTCTGAGGCCACAAAGTCCACTGTTACTGTTGTCTGTCTTCAGGCCCTGCAGCTACACACAGATACAGTGTCAGAAAGAAAAGCGGTAAAATCAGGGCCAGCCAGATGCACATTGTCCTTTTTGGAACTGGTGAACTTTAGCCAGTCAATACTAAATTCAAGTTTGAAATATTGAAGTAGAAGGATAAATGAACATTATAATCTTTTGATTTGAGGAAAGTTTTGTTGGTCAAATTAGAAAAATTGAGTGGGTCGTCTTAGCTGGTGGTTGCAGTTTGTTTTAGTCAGTAATTCCAGGATTGCTGGGAGACTTTTCCTCATGTTTGGACAATGTTTATGTGCAAGTATTAATTCAGGATCAGATTTTCTGACAGATGTGCGGCCTGGGTCCAGCTCTTTTTAGCTTCATGGAATTTGCTTCAGCGCTTCACAAAGATTACTTCGTGGCCTCACTGGTCGCCTGAGACCAATTTTGGTTTGGCCCAAGCCACGACGAAAACAGAGCTCCGATTCCAGATGGCAGGGACCCAAGATGGCAAAGACAGGCACCCCCACCCTTCAGCAACATTTATCTTTATAAGGAGTGGCTTCTTTCTCATGTAGGTAATTACACATTATAGTAACCTCGATTATATCAGGACTAGTGCAACAAAGTCGTATAGCATTGTCTATTTTTACCACTCTAGCACCACATGTTATCTTTTCAGGCTATGATCAGCAGTGTGTGACTGGGCTTTGACGTTCATCTCTGTAAGACATTTTAAAAGCTCCAGATGCCTATCAAAGGTCATGTGCTGGAGAGTAGCCCCCATGTCAACAGCAGTCAGTGTCCCCAGAGCCAGTGTGTTGACTTATGGGATGTAGCACTCTGGCCTTTTAAAGTTTAAACTTTGGCTCAGTGTTGGTGGGATATCTGAACTTATCTTTCATTTCAGGCTTTTTTAAATATTCCTGGATAAATCCAAACATTGATACAGTGGACAAAGCCTTTATCCAATAAGTCACGGTGTGTCGTATCTGCTGTTATCAGTTCTTAGTTTACCTCCTCTCACTGTATTGTCGTAGGAGTTAATATTCGTAACAAATTAATCAACATGCGACCACCCCAGCTCTGCTCACAGACTAGGCTTGAGTAACCTTTGCTGAACCGCTTAAGAATAAAAAGAGCACCGTTACCATAGTGCAGCAGGCCTACATGTCATGGAAACATCCCTTATTGATCAGTGGAACAAATCAGCTGTTTTGTGTCTGAATGAATAAATAATGACCTTGCCGAGAAAACCTGATCTCTGTACATGTATATTCCAGTGTGATTGTTTGTGAGGGGATTGTCCAGTGGGATATTATGAAAGTCAGAATGGGTTTTCTGTGTTTGCCAAGCAAAAATCTTTTCCATCCCCTTCCTTCATTTGTTCTTTAACATGTTATTCGTCTGCCTTACTTTATAAAGCACCTTGCCGGGAGCCGCACCTTATAAGCCAATGTTTGGACTCCTTTTAACTTCACCGCCAAGAGGTTCCTGCTTAAGTAAATGTCGAGCGAGGCTCATCCTTGAGAGCCAGGCGTCTGTTGGAAGAATGGTCAGGAGTAATCAGTGGAAGATACTCTCCAGCGTGGTTATAAAGAGAGCAGCACTGTGCTAATGAGGAGAAGTTTCTTCTGCTCTCTTTACACCACATCATGTTTGGAGAGGGGAGTGTCAGAGCGGCCGTGGGTCTGTGCTAGATTTGCATGCCTGGGTGATATAAGTGCAGCAACAGACACAAGCTTCAGGATCAAAGAGCTGCCAGTCCAAAAGGAGTCTCACACACACTCACATGCATAGCTCACCCACAAGATTTATTCAAAAGCCTCTGTGAATGCTGCTGCCTCTAATCTCCAGACCGTGTGGTGACTAAGCATAACTTGGCATTAACGGAAGCTTTGTTCATCATGTTTCCTCACACTTTAGTTTCACTTATTCAGAGCTATCAGGCTGTTATATTGAGCCATCATTCAAGATGTAGTCAGTCAATTGTTGCTTAGCTCTAATAATGCTCAACCTGAATGCACCGTACCTGCTGATACTTTGGGGCTTTTGCGAGGTTTCAATAGATGCTGCACTTGCATCACTTTTGCAAATAAATGTGTATACATGCTATCGCTGCACTATTGTGTGTTTTCCTGTTCAGCAAAAATACACAAAATCGTGAATTTGGGACCTCCTAAGCTCTAAAAACACTGACACTGCCACTGCCAAACTATCAAAATCAGTTGGATAAGAATGCCTTTACTTGGATGGAAATCTGAGCACGCTCACATGGGAAGCTGAATTGACTGAATGTAAATTGAGTGCATTGCCGAGAAGCATGGTCCTGGGAACTGCAGGTGGCACTGTATCTCAGACTGGCCCCTTAACTAAGTTACTGGCTCACTCTGTTCAGAGCCATCTGTTTGGGATTAATGCGATCAGGTTCTATCAGAGCCCTTCAAGACTGGAGTGTCAGGTCTCCATCGGTGGTCTGTAACATTACGATGCAGGGCTTATCAGGAAGCCCTAGCCTGTCAATGATTTATGAACACAATAGGCTAATCACTAATTGTGCGACGGTGCAGCACAAATTCAATGTTGCACTTAGAGAACAATTGCTCAGCCAGTCATGTAAAGAATGAGTATTCTTTGTAGGTCCTCACACCTGATCTTCAATAGCCTGATGATGAGGTGCCTCACACTTCTTGACAGCTTTGATCTGAATCTTTGAATGCTGACTGACAGTTGGCATCAACCATTCTCTGTCATCCCGCATGAAGGAGTTCAGGAAAAAAAGCACTTCTTGTGCCTTCCCAAACCTGTTTTGAGGGAACCTGGCCGCATCTATATCTGTCAGAAAAAGAAAAGAAAAAAACGAGAAAACATTTTGGATGCTCTGTTGGTAGTTCCTGAATAATGTTCTTGCTCTCTGCCTGCATCAGCTACATCAGGGATTGGTATTTACCCGATACATCAAAAGCATGTTTGCTTCTGCACCTGCGAACCATCAGTGTGTTTATTTTTGCTTACTGCTGTGCTTCTAATCTAGTTTGGCCATTTGTTTTCAGGTGGAATAGGAAGCTACCACCAACTCTTTGAATAAACAGTGGAATTTGCCTGCGACTGTCCTGTGGTAATAGTGTTAGATTGTTTTTGTCTTGTTGTCTCAACAAAGGGGCGAGTTCTTGTGTATACAGTGTAAACTTTGTCTCAGGATCGTGGTAGAAAGCCTGCCATCACTCGACAAGTTTGAGGCCGATTTATTGTTGGGATGTTTCGATCAGTGTGTGGATGCTAGGTTAATAGTTTATCGCTCCTCTTAACTTCATTTTAAAGTGACACATTCATGAAAACATGTACTGTATGCATGTATACAGATAAGCATCCTCTATCTCCAGTTCTCCATCTCTCTTCTCATAAACACAAATAACAGACTCGCACACAAAGACACACTGGTTTGGCAACATACCAGCCATTGCTCAGAAGTACTGGTACTAGTGATGAGATTATTTGCCTTCTCCAGTTTGATCATAATGTTGTTATTATGACGGACTGAAAAACAGCGTATACGTGTGTACCGTGGCTGCATGTCTTTTTCTCATTATTGATGATATCATCTTCAGAGGAAACACTCTGTGCTCTGGTCATGGGTCAAGTGACTTTCCCAGGCTGGAGTGTGTTTCTGAGCATGTAGAGGATGTGTGTGTGTGTGTCTGTGTGTCTGTGTGTTTCTGAGTGGAGGGGAAGTCCAGAGCTCAAGGCTCCATTTCTGTTGTGCGGTCTTGGCTATAGACGAGTGAGAAGAGAAATCACTAACAGACTTACACGCATCCAAAAACACACAGAATGTGGCCGGAGCAGCACAGAGGAATGCTTTTTAGGTTGATGACCCCACAAAGCTAACTGTACACTATATCTAAACTTCATTTACTCAAGCCACAGATAATGCTGTTTTACACTTTGTGCCTCTGCATTCCTAGAGCCTTATTGTTCAACCAGCACACCTCAGTGCACTGCATACACACGAGAGTGTTACCTTTCTGTGTCTGACTGCTATCTAAAGCTGTACATTCAAACACACCACCAGTTGCATGAAACATTATCTCTGTCATACTACTTTATGCTGCTGTAAATTTGACAGGTAAAAGCTGTTTTGCAGAGTCACATCATCTGTTTAACGCTCTGCTGGATGGAATCTGCCCTCTTTTGAATGGATTCCATACATGCTATATAAATATCACAATATAAACTTTCAGCTCAAATAGCACAAAACAGGAGTGACACAGTCTTCACGTGTCCCCAGTCATGCATCACATTGAACCCTCTGGGCTTCCTATCTGCTGTTCAGTGCGACGTGAGGAGAATGTCTTCTTGCAGAGCAACCACGAGGCCACGCTCATCATCTCTAACCAGATCACATCTAATGGCTCCTCAGATGTTTGAGGAATTTTTCTCCTTGCAGTAAATCCTATGACACAGAGTGTTATCAATTTCGTTTATTGACCTCTCCCAGGTCAGGCAGAGTTCACAGTATTCTTATGATGTGACATGTGCATGTTTGGTGGGACTCTCATGTTTTGTTTTTTTCCTTTTCACCCTCTCTGTCATGATGTGTCATGTGCATGTTCATGTGTGTTCAGATCAGTGCCAACGTGGTGATCTTCCTGTGCACTAACATGATCGGGATCTGTACCCACTACCCTGCTGAGGTCTCCCAGAGACAAGCCTTCCAGGAGACCAGAGGAT
>NW_023339707.1:12539198-12539610 GCF_004916995.1 Morone saxatilis
CCAGAGACAAGCCTTCCAGGAGACGAGAGGATATATCCAGGCCAGACTGCACCTGCAGAGGGAAAACCAGCAGCAGGTATACATGTGCGCACAAATTCACACATATGCACTGACACAGGCGCACACAAACACATGCATGCTCAAGCAAATAAGCAAGGGAGGAAGCTGTGCCCGTGCCCTGTAGGAAAACTAAACACATACACAAATGCAAAAGAGCAACAATCAATTTTCTAGTCTAATTTCTTTGTCTCAGTTTTTGAGGTCAACAATATGTTCTGAAGTATAACACGTATCTCCACTCCTCTCTATTTGACTAACACGTTCCCACGCAGATGCCAACGAGGCAGGGTGACTCATTGAGCATTCTTAACAGTAAAAACCGATGAAAATGAATGGACTCTCTCTCTCTCTC
>NW_023339707.1:12539717-12542099 GCF_004916995.1 Morone saxatilis
TGCCAAGGCACGTTGCCATGGAGATGAAGGCTGATATCAATGCCAAGAAGGAAGATATGATGTTCCACAAGATCTACATCCAAAAACACGACAACGTTAGGTAATACACGTGTGTGTTTCCACATAACAGCACTAACACAAGCTTAGGAAGATGTCGGAGAGCTTGTCTACTTTGCTATCGCAGCTAGCACCAGTGGCTTTGACCTCACTCTGCTGACTGATGTGTCAGTTACAGAGTCACTCCAACAGCTATTTCCCTGACAGCATGTATTATGCATGTTGTTGTTTATTGACACTGACAGCACTGGCTGCAGTAACGATATTGACTTAGGCACACTGCTGTGCTTTCTGTAGCAAATGATAGGAGGCAGTCCGCAAGTTTGCCGGCCCCCTGTCTCAGCCTTCACCACTGGATTTCACCTCCCGAGTGGGAATAACTCAGTACTAACAGGTGACTGAAACTCTCCATCCTTTAGCCTACTGTTGAGCCCAGTCGTAGTTGTTCAGGTTGCGGTGACAATGGTGGTAGGGGACAATGAAACGAGGTTGCAGCAGAGATCTCCTGTCAGAGGTGACCCAAATAGGTGCAGGTGTTGCACTTAGTGGAATAATCTGTTGCAACGCCGTTGCTCTACCACGGTGTAAACTTACAGGAACAATCCATTATCCAAATGTAACACAAGATTAAAACCAGCTGCCTTTGTCTTAAATTGATGCACAAGTTATTTTTAACACCAAACAGCTGATGTTATTAATGTTTTCTGATGGTGTGTTTACATCACTAAAGTTTGCAAAACAGGGCCATATTTGGAATTATGGTCAGTCCACAGATCCTCAAAATGTGTTTTGGAAGTGACTACGTATAATTTTATACGGTAAAAAAATTACTGATTGGGCCAGTTCAGAAACAGAAGCATGTGTCAGTCAGTACAATGGAGCTCAACTGATTATTTTGTTCGTGGTGTTTACATAATTGAAAATTTACTACAGCTAAATCTACAGAAAAAAAATAGTCACTCTTGATAATCCACAGATCAGTACAGAAAGAAGTAATAGAAAGTAGTTCCAATTTAAACTGCTCATAGTGGCTCCAAACTTGGTTAAATAAAACAAAAAATTAGGCTAGATACCTCAATGGGTAAGTGAGAAAATATGACCCTTAATAGGATAATCTCTTGCGTCATGGCTCACAGTTTTGGTCAGGGTGGGAGATGCAGACAGGCACTGGACTGCTTTAATTAAGGGCTAGTTCTCCCCCCAGTGGCTGACCTCATGGGACCACCAGCGCCACCTGTCGCCTTTAGCTGGAACTCACAATGTCTGCAGTGTTGTTTACCCTAGCCTTTCATTACTATCAAAAGTTAGCAATGAAAGGCATGCAGACAGGGGGACAGGGGGTGGTGTTCTCAGAGGGACGGGCTGGAGGAGGTGACCTACATTGGCCTAGATGATGAGAGCCAGGGCTGAACAAATGTCTGCCTCTCTCCCTCCCCTGCTCACATGGCAGCTGGACAGTGAGGAGGGAGGGAGGCGCTAGACCATGCTAACTAACTCTATACTTTATTGATTAATCTCATTCTCTGTCTCCTTTGTCTTTCTTTCCCTCTCTGTCTGTTTCCCTCACCGTCACCCTCTCCCTCGCCACCATCACCTCTTCTGCAGCATACTGTTTGCAGACATCGAGGGCTTCACCAGCCTGGCGTCTCAGTGCACGGCGCAGGAGCTGGTCATGACGCTGAACGAGCTGTTCGCTCGCTTTGACAAGCTGGCCTCGGTGAGCGCTGACAACCTGCCGACGCCATTATCACAGCAGAACTTTGAACCACTGTTGCTTATGTAACCTTATATTCTGTAGCCTTCACTGTTAGTATGACAAAGCCAGCATGATGTACTTGTTGGTGGGGGGTGTTACTTAAGCATTGTGTAAGACATCAATTAGACTATGCTGAGACCGATGAGTCATCTTATGCATAAAAAGCTCTATATTTGACATGAGCATGCTGTGTATTAGCTGTAATTGAAGGCCTAATATGTGTGCGTGTGTGTGTCCTTGCTGTACAGGAGAACCACTGCCTGCGTATTAAAATCCTAGGGGACTGTTACTACTGTGTGTCAGGACTGCCTGAGCCACGGGCTGACCACGCCCACTGCTGTGTGGAGATGGGAGTAGACATGATTGAGGCCATCTCGTGAGTCAAACAAACACCAATTAAGACCCACACTTAAAACAACACACACCCTTAGAGTCATATAGTATTATTCATTCTATGAAGGTTAAGTTAGGGTTTCTTGCTTTGTTTACGCTGCACGGGGTGTTAAAGAGAAGCTGTGAAGCTGAAGGTGACACTAGTTTTTTGACAATAGGGTGTGTGTGTGTGTGTG
>NW_023339707.1:12542199-12560608 GCF_004916995.1 Morone saxatilis
TGTGTGTGTGTGGGTGGGTGTAGGCGTATCCACATCACCAAAGCCACACTACAGTATCTGAACGGGGACTATGAGGTAGAGCCAGGATTTGGAGGGGAGAGGAATGCTTACCTGAAGGAGAACAACATTGAAACCTTCTTGGTGCTGGGCTGCAGCCAGAAGAGGGTTAGTGAACGGTCACACACACACACACACGTCCTTGATTACCTGCTTGACCTCTTCAGAACTTCACACTAGTGCCATATTTCACACAAACAATATAATGGTTTGTCACCTGGCATAGAAGACCAAGCTTTTACTCTGGTGGGGGTTTCTTCACTTCCAGAAAGAGGAGAAAGCCATGATGGCCAAGATGCAGCGAGCACGTGCAAATTCTGCCGAGGGATTGATGCCACGCTGGGTGCCTGACAGATCCTTCTCCAGACCCAAGGAGCCCAAAGTCTACAGGCAGATGGTGAGGTACACGCAGGGAGCACTTAGCTGAGGACTGGCACCTGTTCTGCTTGTCTATATCTGATTTCCTGTGTCATCTTCTCCACTCTCTGAAGTCAAATCATAAATATGCCCTCAAATTATTTCCTCAGAATAGCCAATAGAATTAGATACTATTCTTACATGGTCATTCAAGGGTCAGAGGCCTATTGTTGGTCAGAGTTCTTACCAACTTCCTATGAATACACATTTTATTAACTTCTTCTCATAGAATCTCTAAAAACAAATTTCTTTTTGTCAATCTATGGCTTTATTCTAGCAACAACACTTAGTAAAGTAAAACTCTTCTTTTATGCATTTTAACTCTTTCTTCAATGTATGATCTACGGATACTCCATAATTCCCATTTACTGTCCAATAAGCAAACATTAAACTAAAATGGCAAACATTATACCGGCTAAACATTAGCATATTAGCATTGTCATCGTTAGTAACTGTGCCTTTACTTGGAGTAAATAAGACACTCAATAAATATGAGTACAGAACTGTATATGTGCTAAAGCCTAAAGGAGACAATGGAAATGTGAGAAGTATTGATCTGTGTCCGTCAAACAAACAGGAGTTAAAACAGGGCTCCCAGGGATTCCCAGTGCATCATTTACTACTGAAGGTAATCTGATGAGGCTGCAGCTGCAGATATTTCTCTTTCGCACTCTCTCACTTCCTCCCTCTCTTTGCAAAACAAGTCTCATTTCCTTGTCTTTCCTACATTCTTCCCCTCTCCTCCTCCTTTTGTCCTCTCCATCTCAGAGGGTTTGAGCCCTAGGGGCAAAGAGGGTGTAATTTGAAGCCTCCGAGCATTAATTAAAACATCAGTCTGGCTCTCAGGGATTAGCTGTGCAGATGTCTGAGTCTCTGTCTATTTTTCAGTTGTACTGTGGCTACACAATAATCTCTTTCTCTCTTTCTCTTTCCCGCACTGCCACTGCATTTTGGTCTCGTTTTCACTCTCTGTTTTTGTTTTTCTCAGGGCATCGATGAAGCATCCAGCAAAGACAAGTGAGTGTTTTGGTCCCAGTTTTTGTTATTAGGGTGGCTTTTGTTATTAGCAGTTGACTGGCAGACTGTCACTGTAGCGGTCTAACTTTAGAGCCCACTGTTGGTTTTATACAGTCATACCAACCCAGCACTAATACCACATTAGCTCTGAGTCATCCTGCCTGTCACAGCATAGACCAATTCCCTCATACACACTCACACACGGATACACACGCACAGCACACAGTGACCTATTGTTCCATCTACCTCATAGCCGCTGCGCTCAGGAGGCCCTGAACCCTGAGGATGAGGTGGATGAGTTTCTTGGACGGGCCATCGATGCACGCAGTATCGACCAGCTGAGGAAGGACCATGTCAAGAAGTTCCTACTCACCTTTCAGACTGCTGACCTGGAGAAAAAGGTTGGTATTTGATTGGAGTTGGTTTGTAAGTCACCATAACTTCCTGTCAAATAAACTGAATATACTTATTATTTTATCTTTAATTGTAGTACAAGTAAACTTATTTCTCTTTGATTCTCTGTTTTTAGTACTCCAAAAAAGTTGATGATCGTTTGGGGGGATACGTGGCCTGCACTCTCTTAGTTTTCTTTTGCATCTGTTTCATTCAGATGATCATTTTTCCAAAGTAAGTAGCTCCCTCCAGTAATTTGCTTTTTTTTCAATTGTGGACAGGAAATGTGGTCTTGATTAGTTTACGAGGGGTTAATGAGACTTATACATCCTAATAAGCCTGTTTTCTTCTCTTCCGCAGAACAACACTTATGCTTGGTCTTTACATCAGCATCTTCATCATCCTCGCCAACATCCTCTTCATCTGTGCCATCTACTTCTGCATCAAAGTGAGACACAAGGCCTTCACCACTCATATGATTTCTCTTGCAGATGTCTTCAGATAAGAGTCATTATCATATGTCTTCAACCAGCATCACTAATGGTATTAACTCTCTCTTATCTGATCTTCTCCTTGCTGTCTGTATTCAAGCTCTTCCCAGTTGCCTTGCAGACTGTAACCAAGAAAATAGTCCAGTCTCGTGCAAACAGCACACTGGTGGGCGTCTTCGCCATCCTGCTCCTCTTCATTTCCTCCTTTGCTAACATGGTAGGGACTACAGCTCTTCATTTTGTAATTTTTGTATCATGTAACATGTTGCTTTAAGTTGTCCCCCACAATGACAGGAGGGGAGGGTTTCTGTAGCTGCCTCAGTTACATTTGTCTGTCCTTCAATTAATTTATCATACAATTCATTTCAGATGTTGCTGATCAGATTTTCAAGAGATTTGAAGAATTTCTGCTCCATCTTACCATTTTTAAAATTAGACCGTTTTTGCGTGAGGTGGTGCTGTAGTTGGGTGTTGAGCTGTCATTCATCCTATTGCTATTTTTACCATCACATTTAAAAAAAAAAAAAAAAAAGTCATATTTACCAACATTATGTAGACCTATTTCGCATTGTGTTGGTGTGTGTGGATTAAAAAAAACATGAATATGCCAAATTACAAGAAACGTTTTGGGAGTCATAGAACTACTGAAACCTCACTGCTGTGCATCAGCAATATACAAATATGGTTTTTAAACGTCAGCCACAGAAGCTATGCAGTGGCTATGGTTTAGCAAAAATGTTTTTCTTTTGCTGTATATACTGTAAGACGTGCTTTTGTGTCACTCTCCTTGTTTGTGGTCTATAGCTGTTTTGTCTGCTAATATACTTGTATTACTGGCTGCCTGCGGGGTTGTTTCAGCCTGTGATTGGTTGCTCATTGTCACACTCAAACATCAAGCTAGCCAATTTAGATTTCATAAGGACTTATTCAGTAGCTTGCTTGCTCGGTTCAGCAGCTGCTCTCTATTTCTAGACTCAGCATCAGTGCTCATTCTTTGGACTCTTTATTTTTTTCATTATTAGTGTATTTGGATACGTTGTTGTCTTGTATTATTTTTGAGCAATGTGACTGAAGGCATTTAAAAAAATTTGTCAAAACTTTTAAAATTACATGACGGAAATTATGAATATTTCTTGGATTAAAACCTCTGGTTACAGTGTTTACTGACTGTTGATAGGCCCAGCCAATACATAAGGTTATTGGAAGATTTAAGATATTTGATGTCATTTAGAAATACCATTATTTACATATTTGGTCAGCACAGGGCACTGAGAACTATGTTTTTAAAATATTTTTCAAATGGAAAATTTCCCACTCAGTTTATATCTTGGTAAAAATTCTTTAATAACCAACAGCCAGCAACAACAAGTGGTCTTTATCAAAAATGTTTTTTATGTGCTAATATTTAAATAATATATAGAACTCTCAAACATGGATATAGCTATAAATAAAGTATTTACATGTGTTATAATGGTGGCTTACTGTTTTCAGCATTACATTTGTGTGTGTTTCTTGCTGTTTCACCTGTATTGTCTGACGGTTAAATTATAGACTGTGTCCTCCTTCTCTGTCAGTTTACCTGCAGCAGAGAGAAACTGCAGGACTGTGTGGCCGACGAGCTGAACACATCATCAGTGACTCTCTGCCTGCTGCACAACCTGACTAAGACAGCGGAGGACGGTTTGACTCTGTGTTCCAGCCAGGCCATGCCCTGCCATTTCCCAGAGGTCAGTCCCATAACATTTAAGCGTGTGTGTATATCGTCTGTGTGTTTATACAAATGCACAGTGCGTGCCTATGAGCTATGTGCTTTGAAAAATATGTTATATATATAAATATTCACCTAACCTTCCTCTTCCTGCTCCTCCTCCTCCTCCTCCCTCGCTGTCTCCTCTCTGCTGCAGTATTTCAGCTACAGTGTACTGCTGACCCTGCTGGCCTGCTCTGTGTTCCTCCACATCAGCAGCATAGGGAAGCTGGCTCTGATGCTACTCATCCAGCTCACTTTCCTCCTGCTGGTAGAGTGGCCTCAGGTGGCCCTGTTTGACAACGCAGACCTGCTGGTCATTGCCAACACCCTGTGAGTCTCCTGCCAGGAACACACACACATATACAAACGCATACATTTACTATTTCCCAATTTTCAACCTGAATAGTTTAGCTCCTGTGTCACAATACTGTGGTTTAGGTTGGACATGGCCTACTTTTTTACGATAAGGTTTAGATTATAAAAGACCTACTTTCTCATGTACCAGTTGGGCTCTAATACTATTTTTTGAATATGTTCTCATTTTTTTCCTCAGGCAATTATCACCTGTAAATGATTCCCTACAACAGTAAGTTGTATTGTTTTGTTTTTCTAAATGCCTAATTCCACTCACTTATATGGTTTGTAGACATGACATTGCTCTTGTCTATTTTACAGGCCTGGTTTCAATGAAACCGCAGAACAGTGGTAAGTAGCTTTCACTTGTTGTATGTTGTAGTGTGTGTCAGGTTGCGCACATTTTACTCCCACGCAAGATGCTCATTCATGACTCTTGTCAACTCCTCTTTCCCTCCTCAGCCTGGAGAGCGTGACCAAGGTATCCCTAAAGGTCATGACCCCTGTAATCCTGACGGTGTTTGTTCTGGCTCTCTACTTGCACGGCCAGCAGGTGGAGTCCACCGCACGCCTTGACTTCCTCTGGAAGCTGCAGGTAAAGAAAACATGTAAAACAAAAATAAAACTGAAGATACTATTTAAATCCAAAAATACTCCCTTTTCACAACAGACATTTTGTCATAGTAATAATATGAATGATGGCTCTGTTTTATTCCCATTAAGAGAGTGTGACAGTGAGCCAGCATGCACAATATCAGGATCCTGAAACTGAAGCAACTAAATGGAATTCAGCCTTCATTCATCTTAGAATTTACACCTGTGCTTTTCCTACTGTGACATGTCAAAATATATTCCATAAAAAAAAGACCTAGAGCAGCACCTGTGAGTACTTCAGGAATCCAGTCACATGCCAGTGAGACTAAGCAACTAAATCTCTCCCTGTTCCTCCTCAGGCCACAGAGGAGAAGGAGGAGATGGAGGAGCTGCAGGCGTACAATCGCCGCCTGCTCCACAACATCCTGCCTAAGGACGTAGCTGCCCACTTTCTAGCACGGGAGCGTCGGAATGATGAGTTGTACTACCAGTCATGTGAGTGCGTCGCTGTCATGTTTGCCTCCATCAGCAACTTTTCTGAGTTTTACGTGGAGCTGGAAGCTAACAACGAGGGAGTGGAGTGTCTCAGGCTGCTCAACGAGATCATCGCCGATTTTGACGAGGTGAGAAGAAAGGAAAAACATGAGAGAGGAAGATGAATGCAAATTAAATGTATGTAGAAAACATGTATTGGATAAAGTCTGGGGAAATTAGATGTTTGTTCAACACTGCTCACAATCACCTTTTCCTGGTTGTCTGTGTTGTTCTGCCAGACTGTTGACCTGTAGCTGAAGTGCTGCTTTTGTTCATCTCATTTCCTCTTCCCAATACACCACTGATTACTCGTCTCTAGATCATCAGTGAGGAGAGGTTCCGTCAACTGGAGAAAATCAAGACCATTGGCTCCACCTACATGGCAGCCTCTGGCCTCAACGACTCCACCTACGACCGAGAGGGCCGTTCACACATTCTGGCCCTGGCTGACTACGCCATGAGGCTTAGAGAGCAGATGAAATACATCAACGAGCACTCCTTCAACAACTTCCAGATGAAGATAGGTAAGCCTGGAAGGTAGTGGAGATTGGTCTGACATTTGTTTAAAAAAGTCCTTTTTCCGGTCAAAGGAGAACCCAGTAATCTACTTCCTTAGAAACCGCATTATAATTGAGTTAATATGGTGGCACTAGTATGATGTAACACAGCCAGGTGATTTGTTTTCAGGGTTGAACATGGGGCCAGTGGTAGCAGGGGTGATTGGAGCCAGGAAACCGCAGTATGATATCTGGGGGAACACAGTCAAATCCGATGGACAGCACAGGTAGTACCAGACTACATCCAGGTACTGCACGCACACTCGTCTCAGTAGTTTTTAACTTTAAGTTTTATGTTCACAAGAAGCTGTTTTAGTTCTTGTTTAAGTGAATCGACCAACACCGAAACCAATCTAGTAACACAGAAATGAGTCATTATGCTGTGTCAGTAAAAACTATCAGGTGTGTTTATTCATACGCAAATATTGCATCTTGTAAGTACTGCATTTTTATTATCTTCTACATAAAAAAAGACCACACTGCAGTCGTCTTTCCTCAGCCCGAGAGGTTTATCACTCCAAGGCGTGCACATTTCCAAGTACTGTTTGTAGTATCTGAGAGGGACAGTGGCATCTGTGTATGCTCTGAAAGTCATACAGATACCAATTCTACAGATACAATCAGTGCACAGTCCTTCAGACATCTGTTCTGCAGAAGTGCCCTTTAGCAAAAGTCCCTGTCAGCACCAGACATGCTGTTCTCGGGCAGAAAGCTAAATGTGAATTCCCTGTATTCTCATCTTGAAGAGGGAAATAATACCACCGTGAACACCATGTTCCTCAGAGAAGCAGTGTCAGTTTGGTTAGTTATGGACAAAATTCTCAGTTTTATTATTTATCATCTCATTCGTGGAAGTATAGTTGATGTAAATACGTAATTTAAAATGTGTGAAGAACACCAGCCTAGCTGAGAGCTGTAGTCAGATTTGTCTTTTTTTTTTTTTTTTTGCCACAAATCAAACCCACATGGTTGCTGGATAGATTAGAGTCAGAACAATGCTGCCATCTGTTGTACAGTATGTGTTACTGCAAGTCAAAAAGCCCTCTATAATACACAGTTAATAAATAGTAGAACTGCAACTAATTTCCATTCTCAAGTAATATGTTGATTATTTTGATTTAGTGGTGAATTGTTTAGTCTATTACTATTCGAAAAAAACATAGAAAACTGCCCCATCAGATGTCTTGTTTTATTCAACTAAATGTCCAAAACTCAAATATATCCAATTTACAATAATATAAAACACAGAGAAGCAACATATCTTCACATGTGAGATCCTAAAAAAGTCTATTCCAAACATTTCCCAATTATATAAAATAGAAAAAAGCAGAAATTTCTGTATGAATGTCCTGATAAATGACTTAAACTCAATTGATTGTCAAAATTGATGTGGATACATTTTCTTTGGATGTGTCTTATTACTATTAGATATTTAGATCTATTTTGCTATGCATTTATACAAAATAAACTACTTTTTAAATTCCTAATATGCCAATTTAAAGTAGTTGTGGCTTCAGTCTTAATGAAGGCATAACATTATTCGATGTGAAACTGGGACTGACAGTGTTTCTCTTTGGAAGGGTTGAGTGTCTTACATCCTGGGTGTCAAATGTCTGTGTCCTCTCTCTTAGGTGACCACAGACTTATACCACGTGCTGGCCAACAACGGATACCAGCTGGACTGTCGAGGTGTTGTCAAGGTGAAGGGGAAGGGGGAGATGACCACTTACTTCCTCACCAGCGGTCCCCCGGGCAGTTAACAACAGAGAGGCCGACCGCAGCGTGACTCCCACTGCACTGACAAGACAGAGACTGCAGAGAGACTGAGTGGTCAGCTCGGTGATGAGCACCGAGGCACGGTGCGAACACACTGGGGACAAGAGACGACCGACACAGACGAGCCCAGCCTGTCTGTGTGTTGTCACATACTCAGATGCACACATGTAGGACGTTGTCCACGTTTGAAGGCTTTTTCCCAAGCTGCTCGAGAGATCATGAACCCCAGTTGCCTTAGAACGGAAGTGGCTATGCTTGTGTTTATGAGCAATAGTACAAGTATTTCATCTGGAGTCGTTATTTATTTTTCGTGCGGATAGATTTTTGTGATGACCTTGTACAAAAAAGAAAATATACATACACAAATAAAACAAAACTATGTTACTTAAAAGAAAATATGCAAGGACAACATGAAGGATGAAAATGACCAAAGAACAAATGTTTAATATGAAACACACATTAATGATTCTGTTCAAAAGTACAGTAACCTTAAGTAATTTATTCGTCTATTGACAGCAAAGGCCACGGTAACGTCACTGTCGTTGATAGTGACGAACGCTTTTTTTTTTGTTGTGGACTTATTCATGAAGGAGAACACATACACAGATTAAAAAAAACCAACACAATAACCTTGGCTCGACTGGCTGTGTTTCTTATCAGGGCCTTCTTTGTTTCTTCCAGCCTGTGATTAGCCACAGTCTGGACACAAGGCTGTTTGTGGTTCACTGAAATGTATTTTCGATTGATTACTTGCTCCCTGCAATGTATTTTTGGTTCAAGCCAAAAACAAGAAGTATGACAGGAAGGAAGAACAGTTGCATTAGTATCACGGTACTGAGATTGTTAAACTGTTATTAAACATTTTATATAAGTGTGTGAGAGTGTATGGGTGTGTGTGTGTGTGTGTCTGTATGGGTGTGAGCACACGTAGCTGAATGCTGATCTTTATCTATAAAGGGGCATACTGTAACTTTTCACTGTGAGGTTTTTATGATACTGTATGACAATGCTTTCTTGCCAAACTGGTTGCTGCAAGGCATGTTTTATATTATTCCTCAGAGTTGTGTGCCCATTCCTGATTTCTTGTGTCAAAATGATCCTTTGAAGAGAATTATGTCTACGCGCCTTTTACTGGACTGTGATTTTGACTAATTTCATTCCAACCTAAATAAGCAAAAGCCTACGAAACGTATATTTTGGATTGTGTTAAAACATGCGAACGTAAACTGGTTTCCTGACAGCTTCAGGATTAACTGTATGCAGGAATTATCTGTCTGCTCACAAATATTGCCTTGAGATTATGCAGTTCCAAGGTCCACATACTTCATGGACCAATATTCACAACTTTACACAACAGTATTTGACGCTCGCTGGTTGTATTTGGCACATGGAGGCTTGAAACCCCCCAAAATTAATCATTCAAAACAATAATGATGTGAATGTATGTAAAAATGAATATTTTTGTCCACAATGAAACTACTACTGAAGAAAACCACTCTTTGCATTGCCTTTGGTACTGAGGAAGGAGCTTAATCATTGTACTAGAGGCCAAATTAATTGGACTGTATGTTTGCTGAAGAGCGAAGGTGCATTTTATATTTAGACAAGCTTTACACCTGGTGTTGATATGCTCACTTTTCTGTCTGAGCCTAAAAGTGCTGCCTTCATAGGGTACAAAAAAAGATCCTCACTTTCACTTATCCCTCTCTGTCCTTAAAATGAAAGGTCAACTAAACACTTGCATTTTCCTTTAAAAAAGTGGCAGAGTGTAAGAAATAGTGCAATGATTTATTTGATTCATTTCCCCTTGGATAAGAAATTAATAAATGGCTGTTTTTGCATTGATTGTGTTTGTTCGGTTTATTGTCTCTGTTGATGTTTTTAGATCTCTACAGTAGAGAACAAGACTACCACCTACCTTCATTTGCTCTTATTTAGCTGTGTTGAGACGAATTAATATTAAAAAATATGTTTATATTACATATTTATGATTATTGCTGTTTTAGAAAAAGCCTGTGGGCATTTCAAACATCAAACACTTCTTCCCCAACAATCGACTAAAGATCAAGAGCAAACTAACTGTTTCTTTCACAAGAAAAACGACTTCCCCAACAGTTTATTTCACAACCCAGCTTTGGCCTGCTTAGAGGTGCACTATTTGTTTGGCTTTAATTTAGCTCTCATGTCAATCAGCAGCCTGCAATCAAGATTTCTCCCTGTGACAGTAACCTGAGAGACGCCTCCTTCTCCTTTTCTGAATAAATCAGTCTACAGTTTCAGGGGGGTGATACAGGAGAGAGTATTTAATTGCTTCCACATGAATAATGAATTTCTGTTGAGGTAATGGCAATGTTCACTTACAGCACTCTATGCTGAACATTAATTAAGCGACATAAATTCCCCCTAATCCCTGATGAAAAAGCACGAATGTTACTATAATAGGCTCATGATACAGGGACTTGTAATGTGTCTGTAACAGACACTAGTATACTGGTGTTTTGTTTGTGTGTTGTTGTCGTTTTTGTGTCGCATATAAATTGAACCTCTTGTAGCTGCATGATAGCCAATATAATACAAGTGACATTTAAATTTTAACAAAATGTATTTTTTTTGTTTAGTTAATTTGTCGACTTTTTTCATTTTATTGTTAGTTCGTTTTCGTAGTTTTTGGGATTTACTGTATTTTTTTCTTTCCTGCATTTGACATTTTGTATGATATTTCGGTGGAGGAGCTCGTGCTCTGTTTCCTACGTGCTTCACGGAAACAAGTCCGTTTTAAAGAAGCGCGCGGCCAGCAGGGGACTCTGCAGCTAATCATTTCAACAAATGGCACCTGTGCGGCTCAAAGGGAGAGCCGGGAGGCCACGGACCTGCTGTATCCTGGTTCGCTCAGAACTATTGTTTGACAACTTCAAGAAACTGGAAAGACCGCAACGGACTCCTTTGGCAACTTTCCACTCAAATAAAGAAATATCAGATCACCCGGAACAGAAGAGGCGACAACTGCTCCTCAGTTTTAGGTAAGTGGCGGCATTTTGGAGAAGTAGAAACCCTTTTTATTATTCATATTTCAGTCGCGTCTCGGTTAAATTTGTGTTATTGACTGCCAGGTCTTATTCATTTGTCAAATGTGTGATTTCCACATCCGCTTTAATAGATAAGACGTCATGTTACATACTTTGAATGACATGATTTCAGTCAACTCTTCCTCTTTCATTTTCATAGCGCCGAGTGACTTTTGTCAGTACTCAGCATCTTTTATTGGCCGCAGTTTGTCTACTTGTGCTTCAGATTACTTTAAGGTGTAGATTGGTGAACATGTTTATATGTAAAATGATTTTTCTGTCAAGCAAACTTGTAACTTTCCGAAAATACTAAACGCTGGCCTGATGGGGAAACGACATTATGTTGGCTGTCAAACCAGAGTTACAGACCCACATAATAAAAATATTTTAAGTCTGTCTGATCAAATGTTTCTCATTCCTCATCCTTTGTGTTAGGTGTGATGACATCAAACTGGTCTAACTGGTTGCCTACCAGAAAGAAACGTAGAGACCGCTGTGGTGGTTTCTTTTTTCTGGAACACCAAAAGAGTGTCCTCTTGAATCAATTATGAAGGAGGCTGGCTTGAGAATAGAGTAAATTAATTATCACTAAGTAAGAGTGAGTCTCTTACTGAACAGTCATCACCTTAGGACACGCAGATGACATACTTGGCAATGATATCCTGTTTTACATAGCAGGAAACTCTTATTGTGTGACTGTGTGATGTTATGGCCCTGTCATGCTCCACGTCGCAAACTCTGCTTCCTGTTGCAAGGTGACAGATTATCATTGGTGAGGTATCATGGGAGCAGGTGTAGCAAGGAGCAGTGTGTCATTTATTAACCGGTGTGGGAGTTGCAGGGTGAGCCAGCAGTGCCGCAGCCCACCTGCTGCCACGTGGGTCCTGGAGGACTGTGTCCAGAGCAGGTGAATTCAGGTGTTTACGGAGAGGTGTGGTGTGTTTGTTCACACTCTCCACCTCCCTGTTCTCTCCACCCGCCCCCTGTGGGACTGTTTCCTGAAGACACGGAGGGGAAGGAGAAGCGAGGTTGGCTAGATCACCTGCTGCTATGACACTTGTACAGACGCACAAACCGGTTTAAGGGATTTTTCTTTTGCTTGATGTCTTTTTATTTATTTTTTTTACTCGCTGAATGTTTGGAGAGTAAAGGAAGGTATGAGTTACAGATAAGCGGTGGCCAGTTTCTGGGGATTTAGTTTTGTTTTTTCTTTTTTTGAACAGCCTTCAGGACACAGATTCTTAAACATGCGTCTGTTCCTGCGCCGGCGTATGTCCCCCCTTAAGCTGGTGCTCCTTGGGGGGACTCTCTTCATGGTGGCCTTAGTGGTCCTCCAGAGGGATGTTGGCTCTTCGCCTGCTGGTGACCCCTGGTTTCAGGAGCTGGTGGACAAGAGGGACAAGGTGATCGGACTGGTCCGAGAGGCCGTCAACAACATTGGCTTCCAGATCGGAGCCCCACAGCCACCACCAGTACAGGAGCAGCCCACCCAGGACGTCAACTGCCCCTCTGGATTCTACACTCAGGCTGAGCTCAAACCTCACCTGGAGAGACCACCTCAGGACCCCAACGGCCCTGGGGCTGATGGGAAGGCATTTCACAAAGACCACATGTCCCCAGAGGAGGAGAAGGAGAAGGAGGAGGGTATGACACGGCACTGTTTCAACCAGTTTGCCAGCGACCACATCTCGCTCAGCCGTAGTCTTGGGGATGACACGAGGCCTCCAGAGTAAGTGTTCTCGGAATAAACTTAGATATTACGGAATAATCACTGTTTTACCAACAGGTGTGCTGACATGTACACAGCAGGCCAGATAATATCCATGGTCCCAGCTGGGGTCATGCTCAGAGTGGTAAATTATTTACATGCATTTTCATATCGCACTCTCCATTAGTGTGCGAGTCAGTATCCTGGATAATTGAGGCCTTATATGTGCTGTCGTAAATACTTCCACTCTCACTGTTAATTTTTATCTAAACACGTCACAGGCTCGATAGGCTTTGAGCTGTTTGCTTTGCAGAACAAGTGGCTTTTTAGATGAACTGTTTGCACATTGGGCTATATAAAGTGTGCGTGAGTAGACCTCAAATGTCTGCAAATACGTTGTTATACCTAGCACTGCAAGACGGTCTGTGACTTTCTCTTGATCAGATATGGCTCTCACTTTTTAACGCTTCATTTGTCTTGTTCTCTCTCTCTGTGTTTTGACGTGGATCACCTCGCTCAGGTGCGTGGATAGGAAGTTTCGACGCTGTCCTCCTCTGCCTACCACCAGTGTTATAATTGTCTTCCACAATGAGGCTTGGTCCACCCTCCTCAGGACGGTCTACAGCGTCCTGCACACATCTCCTGCTATGCTTCTCAAAGAGATCATCTTGGTAGATGACGCCAGTGTTGCAGGTGTGGAAAAAGAACACACAATAACAAAACATACTCACAGACCGAAAAATATAAAAGACCATGTAAGAGAGGCTTGGAGTTCAGTTTGATCATCATTTTGCTTTCTTTACTGACCTTTAACATATGATGTAAAGATAAAATTGAACACCTGTTTTCACTGTAAAAAAAAGTTTGTCTCACAGAATAGTTGGTTAGTGAAGAGACAATTTCAAACAACACGATAGAAAATCAAACAGGTAAAATCTATTAGGTCTCAGGTTATAAGTAATTAATTGATTAGAATGACCTTCAGAGTTTTTAGAGCAGCATTCCAGTCGTTTTAAGCTGTGAGCTTTGATAAGATAACCCAGAATTCTGTTAGCTTTTTTTAGCAGCATGCACACACAATAACAATCAGGTGGGTTTACTAATAGTAGAAGGCACTTATCTGTCACAAATGAGGATGAGCCTGTGTATTTTATGTCCACAAGCCTGATCTCCAGGGAGATACAAATTACAGTAGTGAGCACCAGCTTGACTACAGACTCTCTAAGGGCACCTCCACCTCAGTAAGAGTTGGCAAAAGTGACGGACAGTTACGATTAAAGGAGCCTGTCTGATGTACGGGTGCAGCTTTGTTTTATGTTTGCATAGCAAAATCTTTCACAAACAAATGCTATGCAATGATTTTACTGTGCAAATACTGTCACATATTGTTGTACAGCAACAACATAATTGAGTTGTCTGTAATTGTTTTTTATAATACAGGGAAAAGGTTAAAATTTATGACTCAGCTGGTAGAAATAAGCATGCTTTTCAACCTTATATCACTACACCATTGGTCTATTGTTTGTTCTATGTATTAGTTTGTCTTTAAATGTATCTATAAGCTTATTTGCTATGGTTTGCCCAGATTCCAAACTGCATGTACTGTACATACTGTGTGCTACGACGATAATGTTGAATCTAATCTATTCTAAAATCAGGTTTACTGCAGTGTTTTAAGCTAATATTTCAAGTGTCACATCATTTCAGTTGTTGGACCTAAAGAAAATAAATGCTGACCACAGATGTCATTAGAAATACTACTAAATATAACACTAGCCTGACCAACCCTGCAGAGCAAAGCAGGTGTAAAAATGACTGAGTCATGTTCACTGCTACTTGTATCGTTGCATTGAGTATTTATTAACAATGAATGACCTACGGACTGAGCTTGAAATATTGTGTCAGTTGTTTCTTTCATATGCGTAAGTTCCGCTACCCTCAACTGTATTTGCACATTTGCTACTATACCCAAACTTCCCTTTTTGCTATCAGAGCAGCTTGTGGTTGGTGGATTTACTTAGACCGAAACCTATGACAAATGTGCAGCGTGCATTGTGGCCATGAATGCCTTTAGAACGGAAGTGTGGCCCAGTTTTACCAGCAATGTTTCCACTTTATTGCTCTTTCTTCTGCCAGTGGTCTCACATATGTTAATATGATGGACTTTTTCTTCTCTGGGGCAGCGAGCTGCTGGAAATAATTGCTTCACTGAACACTTTTGGTTTTAGGTTTAAAGTCTGTTCCTCCTCTGACCACAACAAGCATCACTATTGGGTATGGTTCAAAGTGATCTGTGTTGCATCTATAACAGTGATGTAAAGTTTACCCTGCATACACATAATTGCAGCAAGGGATCAACCACTCTCTCACCCAAGATAACATCATCATTTTTTTTTAAATAACATGACAGAAGATGTTTTTATTTCCTCAGAGCACCTGAAGAGCCAACTGGAGGAATATGTGCGTCCACTGAAGATTGTTCGTGTAGTGAGGCAGCTGGAGAGGAAGGGCCTCATCACTGCCAGGCTGCTGGGTGCCAGTATTGCTCAGGGCGAAGTGCTAACCTTTCTCGACGCACACTGTAAGAAAACACACACACACAACCAAAACAATAAACAAGCCACAGTGGGCTTTTTAAGCAGCTGTGTGAAGCTCGTTGGGTCCGTGGTTAGGGGGTTAGTGTGATGTTTTCCCATCCTTACTAAGATGTACATACCACTGCAAAAAAGCACCTCATATTACCTGTAATTCTGTTAATAGTTTCTATCCGTTATTTATCCATGTTTTGGGACAATTTAAAACAGTTAAACCCTTTGTTCACATGGTATTTAATCAACTTCTCAGTAAAACCTTTAGTCGAGTGTTTAATTAAGCGCTTGAAACAAACTCCAGAAACTGTATTAGAGAGTGCCTGAATTGAGTCACATAGCAAAGGTTTAGAAGTAGATATAAAGTGATCCTTTCTCTGCCGTCTAGGTGAGTGTTTCCATGGTTGGCTAGAGCCCCTGTTGGCCCGCATTGTTGAGGAGCCCACTGCTGTGGTTAGTCCTGAGATCACCACCATTGACCTCAACAGCTTTCAGTTCAACAAACCTGTGGCTACTAACCGCGCTTTCAACCGAGGTAACTTTGACTGGAGCCTGACATTCGGCTGGGAGCCAATCCCCGAGGATGCGAGGAAACTGCGCAAGGATGAAACGTACCCTGTAAAGTAAGAAGGCTCATGTTGGTTTCACTGAACATCCTAAATCATTAAAGTGTCTAACGTTTTTGTATCTGCCTATGAAAATTTCAGAACACCTACTTTTGCCGGCGGTCTTTTCTCAATCTCGAAGAAGTACTTTGAACACATTGGAACATACGATGACAAGATGGAGATCTGGGGCGGTGAAAATGTGGAGATGTCTTTCAGGGTCAGTCTCTTTATCTTTACTCCCACAGTTCTACTTCATTACTTAGTAAGTCTCCCTGTCCTTATCAAGTTTAGAGTCTAAATGTACCTGTGTCAAATGTGATTCACAGGTGTGGCAGTGTGGGGGTCAACTAGAGATCATCCCTTGTTCTGTAGTGGGCCATGTTTTCCGCACCAAGAGCCCCCACACCTTCCCCAAGGGCACAGAGGTCATCACTCGCAACCAGGTGCGCCTAGCTGAGGTCTGGATGGACGACTACAAGAATATCTACTATCGCCGCAACAACAATGCTGCAGTGATGGCCAAGGAGGTCAGTGTGACCTGATGAGAGGAGTTACAGTGCTCAAATGTTGAACGCACTTGAATTAAAGACCATTTATCACCCTTCTTTCACCACGTTTTTGACTAGAATATACAGTATACTCCCTGCTGCAACAAGCTGATATTATCATGTTAATGTAAGTGATTGTTTCTCAGAGTTTCAAATACACTCCCTTCCTGTTATAGAATAAGTATGGGGACATCTCTGATCGTCTAAATCTGAGAGAGAGGCTTCATTGCAAGAACTTCACCTGGTACTTAAACACAATCTACCCAGAAGCCTTCATTCCAGACTTGACCCCAGAAAAATTCGGAGCAGTGAGTCTCGTTTCCCTTTGTCTGTATCTGGATATCAACAATATAATACAAAGCACATGTTGCATAACTACAGCTGTATCTTATTGTTATTTTCTGTCCGTGTTCGCACCAGATTAGAAACTCAGGATCTAAAACCTGTCTGGATGTTGGAGAGAACAACCAGGGAGGTAAACCTTTGATCATGTACCAGTGTCACGACATGGGAGGCAACCAGGTACAATGACTCTTACTCACACATGTGCAATTAAGAACTGAAGATCATTTGTGGGACATTTAAGTCTCTGATTGGTTGATTGTCTCTTCTAGTACTTTGAATACTCATCCCATAAGGAGCTGCGACATAACATTGGAAAGCAGCTGTGTCTTCATGCTGCACCCCAGTCGGAGCAAGTAAAGATCGAGCTATGCCAGCGGAAGGGGAAGGGCACCAGTTTGCCACCACAACAGGAGTGGGTCTTTACAGAGGTGAGGAGCACTTGAAATCTGCTTATTCACTTTCTTGCTGAGCGTTGGTTAAGGAAATCCATATCACTATCATATGTGTCCACAACTAGCTTCTGGTAAGGTAAGGTTAGCTTAGTGTAGTATTAACACTGGAGCACGGTGGGTAACGAGCAGAGACTCCAAGAAGTCACCGCAGCCAACAAAGAAATATTCCAGTGCATGATATTTCCTATAGAAACCACATATTGTTGCTTTTACACTTTGTGTGTGTATTGTTTGTATTTATGCTTGCTGGACAGACTTAACAGTGCAGCATAGAATGGTTAAAAGAACAGTTCAGGTGTTGATAACTGCATAGTCCTGTGACCTACGAGTACCTTTTTGCTTACCTGTAGTATATTGATATATAACAGGCAATTTATTTAGGCTTCTGTATTGATCCCCCTTTCTATGATGCTACTCTCCAGGAAAATCTTCTGAAGAATCCCAGTAGTGGGCAATGTTTACAGCTGAAAGGAGACAAGATTCAGATGGACCCCTGTAATGCTGCTGACCTCTACCAGCACTGGACCTTGAGCTGACCTCCCTGCCTGCCCATCAGGTGACCTCTGGCACCTTGTGTCCCCTTCATCAGACTCCGGTCCGGGGAGCCAACTCAACAGTGATCCAAACGAGCTTTCATGCTGCGGAGCTTGGGGCATTTGGCCATACTGAGTTGACAGTTAAAGATGGAGGACAAAGTGAAAACAGTCACATCTGTTGAAGACGTTCAGATTGGCTTTAACTTGTTTTAAGTTTATTTATGATGGGAACTCCTGAAAGACATTTGAAGGTGGTTGGGGATTATCTAAAAGAGTTTGGACTTTGCATTCAGGAGTGGCTGCTTGACTGTGGGACAATGGCTGTCAGTTGCAATGATCCTAATGTAATGAATGTTCACTCCAGCTTGGATAATCACTATTTAGTGACCTTTTTTCTGACAATGATTGTGACAATATGCACAAGTTTTAAGAGTAAGAGATGTCTGTTTTTTAAATAAAAATTCTACTTTGTTGTGTCAGAAATTATCATTTGCATTATTTATAAAGCATTTCAGTTTCAGTTTTGCAGTTTATCAGTGAAATATATTTGAGTTGTAACAACAGCTTTGATCTGTCCTGATAATACTACTGTGTACATACAGTCCTGCTCACCATTATT
>NW_023339707.1:12560708-12561473 GCF_004916995.1 Morone saxatilis
CCTGTTAATGTTTGCACAACATTTATTTTTTTTTTTTTAAGGAGTGGTTTAGGAGCAAGAAACATTCCTGCCTATTGTTTTCAGCTTGGTCAGAATAGACCTGTAACGTGAGTTAAAGTGGCGGGGCAGGATTTCTCCCAGGTTGCCATGCCTGATCTGATGCAGACTTGATTTCAAGCCTGGAGTCATCCTATACACCCAACCTTCTACACTATAGGAGCTGGAGAGCAGAGGTAATTAACATCACAAAGCACGAGGAAGCGGTGACATCAAGGCATTATTTATTTTCAACAATAGGTGGCAGCATTAACTCACTGAGCTTTTTCTGCAAGGCAAGGATGACCAATGGAATTTCACCATAGTGTGTGTCATGTAGCCGTAGGGAAATGAGAGTGGTCACAGCAGAGACAGACTGAGACCAGAAGGGCCAGAAGATGAACTCTGAGCCTTTGACTCGCTCTGAGGTGTTTGGACAGCTCAGGAAGGAGCTTTATGGAGAGGAGCAGTCCAGTCACACTAACACACATCTATTCATAATCCTGGGAGCCTCTGTGAGTACAACCTCTGAACTCTTGATGTGAATAACCACACTTTCCTCTAATCTAATTTGCAATTTCCCTTTTACACAATTTAACAGTGATCTGTGGAAATGTTCAGTCTGTCTCAGATGTTAAAAAGTACCTACATGTAGTTCTACAAACTGTCTTTGTAAGTCAACTCATACATATAAGTTTCTATCAGCATTAAACTACAAGCAGAGAAAAT
>NW_023339707.1:12561488-12581308 GCF_004916995.1 Morone saxatilis
TATGTTTATCAAGAGTGACAGGAGCCCAGCAGAGTTGACACAAAGCCTCACAGGAGAACAATTCACTGGGTAATATTGTGTTGTGCTAATCAGAATATGAAAGCCAGGGAATGAGCTCATGTTGACTGAAATGTGCTGCATCTACTTTTCCCTTTGTCAAGCACTGAAAGAAGGGGAACATTTTATCACGTTGAGCATACAAATTGCAAAATATCTGTTTTTCTCTGTTGTACTTGTTTGTTTTTCCTTATTTTTCCAAAGCAAGTATTCTATTTCAGTTTGAATGAAGTCTCAAAGTCCTGCAAAGAGGGTGTGTTCAAAGCTCTCACATTACACACTGTGACTGACTGCTTATTTTTAAAGTTTACCTGCTCTTTGGACTCTGATTGATTCTCCTTTAAGCCACAGAGATTATGATTAGAGGTTCGTGATCAGATCTCTTTTTTTTAATTTGTACTATTTCCGCAGGGGGATCTTGCAAAAAAGAAGATCTATCCAACTTTATGGTGAGTAATTACAAACCCAGACAGAGTTGTTTTAAAGTGGTTTGGTCAGTTTGTGTTATGAGGAGTTTGACCCCTGCTGTTCTGCCTCAGTGCTTTTGACTGACTCTGCCCCTCCTTTAGGTGGTTATTCAGAGATGGCCTGCTCCCAGACAACACCTACTTTGTGGGTTTTGCCCGGTCTAACCTGACCGTGGAGGACATCAAGACAGCATGTCTGCCTCATATGAAGGTAGTTCAGCTAAAGGCTCCTTGATGGCTATCTAAGACAATATTGATTGGGGTGTGTTTTCCGCAATCATTGTTCAACATTTCCCTCAGGTCACTGAAGAAGAGAGTGAGAGTCTCTCAGCCTTCTTCAGTAGGAACTCCTACCTTAAAGGAAGGTACGATGATGGCAGCTCTTTTGCTCAACTCAACACGCATCTGTCATCTCTACCGAGGGGAGCTGACGCCAACAGACTCTTCTACCTGGCTCTGCCACCTACCGTCTACCACCATGTTAGCACAAACATTAGAGCCCACTGCATGAGCCTCAAGTCAGTCTTTGTTACACTCACAAGTCCATTCAATTCACTTGCTATTTGATCATATTATTCTAATCCGCTATGTTTGTAACACAGAGGCTGGAACAGGATAATTGTTGAGAAGCCCTTTGGCCGTGACCTCCAGAGCTCACAGGAGCTGTCGGCCCACCTTTCCTCCCTGTTCATAGAGGACCAGATCTACCGCATAGACCACTACCTTGGCAAAGAGATGGTCCAGAACCTGATGGTGCTCAGGTAACAAGTTCCATACGCACCTTTCCAAGCACTTTACCACTGGTATAAATGTAAATGTCATAGACAAGACTTGTAGATTTCACAAGCGCTTCTCTTCCTCTTTCGCTAGTATCTAGGGTTTTATTTCAGCAGTGTTTTATTCTCTCACTTTCAGGTTTGGAAATCGCATCTTTGGACCCATATGGAACAGGAACAGCGTGGCCTGTGTGGTCCTCACCTTTAAGGAGCCCTTTGGCACTCAGGGCCGTGGAGGATACTTCGATGACTTTGGTATTATTCGGTGAGAGATGGTACACTCAAATAAAAGTGACAACACTGAATATACTTATTGTTACACTGGAGCCTCTACCTGCCCTGATTCCAGTTCTTGTTTGTTGATGTAGAGATGTCATGCAGAACCATCTCCTCCAGATGCTCTGTTTGGTTGCCATGGAGAAACCTGCTTCCACCAGCCCAGTTGACGTGAGGGATGAGAAGGTGACACCAAATAATGAATGATTGAAAACAGAAGGACATTTGTTCACATTCTGCATGTATTCTGTCAATGTCATTGCATTCATGCTGTCTTGTAATTATTGATGTGCTGTAGGTAAAGGTACTGAAGTGCATCGCCCCTGTTGCTGTGTCAGATGTGGTGCTCGGTCAGTATGTGGGGGACCCTGAGGGGGAAGGCCACTCCAAGCTGGGTTACCTTGACGACCCCACTGTACCAGAAGGCTCTTGTACACCAACATTTGCCACCGCAGTGCTCTATGTTCAGAATGAAAGATGGGATGGTGAGGAAAAACATATTTTCATCTTTCTTTCTTTTTTCCCTCACTTGTCTTTTTAAAACGTCCCCTCTGATTTTCTCCCTTCATGTCTGTCCTTACATCATCCACCTCTCCACCAGGAGTTCCTTTCATTCTCCGCTGTGGTAAAGCTTTGAATGAGCGGAAGGCAGAAGTGCGTCTGCAGTTCACTGACGTGCCAGGAGACATCTTCAATGAACGCTGTCAGAGGAACGAGCTGGTGGTGCGGGTGCAGCCAGACGAAGCAATTTACCTGAAGATGATGACAAAGAGGCCTGGGGTTTACTTCAGCCCAGAGGAGACTGAGCTGGACCTCACCTACAGGAGCAGATACAAGGTATCCATTGTGGTCTATCATTCAGGTCCAACTTTCAGTATTAGAATATTTTTTGTCTACTGTCAGTGTGTTAACGTAAATTCCTTTGAGAAGGTATCACTTTATTCTTAAGATAAGTTGGTCAAACTTTATTTATTAACACTTAGTTATTATTTCATCCTTAACATACTCTAAAATATCATGTGACATTTGATAGATAATCAATGTTTTACAGAGGTATTGATGGTGTAAGGATGCGCTCAATAGGCTTAAGACAGTTTTGAGAATCAAGAATTTCATCACCTAATTGTTAAATATTATCGTATTAATTAAAATAAAATAAAATATTATGATATCCTATCCATCATATCTTATCCAAGTAAAGACCATCCACTTTCATATTAAGACAGATCACTGAACCTGAAATAAGCAGATATTTACAGTTTTTGTCATCTTCCTCTAGAATGTGAAGCTCCCAGATGCTTATGAGAGGCTGATACTGGATGTCTTCTGTGGAAATCAGATGCATTTTGTCCGCAGGTTGGTTGTACCATTTACTGTCATAGTTCACTGTTTAGGTAGTTTGTTTTAATGTACTATTTTATGACCTGAACTGTTCGCCTTTCTGTTCCAGTGATGAGTTACGGGAGGCCTGGAAGATCTTCACCCCCCTGCTCCAACAAATAGAGGCACAGAAGACACCCCCCATCCCTTACACATATGGAAGGTAAAATCATCTTTTTTATGAGACAGGAATAAAAACATGATGCAGGTTGTCCTTTTTAATTTCTCTTCCCCTTGTCTTTTCTTTGTTGCATCCACAGTCGTGGTCCAAACGAGGCGGATGATCTCGTGAAGAGGGTGGGATTCCGCTATGAGGGAAAATACAAGTGGGTGAAGCCCCACACAACATGATGCCTTCTGTCACACACATGCCCACACACCCACAAAACTCATGAACACACACACACACACCACTGTCGGCGAGTTTACAAACAATAAATTTGACTGCAATCTTTCACTGCTGTACCGTTGTCTGATTTTGTCTGCATGTAAAGAAAACACCACTGCTTTTTAGCCCTAATCATTCAAGAATGAATCTGGAGATAAAAATGACTGTAGTAGCTTGATTTGAGTGTTCACCTGTAAATCTGAAATTTAGTTAATACATTTCTAAATAAATCATCATTCACTCTTCTGCCTGCCCATTTTTCTTTTTTCTTTTACTAGCATTGGCCACACCTAACAACACTGGCCTTAAGACATATGAGACTTGTGGAACAAGAAAATCATATGAGGCCTGTCCTCTGCTGTCAGCAGACCTATGTTTACAGTCATCACTAAACCACGATGACACTAAACGTGATGCATGCAAAGCAGCAACACCACATAATATTTATACTAGAAGGGCTTGTTGGTCTGGTTTGTAAGAACATAACACTTTCTCAATAACAAAGGAAACCAGTTTGAGTGCCCTGTTTCGGGTAAGAATGACTTCCAGGTAGGTGTTTTAAGCTACATTCAAATAAAACCTATAAATGATTGTTAATAACATTTGTAACGATTAATCTCTCACAATGCATGAACGAGTTTCAACATTACAACTTAATTTTACTTTTACATTTGTTGGATTTCCTCTAACTGCCTGCAGCAGACCTATGTTGTCACCTATGTCTGTCTCTACCAGGTGTTTGGTCTAGCTGGGGGCCTTCCATCAACAAACACACTCACTCACTCACAGGATCACTATTTGGTGGTGATCCTGCCAGTACTCGGAGGGCCACGGGAAGTGCTTGTGTGTGTTTAAAGAACTTCTCTTCTTGGAACATATTTGTTCTTTCATGTGTTACTCAACATTTACTGTATGCAATTATAATATCATGGTCTGTCAGTATGGGAAACTATGTTGACACTAAAAATAGTAAAGATATATTTTAAAATATTATAATCTCATAAGCTCTCTTTTGATCACAGTAGGAAAACAAAGTTCCTACTGCCTGATTGTTTATGCAAAACAAAAAGGAAGCTTTTGCTGCTGCTATTCAGCTGCAAAGTTACACTGCTGCACTACTGAACCAGTGTTGACTGCAATAAATCAGAGTCAAGTCATGTTTTTTGTCATTTAACTTCTGTTGACCTTGATTGTATTCCCTGTATGCTAAAGTGAAAATAAATACAATTTGCAGACCAAACACTGTATACAAGTTTGTGTGCAGAAAAACCTGTACTACAGATAAGTGTATAATTTAGCAAGTTTTATAATAATGTTTTTTTAAGGAGCAATATTCAACAAACAGACTTATTCAAGAATACATTTTTTTTTTTCATTATTTCAATGTAAAAGTACCTGAAATATTAGGAACTCTTTGGCCAAGACAGACTGCAAAGCTGGCTATCCTTTCTCTCAAATATACAAATTAGCCTTTGCCCTAGAAACATTCCCATTGTCACTTTTCTCTCATCATCCAACATTTAGGCGAGACCATTTGAGAAGGATGTCCTTTCAAACTGGTCATTTTCCTCGCTGCAGTTGTGTACGGCTGCTCCGTCCTCGATGCCTCTGGCATACAGACGCACCAACTGGCCATGAATCCTGAGAGAAGGAGTGAACACAGTTTAAAACTGCACGTCTGAGAAATAAGTTGCTATCTGTACACTTTTTTGTGTTTGAACTTGACATATGATAACAGTAGGAATCAGAATCAGAATCAGAAATAAAAATTTAATTCAAAATTCAAAAATGTATTGAGTATAATACAGTGCGGTTTGAGAATACACAAAACACCACATGGAGTTCTCTTGCACTCTTTTACCTGCAGAAGATCTCAGTGAAAGGCAGGATCTCTCCGTCACAGTTCCAAACTGACACAGTAGGAGCTTTACTGCAGCATAGACCACACAGGAAGGGAGTCGTCGTTTTCTGTTCGTTTGTCAAATCTCGCCCTGTGCCTCTCTCTGCAAGGTGCTGCTGAGATCCATTCCTGCTCACAGTCTCGACGTAGCCTCTCTCTTCTTCATCTATCTCACCACTCATCCCTCCAACTTCTTCATACTGTTCTTCCTCTTTGCTCGAAGGGACAGAGAAACGGACAGCCTTCACGCGGTGGACCTCCACAAATGGCAGGTCAAACTAGGTAAAGTGGGAGGAGAGATTGCGTCAAGCAGCGTTTAAACTCCCTAGTTCCAGCTTGGTTTTAATGTGAAAGTGCCCACACCTGGTCCTCTGTGCTCGTGTGCCTGTAGAGGAACTTGAGGAATCCCAACGGGTGAGTGTCCCATACCAGGATGAGGTCTCCTGTTCCGTCCGCCAGGTGGGCAGAGGGAGACAGGCCCAGAGGACTCTTGGGACACGAGCTGGACATACAAGTGAGAGACACACACCTGAACCTGCCCTCCACAGTCACCCACTCACCTGGACAGACAAGAGAGAGAGAGATGATGCTGGATTCAAAAACGTCCTACTGTATATCATTGATGATTCTTTAATGACCATACTGGTGTCTTTGCATGCTTTAGCCCATCATGCATACTTTACTGCTCACTGTTGTGTGTTCTTTACTTCTCAGACAAACTTTGGTTTGCTGTAATTGTTTGATAAAAACAAATCTGAGGGGTCTTGAGATGATTAACAGAGCAAAAGAAAACATATTTCTGTAACAAATGTAAGTTTTTTCACTTTTTCTACACATCTCACATTAGTAGTCACAGTACTGGATAATATCACCCCTTCAGCCATCTATTAATAATTTAAATAAAACAATCTTAGAAGGAAGAATCATATTGTGCAACCTGGCGAGGAAGAAAGCTTTAAAGTATTCATGATGTGTGCTGCTAAATGGGCTAAAATATACAAAACACAACAACAGGACTTTAATGTGTGTGTATTTACCCTCTGAGTCACTACTGAATTGGCTGTAGTGGGAGCTGTACAGGGAGCCTGAATCCGAAGAGTGGGGGAAAAGTCTTTCTGTGCTTCTGGAGCACACACTGCACCTAAATGCGCACACACACAAACACACAACACGACACACACACACACACACAATACAAAGAATTTTAGTCTGGCTGGAAGCCTGTGAAATAACAAGCTCCTCGACCTTGACACCCATTCATAAGAGCATCAAGAACTATTAGCTGACAGCCAGAGGCAGCTGCCTCAGACAAAGAACCAGGCCTTGTGCGCTCTATCAGGAGGCCAAGGCTCACCTTTCATCTAGATCAAGTTCCTCTTGACGTGCTTCCTACCCCGCCTTAAGGTGCATCCAATACCTGAGCCCCTGCTGCAGGTAGAAGTTACAGTGTCTCGATCAGTGAATTTGAACCATTTCACTAGTGCTCAAATAATAATGATGCTACTACCAGCAACACTTTCTCTCTTTCTCATTAAGAGGGACGCTTAAAAGCACCCTCATCCTTAGATAGCCTAGATAAGGATGAGCACTGGCGGAAAGGCTGGGAATAAGATTAGTCACCAAAGAATATAACAGACCTTTCTACAGGTTTATATGTTACTATGATCTTCTTTCAGACCAAGATCTAGTGTGCACATTGTAATACTATTTACTTTCTTTTTTGGAGGTATGTTTTGTGTTTATTATTAATTGTATACACCCTTCTTTATGTCATGTCTTGTCAAAAGTTGGTGTTTTACCCTGTGAGGCAGCGTGTTCGGTCTCTCGGGCTGGAGAACACTGGGTCTGCTGGTAGATACTGAACTATGCCTGCATAGCTTCTGTTGCTCAGGTACACCATTGTGCCTAGACGAAGGAGCACAATTAAGTTAGCTGAAAATACACAACACTAAATGTATACATGAGATTTTAAAAAGGTACATGGGCAAGGAAATGTTGCTTCGTTACATAAATCTATTTTAAAAAGAGCATATGCGTCACATAATATCCTTTCATCTTGGTCAAAGCGTTATGAGGTTTCAGAATGAATTTTTAACTTTACGCTAAAAATAAATACAGAGAATCTAACAGCATCTAATGTAATTCAGCATGCAGTCATTTCTGTTCATGACTCATCCGTCCATACCTGAATAGTCATATCGCAGAGGTCCCATCCAACGGTGTTTTTCACTCTCAGCCAGTACGTCACCATAGAAGCCATAACCCAACAGAGACACTGAGTAGCGCACCAGAGCAGAAGTTTGGTGAACTGAACACACATCCAAAGGTTGAGAGTCTCCTGCAAGGTATTGTGGGAAATAAGATAAACTGTGGAGCTCAGAGTTGATAAAATTGCTCAGGTATTTTAATATCTTGATAAAAAAAACTGTGATTAAAAGATTGTCTTTTCTCACCAACGATAATGTGCAAAGCTGAAGTAACAGGGTCGATCACTCCCACTGTGGCATAACACACACAGTCTGTAGAACCTACAACAGATACAATACAACAGGGTGTGTGCATGTCTGCTGTTATTGCTCCATCAGTTCATTAATACTTATTAACAGTGTCATTACCTGCAGGGATTATGCCAATATGAAGCGGACAAGGCTGTAAAGTGACAGCGGGATCGTTCTCACAAAGGCCTGCCTCTTGTTGTGTCCGCCCAATCAAACCGTGAAGTATTTCGCTGAACATGCCATCCCCACCCACACACACCACACTATTATAAACAAACACAAGAGTTTCTGTTAGGAAAAGCACCTCCCAGCGAGCTTAGCTGGCATAATGCTCTCACACCACAGTGTTTGCACTGCGGTGCTGATAGCTCTTACCCATCAAAACCTGTCAGGTCTTTCTTCAGGAGATGGTCTCTGGCCTGGTTCGCCCGCTCAGTCACTAAACAATAAATGTTATGATTACATATCACTTTAAATTTTAGTAGTAGTAGTAGGTCAGTCCATCTAGGAGACATAACGCTTCACCCAGAGTAGCATTTGCATCAGTAACATATTAAACTTCTCTCTAAACAAAATAAAACCAGTATAACACCATTTTGTCGTTACCTATTACATGAGAGCTGATACCAGCCAGCTCAAACAGTGGGGCAACCAGAGAATGGTAGATCTTTCTTCCTTTCTTTTTTCCTCCAAATGGGTTTATAAACACCAACAGCCTGTGTGGACGCAACGGACCTGAAAGATATTGAAATATTAACAAAGAGCCAGCCAACTCTTGGGGGATTTGAACATAATTAATCATTATTAGTAAAATCATAGACATAGGAGTCATAATATCAGCTTTGTGTTATTAATTTATATAATTATCCATCCATACTGTGGGTTTTGAGAGCAGTTCTTAGGTGTTTCGTCCACTGGTCTCTGAGGACCCGGCTAGGGCAGCTGAACTGGGTCCGGCCCAGTCTCCATAGTAACCCATAAGAGCCACCACTGCTGCTGCGCTTTATGTAGAAAACTGGAGGTGGATGACAGATGAAGAAGTCAAAACGACACTATAATTCTACAATATAAGCTGTTAGACAGGTTTACAGGCACTTATTTGACTGAATTGTAAAGCGAGCGTATCGTGTACCTGTATGCAAATTATTCACAATCTCATTTGAAACTCAACGGCAGAAGATGTGCACGGCCTCAGTCTGTGTTATTACTATTCACTTAAGCGTTGACTGTGGCCTTGGGTTTGTGATATCTTAGAGAGTAAGAGCACCCACCCGTGAAGTCTTTGTCTGTGTCCTCAACTGACTTCTGGGGTAGGATCTCCACCAGACCATCCTCAACTCCAACCACCTCTGCCACCGGCACTGAAACTTTAATCAGACAGACAAACACACACAGTGCAGACATCAGTGGACACGCTTCCTTGCATACAATGAATGGAATATTTTAAAGCTGTTTAAGCACAGGTGTAATTTAATAAAATTAATAATGGCTGCATCCCATTGTTCTAATGCCAGAGCTCTGTTTTAGGGCTTATTTGACAGGTCACAGCAGAAAAAGCACATGTGTTACTAATCGATTTAGCTGCTTCAGGTTCAGGATCCTGGTATTGTTATTGGCTCACTGGTCATGGCTTACTGGGACACAGAGCCATCATTAACGTTATGAATAACATCTGGTGCTTTTCCAAGTATGATAAGTCAAACTGCTGTGAAAAAGGCCTATTGTGTATGCTGGCACATCATCCATATTATTAGTTATAAGAAAGGACTATTAATGAGAGTTTTGGATGATACAGCTTTCGTAAAACATGATAGCGTCTTCTTTTGGTCGATATTTTCAGGGCTATTGATTTGAGCACATATCACATATCACACCCTTGTGTATATTGTAAATGTATATGTGTGCATTCTATCAATAGCTCAATTTTCTCATCCTGATTGATTGTCATTTTACTATGTTGGTCTATTCTGTACAACCAACATCTATTGCATGTCTGAGTTTTTTTTTTAGAGACCAACATTTTTTACTTGTGATTTTGCAAACTTGCACATGTCCTGGAACTGTGCAGCTCTTCACTAATTTATTTAAATACAGTCACACTGTACATATTGTCTATTTTTATTGTCTCAACTTTATGTATAATTTTCTCATACAGTGTTTATTGTTATACACTGATATAACAAGGCAAATTCCTTGTATGTAAGAACCTACTGGGCAATAAAAACCGATTCTGATTCTGATTCTGATTGTGCTATATAAATGAAACTGAATTGACTACTGTGTTAAAAATGTATCGTCATGATGTTGTTAAGCAAACACTTTCCATGTGTGTGTGTTGAAAAAAACTGTTTTATAGTTAAAGAATGAATCCTATATTATAACCTTGTGCCTGAAGGTGTGTGAGGACTGTATAGCCTGTTTTCAGTACACTGTCTCAGGCTGTGTTTCGTGTTAGTGCTGTTTAACTTGTTCTTCACGTTTTCTGCAAGCAGCCATAGGCTTAATTGAAGCGCTCCCTTCCTGTAGAAGTCCAATATCACATATAAGGTGTACTAAACATTGTTTTGTTTATGTTGTTTCCTAGGCTACTTCTAAAGAATGACTACTTCTCGTTTGTCATCAGTCCTATTAAGGTCAGTTCAGTGAAGATAAGAAACAAGTTTTTAAACAGGTGGCACACAGCAACATTGTGACAACGAGAACGTATATTTAGCGCTATCAGGCTACAGATCGAGAGATGATTAGTTAAGGGCCACCTACTTGTCTTCTTGTCGCGATTCTTCTTATCTACCTCGGTCCAGTTGAAATGCCAGCCCGTCAGGACCGCCAGGTATCTTTTATTCCCGACCCACAAACTTGACTCCAGCTTCAGGTCTGTCTCCATCTGGAAAAGCGCTTCAGCCACACCGTCGCTCTTTGCCGTTCCTCACAAAACTCAAATAATCACATTTTCCACTCATTACTGTTCCATATCTGAGAAATAGCAGCAGAGCGGCAATCTGATCTCGCCATCAGTCAACAACCCACCAGAGCTCTTATCTCACATGTGAAAGTTGTCATCTTCCTCTGTATGAACCTGAAGATCTTTATTTAGGGTATTATTCCTGTAAAATGTTGACACACCGCCTGGAACAGAGGGTGTTAGTCCAAAAATATCTGTTTCCTCTACAGTCCCTCCCTGGCGACACCTGCTACATTTGCATGTTAGACTGCTGATTGGATGCCAGTACTTTTACCTGAAGTATTAGCACACTGGCCAATTATTATAGCAACAAACTGGCTGTGGTGATAGAAAGAAGGATTGTCACAGTACATTTTGAAATATACAGTATAACTAATAGGTGATAAATAGGGATAGGTAAAGTGAGCGCTTTAAAATTATAAGCTCACTATGAAACCAAATACAACTCTGTAGAGGAAAATGAATAATAACCTAGAGTAAATTAATAACCTATTCTTATCAGAACCAGAATTACTTTTATTGGCCAGGTATGTGAACACATTCCAGTTATTTAACTGCAGTTTTGCATTGCACTCAATGTACATACACAGAATAGGCATAAATAAAGAAGCTCTACAAAATAGACATAAATTAGTATGTAGTTAGTTATACATATTGGGATAGACTTTTACATTTTCCCTGTTGTACTGCACATGATCTGTTATTTTCATCATTATAAAACCTAAAGATGCGTTATAAAAGTATTCAAATTACATAGGAACAGTAATAACAACAAAATAAGGGGAAAAACATCTGTCAGCATAACCCATCAGAATACCCTGTACAGATTTCACCAAAGCCATGAAATGTTACAAAAGTATAACATGTAGATGGTCTTCTTGACATTTTCTCCAAATCCTTTCCAGCTTCTTGAATGTGACGTGCCGTAACTATCTCAAGCAGAAGTTAATTGAGGAAGTCTCTCTCTCTATATATACTTGTTTTATTTGTGTCTTTTCTGGCTGACACTGCATAAAAAGCACCGGGGAACAGAAAGTCAAATTATGACGACAAGGTAATTAAAGGTTATTTATCTAATAAACCTCTATGTCAGTGGTTCTCAGTCTTTTACGTGTCAGGGACCCCTGAAACCCCTAAAGGACCGCCAGGGGTCCCCGACCCCTAGGTTGAGAACCACTGCTCTATGTTTTAAGTGTTAGCGAGCTAGCAATACTATCAAGTTGTAAACAAAGCATATTGATGATATGTTACTTATCATGACAGAGGGGTTACGATTCAGTATATTAAGATATATTGCGATACTTAAAGCAAGGTGATATACTGCAGTTACATTTTTTTTAATATTATAAAAGAACATACAACCTTATGCATAAAAGCTGAGTATAAAAGTTTATTATTTTATGCAACCAATGGAGGGGGATATACATTTATCACGGTCCATGTAACATCCAACATCTTACAACACTGCAATCTAGCGTTTAGTGGTTTAAACACACAAACAGTACAATATCAAAAAGCAAAATATTGAAATACCTAAGTGTATTGACATTTTCTTACAGCCCTTCATGTAATAGGCTGTAATTGCATGTGGCTTGCTCATAATGACCTCAAGTATGTCCACCACTTCAGCTATTGAAGAGACACCCACAGAAACAGTTGCTGACGGCATCAAGTAGTGAGATCAACCATCACAGACCACTCAGCCATCTCCTCTGAACAACTGCATCATTTAACACTTTCTCAGTTCCTGTTAATATTTTTTACACTTGCTGTAAATATAAACAATTGTTCATATGAACATGTGCAGTCTGTCATCCCAATCACATTTTAGATATCTATTCCATTTTAATAATAATACTTTTATGTTAATACTAACTTTTCATGCTAATACATTTAATACATTTAATACAGTAATACATTTTACTTAAAGGACCAGTGTGTAGGATTTAGCGGCATCCAGCGGTGTAGTTGCAGATTGTAACCCCCTCGCCTCACCGTGAAAGGTCCCATCTAGAGCCAGTGTTTGGTTTGTCCATTCTGGGTTAGTGTAGAAATGTGGCCGCCTCTGTGGAAGAGGACTGTTAACACATGAGGACGACATGTTACATTTTTAGTGGCTTTTAGTAGTCGTTCATAGTTCGAATAGGTTGAACCAACTTAATCTGGAATTATGGATGTGGAAGTTATTTTTCCTCTGGTTGTGGTAGGAGAAATCTACTGATACGAACTGAGAGTAAATTGTCCCCCTAATCAAGGAAGACCAATTAATCTATGGATCATGAAAATAAGAGTGCAACTCAGAGAAAGCATGGCAGCTTTATAAGCCCAGAGACCAGTACTCTTACACTGGCAAAACACTGACTAGCCTCATGCAGGTTTGGTTGCTGTAGAATTAGTGGTATTTTGATTAAATACAAGTTAATTTAGGAATAGGGATCAGGTGAGCACAATACTGAAATAATGAATTATGGACTTATAACTAGCTATATTTAAACAGAAGCCCCCCAAAGGACCACAAGGTCAGGCAATAAGACAGTTGATATTGAACTTTAGTGGGGGAATGTTGTGACAATTGTTTTTCCTGGTTAATAATCCAGTTTTGCTTTAACTACCCAGCCTGATACTTACTGTACGTTTATAAAGTCTGCGACAATACGATCCACAGCTCAACATCCGGGTCCTTATCGAGGTAAAAGGCATCCTTCAAAATAAAAGTACTTTATGCTATGTCCTCGCACCTCATACAAGGGTTACAACTTTTACTGTGAAATCCCAGCGCGCACTGTGGCCGGAAGTAGCGGTCGTTATTGTGGCACGCTCCTTCCTGCCCTCCCTTCCTGGCTAGCAACTCGACTTAGCGAGAGAATCTCTTTAAACCTTACAGTGTAATTATTATGAATTGATTGACCGGTGTGGTACATTTGATTTGTGTTTCTACAGTCCGGATAACAAGCCAACTAACAAAATGAACATACGAAACGCAAGGGTAAGAGTGCTGGAAGTCTCTCGACAGCCATGCTGTTTCTCCTAACCTGTAGCTAAGCTAGTTACTGCAGCTGCTCGTTAGCTCAGCACTTATTGCCGATGAAGGGTTCGCATCGTGTCAGGCACCTTTCTGACCTTTCCAGTTTCTTTCTTCCAGCCCGAGGACCTTATGAACATGCAGCACTGTAACCTGCTGTGTCTGCCAGAAAACTATCAGATGAAATATTATTTCTACCACGGATTGTCGTGGCCTCAGGTGAGCTACGGTGCACTTTCTGCTGTTTTCTGCTAACACCACTGCTCCCTTCATCTACAGTCTCTACGTGTGTTTGTTTGACACTCTTCGCTTTCGTCGTTTCAGCTCTCATACATTGCAGAGGACGAAAATGGCAAAATTGTGGGATATGTGCTGGCAAAGATGTGAGTATCTGTGGCCATTTATTTTCCATCACATCACTTGAACAAAGGGGATATATAATGTGTTTTAATGAACTGTTTGAACGCTTGTTAGGGAGGAGGACCCGGATGATGTACCCCATGGACACATCACATCCCTGGTGAGTCTGAATGAGAAACATCATCCATCTCCTCCGTTGTTTATATCCCATGTTTTATATCACTGAGGTATTTGGCTGGCATCATAAAACATTAACGTAAAAACCCTTTTCTGTGTCTTCCAGGCAGTGAAGCGCTCCCACAGACGTCTGGGCCTGGCTCAGAAGCTGATGGACCAGGCCAGCCGGGCCATGATAGAAAACTTCAATGCTAAATATGTCTCGCTTCATGTTCGCAAGAGGTACCGTGCTCTTAGAGCTCGCCGTGAGCGTGTTCGCTCTTTGTTTTGTTCAGATAAATGATTGTACGGTTTTCATTTTGCAAACTATGTGTACCATCTACAATCTTTTCTCCCCACTGCAGCAACCGAGCAGCCCTGCACCTGTACTCAAACACACTCAAATTCCAGTAAGTCTGTTTCTGTGCCAACATTATTTCAGTAATTTTATTGAAATGCATGAATTCCTAGGGGGTATTGTTACACAGTTGGCCTGGTCATAGCTCAGATTCTCATAAATATTGAGGACATGAGGGGTGTTGAATAAGTTGGCATTGACTGATATTAGCTTACTGCAGATATACTGGTGTCGGTGAGTATTTGGTACATGTCCACCAAAGAAATTGCAGCACTTAAGTGCCAAAGATATCTTTGAGTTCAGAAAAAATAGTTAAGCTACAAGTGTTTGGCAGTGAATGCACACCAATCCAATACCACGTAACTTATAAGCCTGGTAATTCGTTGTTTTTATCCCAGTATAGGAAAGTCATGAACCGCCCTACTGTGCCTCTGACAAGGGCTTTAACCTGAGGCAGGCCATACATCATTGATAGCAATCATATAGGTTTAGTAGAATACACTTGTTAAAAAACAGTAATGCATACATGTACCTATATCTTTTTTATAACACGTATCAGATTGTTATTCGATATTAATCTATATACAAATCTCAGGTATCGGAATTGTTAATAAAGACAACAATTAGATGACTTTTACATATTCTATAAGACAACAAAACAATGGTGAAACTAATATTGGCATCAAACATGTTCTCTGCACAGTGTATTTAAAAAAACAAACAAAATCCTAAACTAAAGACCATTTACATAGCTGGAAGGCTACCACTTTACCCTCTTCTGCTGTAAACACAAAGTAATGGTGACACTTCCACTCAGTGAAAGCATTTTTTTCACTAGAGGCCATGACAATGAATTGGCAACTTTAAGATTAGTTATGGTTTCACTTGAGACCAGTGTGGTGTAGTGGTGTTGCAAGAGTCCTGAAGTGTTGTAATGTGTGCACACTGCAGTGTGCATGGTGGATAATCTTCATTTTAACTAAATGTGACCATAATCTGGTTATTGTCACGCATTAGTTACCCTTTTTTTTGTATCCTGATTATGTAACTCTGTTATATATAATCTGTTACTCCATGAGCTTAATCGAGTTCCAGACAGCTCCAGACACCAAAAACAAAGTCTCACAATGTTTTGGACTATGTTTTTTTTTGTTTTTTTTTATTTAAGTTAATTATTGAATTATATTTTCTGAATATCAGGAAAACAATTCTGGTTGGGAAAAGCTGCACAGAAAACTCTTTTCATATAGAATGTAAACTCCTCGCAGTTTGCTAAGCCCTTGAAATGATAAAGATAGAAAGCATAAGACCTCAGTGTCCTAAATAGCAGCCACGTGCCTGACTTTTAGATATTTGTTCTGACTGCAACTGATGTGTTATATTGTTGTTCCTCCACAGGATTAGTGAAGTAGAGCCTAAATACTACGCAGATGGGGAAGATGCCTACGCCATGAAGAGAGACCTGGCTCACATGGCTGATGAGGTGGTTTAATTCTCTATGTGTATCCACTATAGCAACATAGATATGATTCACTACCTCAGGGGGTGTGTGAACGGAGAATGTGAAATGAGCAGATTCTGGTTGTAAATGGGTTCGTATTTTTCTCTTTGTGTCCCACAGCTAAGAAAGCCTGGGGTGCGTGTGTCGGGTCAAGAGGCACCGTCGGGCCAAAGCCCGTCCGGGTCCGGTGACCAGGAGAGAGAAAGCGAGAGAGACAGTGGAGGAGAGAGCAAAGAGCTGAGTGAAGTCAGCGAGGCAACGGAAAGCACAGACGTTAAAGATTCTTCTTCTGATTCACAATGACATTGTAATCTTAGACATTTTTAAATTCATCCCCCACTTCCACTTTTTATCTCTATTGACAATATCTCTGACTTTACAAACTGTGACTATCTGTATGTCAAAGCCGTTCCAGCATTTCCGTCACTGGTTTTTCTTAAATCTTGCTTTTCACCGCAGTGATGAACAAAAAGTCTTGGATAATGACATGAATCAGGAAAACTGTTTTAATTGGATTGCTGTTGTCATTACCAAAAGTGACACAAAGTTCTGTGAGATATACAGAATTGAAAAGTTGTTTCAAATTGGTCTCTTCATTATTTAACAGAATTACTGCAAATAAAGCTTTAAAATAATACTGTTGGTATTGCACTTATTTCAGTAAGTGATCATAAGTTGTTTAGCAAGAAGGTAAAATTAAAACAACACTAAATTGTTGGATTCACACCATCACAAATACCTCTGTTGTACACAACCGTGATCACAACATGATCCATGATAAAGGTTCCCACTGATAATGAAAAACCCTTAGTGTGTACATGATCTGACCATTTCCCACTTTGGCGACTCCTAGTGGCTGACAGCTTTAGTTACTAATTTACATTATAATTGTTCATATCCTTTCTGTCCAGTAAAACCAACAATCTCCAAATTAGGTGATTATGAAATATGATATTTTCTGAAACTGAAGGATGAGATGTTCTTTTACTTCTTATGATCCCCCCACTCCTTTGATTTTCTGGAAAACACGTCATCACAAAGCTGTTTGTCTGAGCTCATGAAAAGATGACCTTTTAATGATACATGGTTCTCACAGGGCAGTGACACTACAGGCGAGATGATTTCATACAATATGATGCATTGTTGTAGATCAAACTATTAAAATTAGCACAACCTCAAACATTTACAGCAGTAAAATGCAGAAGTGATATTATCATTATTATTATCATACTTTTTAAAGTAAAGGTTTGAATGCAGAATTTTTGCTTGTATTGGAGTATTTTGGAGTACTGCATATAGGTGATATATATAGATTTAAGATAAGTAAAAAGCATGCTACTCTACATAAAGTCAAGTCGTTGAAGGACACTGCACTAAAAACAATGTTTGACTTCTATAGTTAAACCCTTCCTGTTCACAAGCTAAAAGATGCTGGTGATATTTGTTATGTCCAGGTTCCAAAGTAAGCACTGCTTTAAACTGAAAAGTCATCAAACCATGAGAAATACAGTACTCAGAGACTTCTTCGATCAACAGTGTCTCTTTGTCCTTCTGGAAAAAATATTGTTTCAGTTTCTAGAGAAGTACGTGCTATATAATGGTAAGTTGTGCACACTGGCCTTTCAGAAAGTTTGTCTGTCACAAATAACTCAGTTTCACACCTTCATGCCATTTCACGCTTTTCAGCTAGAGGCGAGAGAAAACAACAATGCTGCATTTCTTCAAAACAAGTTTTCAACAGTGAACAGGCTCAGATGAATAAATAACGTTATTACCTAATAAAAGCTTTTTTTTGTTCATATGAACTGTTTCTAAGGTTACTAGCCATGCATTACTCATAATGAACTCTGCTAATACAGCATGTAAGCAAAGTGTGGATTATAGTGGCCGTCAGTGTTGTGCCGAGTATACCCCAGAGTATTCAGGGTGTTTTTTCCACAGTATAGCAGCTGATTTCACTCAGTAGCCTGTGAATAACCAGTGCAGAGGGACTAATCAGTGGAAACAGCTGGTGTTTGATTAGACTGAAAACCTTGCGTGGAGTTCAAGGGGTAGCATGAAAGAGAGACTCGAAAAGGTTTTCATTCCTCTCACTTGCACAGTTGCACACTGATGGCTCAAACTGAATGTGTGAGTGAGATGACGGGTGAGAAAGAGAGAGCAGTAGAGGAGTGTTAGTGTGTGTGTTTTAGAGAGAGAGAGAGAGAGAGAGAGATATGAGTTCCACTCCACCCACATCCATCCGTGTCCAATGCGAGGGGGAGGTGAAACAGTTGAGAGCTTACTGTGCTATTAACTGGCATTATTTAGTTGCTTCAGTCTGGAGAAGAGACTAGTCAGGACTGCTCCTCATCAGGTAGGACTCCCTTTTTTTTTTTTTTTGGATGCATTAAACTTTTCTTGATTTTCATTTGCTGACCTGACCTGTCTCACCCGAACGAGACAGTTTGCCATTTTAGATAGATAGATATACTTTATTGATCCCAAGCTGGGAAATTGCAGTAAGTCTACTAAACATGCTTTTGTACAGCTTAGTAAGTGCTGTCATGAAGGATAGTTGTGCTTGATTGTGTCAGTTATGTTATTGTTGGCTTCAGACATATCCCTCAGGTCATAAATGTTTCATAGCTCAGACAGCGTATATGTGTTTGTACTTGTCAAAACCCAGAGTGAAACACAGTATTATCATGAAAGCAACTGAAAAGCCAGTGGGGTTAGGTTAAGATCAGCTTTAATGAAATATTACAGCACGTTGTGACGACAGAAGGTGATGATTCACTGCTGAGCACATAGAGAAAGAATGAAAGGGCTCATGGAAAAGGGTGACATATGCTGGAAAAATGAGATACTCTCCTTTAGAACAGAGTTTTGGGTTTGCTGTAATGCAGCAGACTCATTTTTAGCAGGTCAGTTGGTAAATGTCTCAGCTGAAGAGAATGCTGATGAGTGATGTTTGGCTTTTGTAAAAAAGGGAAGTTGAGAGGGGAAAGAGAGAATGTGTGTGCTGATTGTGTACAAAGGGTAATGATCCAGCAAGAAAACACCCCACTCTTCCCCTTTCCGATGTGCACTAAATGTCATCGTAATACATAATGTCTTGCAGACAATTCTTTATTTGTCCAAGGCATGTCAGATGATGTTTAAATGACGATCCTGCAATGAGATGCTCCTGTCTTACACCCCCCCTGCACCATTTCATCTATATTCTGATGAGAACAGGCCAGTATGTTATATTGGGTGTGAGTTTCTGTCATAAAACCTGATACAAATGACAAGAAACCAAAACCAGTGTTTTCAGTTTCAGACGCACTTAAATCTAAACTGGATTATACTTTCTGTAAAGGTTCTCAGTAATCCAGTACAGAATATCTAGAAATACTAAGCAAAAAGCAGCTGTATACAGAATATACTATGAGGGCATCAGTAAGATTGAGTATATGGTAAAACCACCTGTAGTCTTGAGAACAAACATCCCCACAGAGTTGTAGGCTCTGTGTGTCACCCTATTTTTAGGTTAGCTGAGTTGTTGCTAGAGCTATTTTTGCACCTCGTGCAATTCTGCAGGGTGATCGGTGCAGCAGGCAGCACATGCCAACTAGTTTTCTTGTTGTCTGCCATTCAGCAGAGGGTGACCAGTCTGAAGAGATGTGTTACAGTAAGATGAACATTCTCTTTTTACTATTTCTGTGGCAGGAGGAAGTTTGCATAGTCTGTGGAGG
>NW_023339707.1:12581408-12595279 GCF_004916995.1 Morone saxatilis
GGGGGGGTGTTTCAGCACAAAGAGTGTGAAAGTTTGTAGAGATAGCCATGCTTGGGTGCAGCATGATTTTTACCAGACTTTGTCCAGCAATTAGGATCAGAATATCTAGCATGCGTATAAAGCAGACTGTTTCTGTAAGGGGGGTAAAAAAGACACAGCGCAGTTGATGTTTTATATTACGTGGTGAGATAATAAAAATTTCACTTCCTTTATCCAGAATTCCACCCAGTTGGAGCAACAATGACTTCCCATGTAAAAATCCGGAAGGAGAGGGTTGGTTTGGTGGACTACGACACACAAATCAAAGGTAAAATAATAACTTTTTATTAGCATCACTCTAATAACTCTCTCTCTCTCTCTTATCACAGCCCACCTCGACTGTGATCAACATGTGTTCTCTTTGTGCAAAAAAAAAGTTTCTCACCTACAGCAAGACTTTCAGAATGAGTCATATTCTCTTATGTGTTTGTTACTCCCCTTCTTTCTTTCTTTCTTTCTTTCTTTCTTTCCAGAGGTGCGGTGCCAGCTTGTAGACCAGCTGAAGGTGTTGGACTTGCAACTTGAGCAAAAGAGCCAGCAGCTGCAGGACCTGACAGACTACCTGAGACGACGGAGCGAGATTGAAAGCGAATATGCTCGTTCCCTTGAAAAACTCTCTGAACGGTTCACTTCCAGGATCAAGAGGTAAAAGCAATCCTGTCTTTGACGGTGCACATAATAACTAACTAGCAGTTCATTTGAGGCAACTGTTGTGAAATACTCCTGAGTGTATCTTACAGAGTTTTTTTTTTTTTTTGTCTCTGTCTTTCTTTCCACCTTGACCAATGCTCAGGAAGGAGCCCAGTAGTCACTCAGTGGCCCAGGTCTGGCTGGCTCTGCTGTCCCAGACCCGCCAAGAAAGTAGGGACCACAATAGACTGAGTGAGAGCTGCAGCAACCTCCTCATCCAGCCCCTCACACACTGCCTGGAGTACACACAACGCCTTGCCAAGAAGGTATGAGCACTGGCACCCAAACACAAGCATAGTCTTTCATTGCGCATTTGGGACTGCAGTCTGTATAGTACAATTTACCTGACTGTAGCAATGCTGCCATTTTCCTTTTCTGACTCGTACTCATGTATTTCCTCTGAACTCTTGACATTAAAAAACACATTTTGTGGTGCACTGTGTTCTTTAAGTGTTGTGCCATCTCACTGTGGTATTTTGTCTTTCTAGAGTAAAGACATCTGCACTCAGCTGCAAGATGGGCTACTCAAGGTTACCACAGAGCTGCAGACTGTAAGTAAGAAACCAACCACCCAAAACATTTTCCATTTCCTATACAAACAAAGTAAAGCATGGCTATGTGTGTCTGTGTGCAGGCATGGCGGACATACTACCAGTACCACTCAGAGTACATGTGTGCAGAGGGGAAGCTTAAGGAGGCAGAGAAACAGGAAGAAAAGCAGAAACAGAGTGCTGCTAAGAAACTCGAGCGGTTAATAGAAAAAGTAAATAATTATTCCTTTTTATGTAGTATTATGTGCATACATGTGTGTCTATTTCACCTCTTATTATTGATTGTTTTATGTGTCACAGAGACAATCTAAGGTCCAAGAAATCTACCTGAAGTGCAGCAAAGCCCGAAATGATTACCTGCTAAACTTGGCTGCCGCCAATGCCTCCATGAATAAGTACTACCTCCAAGACATCTCTGCTCTCATAGATGTGAGTGCATCAGTTCACACCGCTGTGTGTCCGCTGTCTTTTCCCTTGAACAGAAAAAAAACTCCATGTATCACTCAAAGGTTATGGAGTCAATTTTAAAGTTCCAGCCAATGAACACACATTTAAACACTGGAACATAATAATATTATAATATTAGACCTATAGTGCCAGAGATGTCACTTAAAATATCATGTTTTAAGGAAGTCATCATCTGAAAGCAACCACATTAAATTGGTGATTATTATAATTTTCATTGTTTCCTCAGTGTGCAGATGCAGGGTACCACCTCTCTTTGGGCCGGGTGATGCAGGCCTACCTGTCCAGTCGGTGGCAGACTCAGGAGAACCTGAGCACAGGGCTGCAGCAGCTCGAAGGCACCGTGTCTGGACTGGATCAGAGCCACGACAGAGACACCCTCCTGCAGGACCACTATAACACCTTCTCAATGCCCCTTCGCTTCCCCTATCAGCCCCATGATGGAGACCAGGTCTGTATTCTGTGTGTTTATCTGTGTATTCAATGTATTCAGCTGTTTTGCGTTAACTCAATATTCTCTTGTTTGCCAGGTTTCTGAGGTCAGCGCAGAGTGTGAGATGAGAGGTGATCTGGAGACCAGATACAAACAAATACAAACAAGACTGAAGGCAGTCACCCACGAAACAGAGGAGGTGGGGTACATCACACAATCTTTAGCACCTCATTATCACTTTTTTTGTGGGTCTACTGTATTCACTGGTGTAACCAATCACATCTTTCAGGGAAGACTCATTCAAGGCCGTAAATACAATTATTTTCTTGTTTTCTTAACCATATTTTAGTAGGTAGGAAGCATCCTATGGTCAAGTAAAGAGAGCTTGTAAGCATGTGAGGAAAAAACAACAAAGTATTCAAATCATTTTGTGTGACTTTCTTTATAGAATTGGCATTTGGCCAATAGCGTACCTTCAGGTCGGTAAATGTCAGGAATGATCTTGAGTCACTACACCAAGTCAAGATTGAGCATGTCCATAACATTTTTAACCCTTTGTTTGTGTTATTAATGTCGTCAAATTGTAATACTGGCCTCTCCAACATTTACTTGAATGCAACATAATTATTTATTATATTTTCACTTCACCTCATACTCTCATACTGTGTTTTGCACACTGTCACCATGTTAATTTGACTGTAGGTAACTGGAATGATTATAATTAAATGCAGCATTCCCAAAGCGTAGTATTCAGTTGTTTCTCTGCCTCTGTCATGCAGACCAGTAAGAGCATGTTGGCAGCTCAGTCTTCCCTGCTGGAGGGTATTGGTGATGATGATCTGGACCCCAGCAGTGGTTTGTCTCAGGATGGCAGCACTGAGAACCTGACCGTGAAGCCCAGTGTGGCCCGACGCAGGGCCAACCTGCAGGAAATAGAAAACCTCTACTTCACTGTGAGTCTGTTTTTTTTTAATGTGATAAACCAGACTAGCAAGAAACTGTTTATTTAGGAAGGGTTGAATTTAATAAAAGTTGTGAATATGTGTTTTTTTTTTTGGTTGACAAAGACTATGGCCATGGCCAGAACCACAGTGACCGCATGATAATGACTTTAAATCACACCTGCTTTGTTTTACAGAGAGTAAAAGAATACCTTGTAGGAAGTTCCCTGGTATCTAAACTGCAAGCCAAACATGACCTGCTTAAAGTAGCTGTGGAAAAAGGTATCACTTCTGCATTTCTCACAGAACTATACCAAAAAGCAAACTGCTGACCCAAAGTGTCATTTGATAACTGTGCATTGTGGGGTATTATTTCACAGTTAACTGTTGTTCCTTTTTTTTTCTCCCTCAACCACCCGCAATAATTAAATCTTTATTCTAACTGTATTTCTCATTTCTTCTTACTGGCTGGTTCTCATTTAAGCTGGTTCTTTTTTTTTTTTTCTTTCTCTCTCTTGTGCTTTTGTTCCTTTTTAGCAGAAGCATCAAATGGACATCAACCTAGGTACACATATAATTGTTTAAAGAGTTCTCATAGAGTCATCGTGTTCTTGGTTTAATTGCGAACAATGTTGAAACTTCTTTACATTATGGTTTCTGGCTCTGCAGACACAATGGAAAGTCTGTGCGCATCAGGAAGAATCACTCAAGTGCCAATTTGATGCACAACCACAAACTTTTCAATGGGGACATGCTGTCCTTCATACAGGTAGCTCCCACCACAATTACAAAAATACCACCACTTCCCCTTTCAGCATGTCTCTTTCTTGATGATCCGTTTTTTTTTTTGTTTTTTTTCCAGTGTATCCAATAAGTGATTGTTGTATGGTATTAGACTTCTTTGTGTGTGAATTTTTGTGAAATGTATCACTACACTTTCATTCAGGCATCAGGACAACAGATTCCAGATGTTGTAGAAAGTTGCATTCGCTTTATCAACCTCAACGGTGAGTATTCAAGACTGAGGGGAACTGTAAAACAGCAGCTGCACATTTGTATATTAAAGACATTTACATTTTTTTAAAATTCTGTCCATCAGGTCTCCACCATGAAGGGATATTCAGAGTGCCAGGGTCTCAGATGGAGGTCAACAACCTGAGGGATGCATTTGAGCGAGGTAGGCATGTGTGTTTCTGTGTAATGTGTGCGTGTGTTGCATGACCCAAATGTATCCTCATCCAGTGGCTCCCCTTACTGTGGAGCATTAATAATGTGGGGCAGTGTGCTGTGGGCTTCCCCTACAGGAGAGGACCCCCTGGCTGAGCGGACATGTGACCTGGATTCTGTCGCTGGAGTGCTGAAGCTCTACTTTAGATGTCTGGAGAATCCCCTCTTCCCCATTGACAGCACCTGCCAACTCCTGGAACAAACCCGTAAGTGTGTGTGTGTGTGTGTTGAAATGCCAAATGAGTGTGGCTGCGAGTGTACAGCAGGAGCTCTTATCTTTCTTTATTACCTTTTTTCAGAAATAAAGAATGAGGCAGAGAGAGCAGCTCAGCTCAAAATGATCATCTCTTCCTATCCCGAGCCCATCATCGTTGTCATGAGATACCTCTTTGCCTTCCTTCATCAGTGAGTATTTAGTGGGCTGTAGGGGGTACCCAGCAAAAGGAGGAATAAATATTTTAAACTTTTATCACTTTAAATTTTTTTTATTTTATTTATAGTGATGACTTTAAAAAAAAAAAAAAAGTAATCTAAGAACCCAATAATTTACTCAGAGGAGATTCCTTAAGACAGAATCTTTTCTAATTGTGGTCTGTGTTCAAATGTGGATCTATTGTGCTGCTGGACATGAAAAGGTTTGGGAATCCAGATTCAGTATGTAGCATTTAGGAGGATCTATTTTTAGAAATGGAATATAATATTCATAGATATGTTTTCATTAGTGTATTGTCACTGGAATATAGGAATTGTTTTGTTTTTTGTTAGCTTAGAATGAGCCTTTTATATCTACCGACACTGCAGATTGCCTTTCATGGAATCCGTCATGTTTCTACAGTTGCCTGGGGCTGAAAAACCAAACACTACAACACCACTAGATAGGGGTGCTTTAGTACAACCATAGTTTCTCTTTCACGCTTGGAAGGCGAGGGTGAAGCGACGCGCTTGCAATGATGAGAATGTGTATCTACACAATTAGAATTGAACAATCATTCACAGGAGGAAACCAAAATGTTTCCTTCTAGAAAGGGGAAGCACCACATTTATTTTTTTTTGTCTTATTAGATCTAGTGAAGTATAATGTATCAGGGTTTTTTTTTTTTCGCATTGTCAACTACTGACTTCACACAAAAGATCTATACATGTTGCAATAAAACTGAAGCAAACCAAACTAGGGTAAGGGGTGAAAATATTTGAATATAGTTTCAGTTTCAGCTTCAGCTTTGTTTCACTACTTGCCTCTCAACTTTCCATATTTAAGAAACTCTCTACTTCATTATATAATTTTGTGTTTCTCTGCCTCCAGTGTGTCTCAGTACAGTGACGAGAACATGATGCAGCCTTACAACCTGGCTGTCTGTTTTGGCCCCAGCCTGGTAAGAGGGGCTCATGATGATGATGTTGTCACCCTGCAGCCTCAGATCAATGCCCTGGTGAAAAACATCATCCTCCAGCACGAGAGCATCTTCCCCAGCCAGAGCGAAGTACAAGGTCCGGTGTATGAGAAATGCATGACACTGGAACAGGATGACTGGTAAAACAAAAAACTGAGAAAACATGTTCATACACAACACATAGACACAACATGGATATAGTGTATGGTGCAATGATTATGTGTATCTTCACAGTGAGCCTATGATTGAAGAAGGAGATGTAGAAGCAGATTACAACAATAGCAAAGATGGTAAGTTTATGTGGTTGCCTTAATTGATCACTCCTGTAAGGCCGAGATGGTGTCTCTGAATAGAGTAAAAGGATATATCAGAATGTGATGTGCTTACAGAGTTGGAAACAGGACACTCTGCTGACAACACCAGCTCGTCTGCAGCACCAACACAGAAAGGAACAGACCGTCCTAGAGCATACAGCAGCGGTGCAATCGACCAAAGTAGGTCGACAGGTGGTCCAGCAGGGGGCGGCGTCACTTCAAGTGGGAAGTTAATGCTCCAGATTCCCATGGGGCCACAGTGCAGGCCACGGCGGGTCCACTCTCCTGGCTATGTGCGCAGAGAGTGAGTACCACTGAATGCTGCAGTGTTATAACTGATTTGTTATGTTTGTGTGAGAAACTAATCTTTTTTCTGCATACAGACTTCAGGAACACTCATCTTCTGAGGATATTACCAATCAAGTAGACAAGGTCTGTCTTGTTTCTCATTTGGTTTTAAATTACTGGAATAAGTCTATTATTGAAGGGGTTGTCAGTTGTAACTAATGGTTTTAATGAGTTAGTTAATCCTTCTCAACAGCTTGCTCTAAAGAAATAAATAAATCATCTGCAATAATAAATGTTAAGTCAGAACAATCGGTCAAGTCTGCAGTTGTAAATGTTGCAATTTAACAACATAAAAAGATTTTGGTCCAGATGTTCTGAGCTAAAAAGATAAATCAAGTTTTGTAATGAAGGAGGACACTAGCAAAAGATTTTCACAACCTGGCAACCCCAGCGTTGTTAATGGCTTATAATTAATCCATAAAGCATTAGTTAATCTATTCACATTCATTATGTTATTAGTTATAACTTACAAACCCTATTAGGACTGTCTTATTAGAAAGTGGCACTAAATTATTAATGATTTAATGACGATCGTACATTATGGCTTTTCTGTCAAACATAATCTGATGCTCTTGAGCAGAAGGGAGTGCAGAGAACAAAGAGCGTTTTGTCTTCTTCCTCTCTCATATCACTACTGTTTATTTCATCTCACAGGAGGTCTGTCGCCAGATGGACTCGGTCTTTAAGGAGCTCGTCTTGCGGCAAGGGGTGCAGGATCCCTCCTCCACCGCCTCCTCTCCCTCTGCCGAAGCTCCCCAGAAGAAAGGGAAGCGGGATGTACGGAGAGGGAAAGGAGCCGGGCTCTTCAAAGCAGCAGATCCACTGGACTGAGAGGACTGGCATCAGTAGATGACATGGAGAGAGGGAGAGGGGGAGAGAGAGAGAGCAAGATAATACAAATGAATACTGAGTTGTGGGGTGATGTTCTCTGACAGTAGCTTTCAGCACATCTATTTCTAGAAAACTGAGATCACTGAACCATAGTCACTTCTCTGAGGTCCCTGCTGCACTGGGCTTCTTTCCACACGGTGGCTCCCTACTCAGAAACCATTTCATTCATGTTCTGTACAGTAGAACCCTGCTGTGACTGCAGACCTGCAGTACAATGTGCAAACTGTGGATTACTTGAAATGCACAGATATGTCTGTGCAGCTGAATGTGGTTATGCAACTATCTGCATCTGTGTAGGTGTTTATAATAAACTGTTTCCAGTTTAAGACACATTTTCTAAGTGTTTTTTAGTCAGTACACACACACACACCTCTACATACAAGCAACACATTATTCATCAGAACATCTGTTCATGAGATTGAGTCACATGATTGATAAAATAACTGTGAATTTGTAGCTGTATGGAATTTGTATATATTAATTATTTGTAATTTGGTTTACACTATATGATTTGTCTGTATATCTAGGCTACATGTCAAATAAATATTTTGTCTATTCTGACTGCTTTTTTTTCTTAAGATATCAGGGCTGGGAATGTGGCATGTGTTTATAGCATTTATTTTACTTCAAGCCTTGGTTATTGTAATATATTATTATATAATTTTGTATTTAAATATTTCTTGTTTATGATTTCCATTTAGAGAAATAAACTGAAGGTGTTTTAGATATGCCTTTTATATTAGTGTAACAGAATTATGAAATGAGTGAAACCCCAAACTGTATCATTAAAAAAGCAAAAAGAAAAGGACTGTGAAGAACATTAAAAAAACAAAGCCAGTGTAAGCCAGTGTGCACAATACCAGGGCCTTGCTTTGAACTGGTACACGGAACTGAACAGAAAGCAGCTATTAGTTACTGTCATTAATAACACTTGTGCTTTTGCTGACATGTCATAATGTCTTTAAAAGGGACTATTGGTGGCGTTGACAGACTCTCAGTCGGTAACTACACATTAACATGAAACCTTTGAGAAAAAAAAATTAAATTGTACAAATATTTATAATTATAATAATTACTTGTAAGAAAAACAATGGTGATGCACAAAGAAAATACCAGAAGGAAGAGAAAGAAAAAAATAAAAACATTAAGTAAACCCTCGTGTTTGAATGCTTTTGCACGGCTTGAGGTAGAAATTGTTTGTATATATATATTCTTGGTAGGATTATAGCAAGATTAAAGGCTTTCTTAAACTCACATATATACATGTGTGATTTGCCTGTAATATATTATGTTAGATAGTAGATAGATACTTTATTTTAGTATCAGTACCAAGATTAGCTTTTCATGTAATCAATCAAGACCAAACAGTCTTTATGAATAGTGAAGTCTTTAGTATTTGTGTATACAGATCATTTACTTAATAACATTAATTAAAGTAAAAAAGTAAAAATACTTTTTTCACTTTTATATTATTATATAGGTTTAGGTTTATACACATCATTTATAATAAGCATTTAATGTTTTAGCTGGTTTAGCTGGTGAGTTAATTAGAATTATTTTATGCATTTTCGGGCAGTGTGTCATATTTTATAAAATTATATTTTTCAATGCAAAATAAATTGTATGGCTGTCAGATCAATGTAGTGGAGTAAAAAGTACAATATTTTGCTTTAATATAGGATGGAGTCGAACTATAAAGCAGCATAAAATGGAAATAGCCTGACGTTAGGCTACAAGTACCTTAACATTGTTCTAAAGTAGCTGCAGTAGGCCTACTTTAGTAAATGTACTTATTCCACGAGTAGAGATCTAAAACACTGTACCATACAGCATCTATATATAATATATCATAATAATATAATAATATATCACATTTAAATATATTTAGCAAATCAGACGTGGTACAACTTATAATAATAATATCTTAAAATGATTAAAACCTAAAGCACATTTACTACATTTCAATAAATCAAATGACTATCCAATATTTTGATTCAGATGACGTGTCGACTGAGCACCTTCCCACAATGCTTCGCGGCGACACGGTCCACGTCATGCAGGCGCATGCGCATGCGCAGAGGCGTCGCAGCGGTGAGCTGAGGTGGACTTCCCTTTACTCAGTGTGACAGCAGCAGTGCAGCAGCAGGACCTCAAGAACGACTCCTAACCTCCCAGAAAACCTCCCAGAAAACCTCCCAGACGACACGATGATCCGGATAGCCGCCTTCCTCGCTCTGCTGGTGGTCGCCTGCTCGGGTGAGTCAGCGGGGGAGGTCGGTGGGGGAGATTTATCGGGGTTAATTAGCCTGTGATGCTAACCAGCCTTAGTTAGTAGATCTGCCTTCTAGCTGGTCTTCTAAGTTAGGGGTGATATTAAGGCTTCATGGCACCTGTATTCATTGTTAACGCCGTGCAGTCGACGCATTGGTGTCCGACATAAGAGCTATAACCTCAGCTGTGCTCTGTGACTACAGGAGAGAGCTGCACAGACCCGGCCATCACTCCGTCGGCCTACACCACCTCCGACGCCGTCATCTCCTCTGAGTCTGTCTTCATCGTTGAACTGAGTCTGGCCTGTGCCAACGGAGCACAGGTAACAGTGCTACCTCCAGCACTTCAAACACACAGGCTGGTTGTATTGATGTTATTGAGCGACTGACTGTGTGGTGATCATTGTTTGTCCTCCTCAGAGTGTGACTCTGTATGCTGATGTCAATGGAAGACAGTTCCCTGTGACCAGAGGCCAGGATGTTGGCAAGTACCAGGTATGGTAGTGTACTGTATGTGTATGTGTACTGATTTAAAGCATTTACTCTCATTGTATTGGGTGTGTTAATGGTTGCTATTAGAAAGGCTAAAATGGATGATTACAAAAGCTCTGACCTAACAAAATCTAATTCACCATTTATTCTTTATTAATTAAGTACATCAAGAAACTTCACTTACATACTTTCATAGAACCTATAAAATGTTTTGCAAGAGTTTAAAATAAATTATTATTGGCTCATAATTCATCGACTATAATTTCATTATAGGAATGATACATGATAAATATAAATATATAACACAACACCTGAAACACGCAACTATACCTTTCTGACATATATGTTGGGGGAAATTCAAAAATTGACGATCTGACAAGCCTACCACTTCAGACAGACAGTGACCAGTGTGGAGATGTGAATTCAGAGTTTGACCTTCTCTCTTTGATTCTGCACACGACTTCTTCTGTCACATTTTGACTGAATGACTGGAACACGTTGTGCACTGTTAGAACAGGTCCTCACATTTAAGCCCTTTCTATTGTCTTCGAGGGCTATTCAGAAAAGCTATAAACACTTTTCCCTTCTGTTTGTACAAACTTAATCATTTTTTAGCATACAGCCTTAATCTATTACTGCACTTCCTTATTATTGTGTTCATGTTTTTTTCTTACTAGTTAATTACTTTAAAACAGGTTTATTTGGCATTTTAATCCTGTTCAGCACTGGTTCTGGATGGTTGGTTGCTTTAAATGTGCTATATAAATAAATTTCACGTTGACCTTGAGCTCAGCAGCCAATACAGAGAGGTGTGAAAGCTTTTAATTTAGATACTTCTACAAAAACCTACCTTTTAACAACATGCAACTTCTTTCCTCAGGTGTCCTGGAGTCTTCCTCACAAACAGGCCAGCTCTGGAACATATCAGGTCAAATTCTTTGATGAGGAGTCCTACAGTGCTCTGCGCAAGGTTAGTGTTTGATGCAAAGATGATCATAGATTACCAGTGAGCTCCACTTATTGCGCAATGTGCTGTCTTTTTAAGAAAAGGCTGTTTTAATCTAAATTATATGTGTAAATCTTCTTTGTTCCAGGCCCAGAGAAACAATGAAGATGTAAATGCCATTGAGCCTCTCTTCTCTGTCAACATTGACCACAGGGTGAGTCTATTACAGGCATGACTTGTGTATGAAAGGTGTCACTTGAAGTGATTAAAAACAAAGAGAATTATTAGCCCACTCTGCAGTTGCCCTCAGCTTTAGGGAGCTTTATAGCATATTTCAACTCATTGTTTCATTTTACTGTTTTAAGCTGCTGTTTGCAGCAAAAAAGCACTAAAAACCAACTGTACGCCACCTACCCACCTCTGAACAGAAGTTAATGAGCCGCTGGTGGTGCATTTAACAGATATTTGCCTCAGGATACAGGGGAGACCAAAAGCAGAACTAAAGGAGAGTGATTACTGGACTTTTATTCACTAAGGGAACATAAACACGACTCCCAATAAATGGTAATGTTGCTCTGTATCTGCTGGACGTCGTGTAAATAGCCAACTTAAAAGGTGATAATATGTCAGTGCTGTTTTTATTGTTTTTTTTTTTCCACTGCCAAGAGGCCAAAAAAGGTTAGGTTAGTGTATTATTCCTCAAGTCTAAAGAACATATTAAACATATAATGAAATCATTTATTAGACATAATCCAATTAGAATAAGCATTTTTCATATTGTTTCAATATTAGATAAGTAGTTCTTGTAGGATTCCTCAGTACAATGTTACTACCGTAATTAATTTTATTGTACAGAAAAGGTAGGACAGTCCATTAATAATGTTATACTTTAAGAATGACTCTGATTGGTCATTGTGTACTTTGTGATATCACCCCGTGTTGCTTCAGGCTCAGAGTTTTCCTAGAGCCAGGTGAAACTGGAATGTGTAGTTGGTCATAATGCGTTTACTCTTCTCCCTTTGTAAACCTGCAACAAGTCTTTTTTTATTTATTTTTTTTAAACTAATCTCTCTCAACAGGGTGCGTGGAACGGCCCATGGGTGTCTACTGAGGTGGTGGCTGCACTCATTGGTATTCTGTTCTACTACATGGCCTTCAGTGCTAAGAGCACCATTCAAGCATAAACACATTCACAATCACTATTTAACCACTGGATCAAAAAAAGACTGAATTCTGGTGGCACTCGACCAACGATCCATCATCCAGTGTGTTGGCAAGCCAATAGGATTTTGCCACATGGTCTGTTTTGGGACGAGGAGCAAGAGTAGCAGTCTTTGTATTTCTTTATTCAGACTGTGTCTGTATGCCATCAGTCTTATCTTATCAATTTACAGATGAATTTCGTTGCGAGTTTGTCTTGTCAATATGGATGGAATTTTGTAATCTTTTGATAAACCAAACAATAAACCTGGACCACTTAAATAAAAAAAACAACAAAAACAAAAACAAATCAGATCATGTATTGTGTTCAGTCCTGCTTCAAAGATGTTGCTACATCCAGATCGGATTATCATTTTTCCCTCTGTGTGGATGGTTGGAATGGAACTTACAGATGTGCTGAACCCCAACTGAGAGAAGTCAAGACCTCTGTGCATATGAAATGTCAATAATGTGACCTGCACTGACTGGCCTGAACAGGCCTAGTGTATTTGTCTCTTCCAGTAAAATGAATAAATGGCTTGTTTTTCTCCCAGTGTTTTGTGTTGGTTCATGTGATAGTCCAGTGACAGACCGCCTCTTCTATAAATTCCTTTTTCTCCAAGACAGACTGGAAGGTCTGTGGTTTCTTGTTCCATAGCAACGTATGTCAACTGTGAAGTTTTTCCTGGTTGTCGGTGGTAAATTGGCAAGTAGTCTGGATTATTCAGCAATCTCTGACCTCATCTTGATCAAACGATAACTCGTTCCAAGCGGATTTAGCTTTCACAGACTAATTGCTATAGGGATGAAAGATGGTTATACAGCTATTCTTAAGAGCTACAGTTTCTGTCCTCATTCAATATCTCATTTGATAATCAGTTTATAAAAATGTCCATTTAGATGTACACCTGTACTGATGGAACATTTATGCTACTATGAAATTAATTTATTATTTTTTGTTTTTAAAAGTCACCCCAAGTTCACATTTAATAAGATCGATAGTACTTAACAAAACCACAAAGAAAAACTCTGTTGTTGATGTAAACATGTTCAGCTAGAGGGTTGTGGCTGAACTCTCAGTGGAAATTACTGCTATTTTTGTCTGCAGATGAGAGGCATCACTGTCCCACCGGCATTCCTAGATAGTCACGGAGAGGTACGTGTTCGACCACAGCAGCACACCCGCAGCTGATGGCCTGTCCTGTTTTCTCTCAATGTACACCGGTATATGTGTTTAATCAGTAAAAAGGCGCTGGAGCTACTTACCTTCCTGACCTGCTGCAGTGCAGTGCCACCAGTTGAACACACTGGGGCAGCTCTGTGCTGCTTTTTAAGCCTCTGCTAGATTGAGAGTGAAGCCAGCTATTACCTCATCATGGACAGATTACACATGATTTTTACTGATTTAATACCAGCTGGTGCTAGTGTTAAGGCAACAAATTGCATATAACACACTTTGAGCCACTCTTCTGTTTTACATCCACTCCAATCTAGTTTGTCACATTTACAGGTACTTAGAGCAATCTCGTGCTTATGAGATCTAGTTTGTTAGAGAGATTTAAATTTAGCATGTCTATTTCTGTATCAGCTCGGATCTGTCTGTGCACCCACTGTAACTGCAACTTCTCTCTGACTCCCGTGAGAATAACGTAAACTTAGTATACGGGTAACCT
>NW_023339707.1:12595379-12600038 GCF_004916995.1 Morone saxatilis
AAGACATGAGCTGGAGGGAATCCAGACACTCCCTCATGGAGTCACCTATTAGACTGTGGGAAGTGGGGGACGGTTGGATGGAGGGATATAAATGGAATGAGCAAACAAACAGTCAAAGAAGGCCAGTGAGTCAGTGCTGACACAAGACTCTTCCTCCACTTTGTTGTGTGATTGCAGTTTAAAGTGCTTGACTCCAGCCCACACATCAGGGCAGATAATTGCGGATGTAGTATGAAATATTTTGAGATTGTTGTTGTTTGTTGGGTTAGGGTTAGGGTTGTTTCAGAGTGAGTGTACTCACAGGAAGTCACAAGTTATTCTTCTATTGGTGAATTGTTTATCTGTAGATTTTAGTTTTTTCTGTTTCAGGCACTAATTCACAAGGTCATATAAACAAACGCATGTGAAACGCAATTATTTTTACATTATTACACAACACTCTTGATTTTTTGATTGACCAATGCAGAGCACCTTGTTTGTCATTAGTGTGTGCGTGTGTGCATGCGGTGTTGTGGTGGGTGTGTGTGTGTGTGAGTGTGCTTGTGTGTGCTGTGAGGCAGAGAAAAGCTGCTCTGACAGAGGTGTGTAAAACACCAACTCCGGGGGCAGACACCAATGGGCTTAGTGAGATTCAGCAATGTGGAAACTGGCGTCGCACAAACTATTCTCACATGAAGTCACACTTATACTGTCTCTGCCATAAGCGTTGTTTTAACTGCTCTTTTTCACACTTTTTGCAAAGCACAACAAGGTCGACAAACTGTGGGCTATAACTCAACTCTTTGAAAACAGAATGTATCTTTTCACGCTGGCTTCCCCTTCCTTACACTACAATAACAGTTATCGTTCCGGTTATTTCATGGATGTGTATGTACAGTGAGGTATGTTTTATGTATAGCTGCTTTAACCACAACAGTTTGACTGTGTTTGGAGTGAATAAACTTCCAAAGCTTTTGTGCATTCCCCTTTGTTATCTCCCTCTTCCTGTCCTGTTTGGGCATCCTCTAATCCGCTTTGCCTGTTGATGCAGTTGCCAGTCAAGAACCAACCATATATGGGGAAATGCTCTTTTCTCTCTTTAAAAAAAAGAAATGTCTTGTCCTTGATCATATAAGACATCCCCTTTACATTTCACACTAAAAGGTCAACCACAGTAATGTAAGTAAGTAAGAGCATTTTTTACATTTACCTGCACTGCTCATAGTTGGCTGGGAGCCATGAAATACTGTAGGTTAAACAGGAGCAGACACATCACAACAAACCATTTTCTTGCGCATAAATCCTGTGAAAGCCTTTTGAATGAGCTCCCATAAAATGGATTTTATCAGACTCTGTCCACATGCCTGTTTTTACAATGAAGAAAGAAAATTATAGGGTCTTGTTGAGGTGTGAACACAACCCCGCTTTAAGTAATGAAAACAAGGTGGGTGACAGTGATAAAAGCTAACCTTGATCCCGCTGGCTCTCATATGTATGAGGCAAGAGTTTTTGCAGAATCATAATTGCAGCCAATAAAAATAAAAGTGTGGCTATATTTGGCAAAAACCACCTTGAAACCAGTTGCAGTCAAACTGTTGTTGTAAATAAAGGCAATGTGTGCAGATGCCTTTTATGTCCGAAACATATATTTCCCAAAATAAACTCCCAGCTGCTTTGACAGACAGAAAGTATTAAAGAAAAAATCAAGTTAAAGGTAGAGAAAAAGAGAACTTTTGTGTTTTGAAAAGGCATGATAAATTGTCTGGCTCATTTTTTGTCTCCTCTGTTTATAAAGTAAGATGCTCCAGTGCTCTCTGCTAACACCGACACTGGAGCTGGTTGTGTAAGTGGGTTGGGGCCAGCTATGCCTCCCGGTGTCTTGGAATAAGCTTAGTAGCAGCCACGGTACTCATCAGGTCCGCGGAGGGGTCTTGAGTAAAGCAGTGCAGACACATTGCTCAGTGTAGTAAAGCTCCTGGCTCCAGATCTGATTTATGCTGACTTTGGTCAAGGCTGGGCAGCTCTGTCATTCTTCAGAGCCACTGCATGCACTCCTTGGCTGACCCTAAATTGATTTGACGGGGGAAGTTCACCTATTTTCCTGCCCTTGTGACAGCCACGCAGAGGGCTCATTTATTTCCCTTAAACCCCATCACAGCCATGGGGCCTGGCAGGAAAAAGCTCTGCCCCACTGTAATGAAGAAGTGACCTTGAGTTTAGACATCAACCTCGCCTCAGCTTGGAAACCATAAGCATCCGGATATTCAGTATAAACACACTCACACTGACACACACACCGCAGGATTACAAAAAGCAGTAACCTACCCTATAGACCATCTATCATATGCTCTGACAAAGGGGGGTGATGGTAGTTGGAGCGATAATAGCTACTGTCAGGTCTTCTATCCTCAGGAAACAAGACAGAGTCAGAGAGAAATTATCTGCAATGATGGGTATAATTTTAGTGGGTGTTTGTGTCAGCAAATTCTCAATTTATTGAAGAACATTCATTATTTAGCTGTTGTAATGCTCTCTAATGGCTGTACGGGCAGTATAATGCACAACGAAAGTGTGTTTGGCCTCTTCCGTAAATCTGGATGGATCTGAAGTCTGACCCCTTCAGCGGAGAAGAATCATCTTTTAACCTCTCAACTTCCTGACAGGAAGAGGAAAATACATGAACACCCCGAGGGTTTGGGAGAAGTTCATTTATTTCCTGATATAACAAAGTCAGACACGGGACGTTGTTGCTGTAGCCTTTCATTTGGCAGAGAATCAAAGTGGAGGCTTCTGCCTTGGGAACACATTCACAGTGGCGTGCTAAAGGCCCAAACACTCTGGCCGCACAGAGGAAAAGGTGAGGCTTCTCCTTCAACACAGACGAGTTCTCCTGAGACACCTTGAAAGCATCCCAGTATTGTCCTGCAGACTTGCATTACATATTGCTCTCTCATGAAAAAAGGATGTGCTGAACCGGCTCAAAATGAGTGAACAGCAATTTTTTGGGGAAAAAAAAAACATTGTTTGCATTATTTTCAGAAACATCAAAAATGAATAATTTGACCACATACAACAAATCTTATTTTATACACACATAAAGTTATCACATCTACTGTATGTACAGTAGCTTATATAATCGTAAGTTTATAAAAAAAAATGTCATAACATTACTTTTCTATGTCTGTCATGCAGTTGAGGGGCATAATACATTACTCTTTTAAAGTGTGATATAAAAACTGTACATGAACATAAGGCAGAAACAGGAACTGAAATATATATATATGTGTGTATATTTTCATTTATACAACAATAAATAAAAAGATAAAGGAACACGTGGCTCATGGTGTGATATAACATATTCAATTATTCCTGCTCTGGTGGTAGCTCTGTCTAAGAATAACATGGCTGACATCATTCAAAGATGAATCCAGTGAGGGAGGCCCCTCTACAGATGTCTTCTGATATTACAGGCACTTGGTTTGACTGGGAGTGTGTTCACTTTATATGTCTTATATCTGCTGAAGCTTTGTAACATCTCTACTATTAAGACCTGAACTGACTCCATAGTCGAGCTTTAAAAAATCTTTGGTTTGAGATCTCCCACAACACATATCGGACCATTACAAATGTATGATTTACATTCAACATTCATCTTACCCAGAATGAAATGATATCTAATGTGCCTTACATTTTAAATAAATATACTTTACATTGTTGTACATCACTGTACATGGAATGCTGTTGAATGTTTCTCATTTGTTTCCTTCCTGTGTCTCCTGCTTAACGTTCAAGAGAGCATGACAGGAAGGTAATTTGGTGTACCTTATATGCTGTGTTTGTACAAAAATACAATCACATAATTGTGTCCCAGTTGGTTAAGGAAACCTGGATTGTTCATTTGTATTTTCCTAGGTCTATACCCCTCCTCCTGTCTGCGTTAACCCATGGTATTCCAGTTCCTGATGGGGCAGTGTCTTGACTCTACTGCACTGTCCTCATGAGTGAATCTCTGTCCATCTTGCTTACAAATCAGTATTGTTCTTTGGAACCGGATTCCTCCAGAGTGAATATGAATTCAGCCTCAAGCATCCGTCTGTAATCCACTTTCTTTGATTTAACAAAGTTTGTTCACATTATTAGATTTCAACTGCAGCCTTCTCAGGACCGCTCCTGCAGCAGTAACATCCATGTCATCCCCTGTCTGTTCTCAGTCCAGCAGCTGTCTTGCTCTCTCTTGCTGTCTGTATGTGTCTCTCTCTCTCTCTCTCTCCATTTCCCTCTGCCTGCTGCTTTGTTTTCTCTGCAGCCACAGCTTTGTCTGCTGCTTTGTACATTAGGCGTGCCGTAAGGCCGTTAATACAGTGATCCACCCCTTGCATTCCTACGGCTCTGCTCTGTCTGACCGGGGCAAGAGTTTTTGTCAAATGAATCAATGCTCAGGGTCCTACACAACCGCAGCTGAAGTGGAAATCTCTTTACTTTCAAGGACATTTGACATTGCAGATGCTGTCACTGACTGCCACTGTACAGTATATTCCAAAGTGCCCTCGTAAAATGGTGTTGACATCTTCAATGACACCCTTCCTCACTGCCGGGGTAGAGAGGACAGGTGATTACAGATAGATGTCCTGTTGAGAGTACAGCTGTCCTTTGTTGTTGGAAACATCTGGTAGAGGTCAG
>NW_023339707.1:12600057-12600429 GCF_004916995.1 Morone saxatilis
GCTCTCTGTTCTCAGGCTGTGACGCTGGAGGCGGTGGTAGTGGTGGTGACAGAGTTGTGTGCAATAACATGTCCTTGCAATGGGTCCACATACACATATGCATGTCATTTCAAGTTTGTCTCTTTGTTTCTGTCTCATCAGTCTCCGTCAATAGAGGCTGTCCTTGGTGGTGGAGGTGTGTGTGGTGGTGGAGTCGTCGGGCAGGGAGCCCCGGCGGCCAGGTCCCGACCGACAGTGCAGCAGGTTCTGCAGCTCTCTGGACACGCTGCTGGAGAAAGCTGTGTAGATCCACGGGTTGGTGCACGAGTTCAAACTGGCCAGCAGCATCAGGATAGTGAAGGCCACTCCTACAAAGGACACACACACACACAC
>NW_023339707.1:12600529-12627216 GCF_004916995.1 Morone saxatilis
CTACGCAAAGGACACACACACAACACACACACACACAACACACACACACACACATTAGATCATATTAATATTTGCATAACACACATACACGCATAAAAATGTGATTCTTTGTTTGTGTTATGAGTAGACATTCCTCCAACTAGGACAGATGTGCATCGTAGTACACCCATTGTTCTCTTCCTCTTATAGTAACAAACACATCTACAACAAATTATTCAGTCTTCTAATATAAACTACTTTCATGTTTATTGTTTTGTCATTTTATTTCTTCAGGTAAATATCCAAGAGGGATTTCAGTTTTCCTCTGTTAAATAAAAAGTCATTTTATGTAATGTAAAAAGTATCAATAACCATGACGGCAAATGAGGACAACAGGGAAGACTGTGATCTTTTTACATACACAGATACACTACAAATAATAAATGTCTGTTATTGTTTTTGTTATATTTTGTAATATACGATGATTTTTAAAAGTAAGTTTTGTATTCAGACATCTTGTTTAAATTATCCTTATTGATTCCCATAGGCAAATTTCCTATTTATCTGCATTTAACCCAGCCTGAGTGTTAGGAGACAGTGGGCAGCCACTGTGCAGTGCTTGGAACCATTCAGTACGTACAGGAAAATCTAGCCAATTTATGGGTGAATGTGACTAAAAGTCTGTTTAAGATCATCAGTACAGGCAATAGCACATTTTTGCTATGTGGTAAGATTAGACAAGTAAAAATATTTTTTTCTGTGTGAACATTCACAGAAGAAGAACACCAGCACTTTTATATTTAAATTAGTATCTGTACAGAGGTTACTGTTAGGCTGGGTTTTATGACCCTATTAAAATAAGCCTTCATAGTCTTTGGTGATGTTCAGGCAATAAGACATTAAACAGCACATTTTATTTTTCTATGCGTTTCTGTGTTGGAAGTTTTGGTCTCCTTGTTCTGTTTATTACTTTCAAGTTGCATATTTTATGAGATGAGGACAGATAGGACCCTTTAAGGTATAAAAAAACACATTCTTATGTTTGCACATCATGAGCAAACTTTTGTTTCCATGCTCTGAACAGTATTAATGCGTATTTAGTGTGTGTGTGTGGTGTGTGTTGTGTGTGTGTGTGTGCTGTGGGGATAGGAGCTGTCTGCCAGTAAGGACTCACTCGTGTATGCATACTTGCATCTGAGTGCGCTTTGTATATGCATGTGCCCATGCGTGTGAGCGTGCAAGCTTACATGCCTCGCACCGTGTGTCTGCTTGTGATTTGGACTATGTTTGCGAGCTGCTGGCATGTGATCATTGTTGATGAAATGTCAGCATCTGGCAGTGTTGCAAAAGCAGCAGGGGATATAAGCAGGTTATTTACTGGCCACTGATGTTTGTCTTTAGCCTCAGGACACCCACTCAGTCCATATTGTCAGCACAACTTAGGGCTACACAAGTGTTTCTTGCTCCATCACTGGCTGCAAGTAAAGACATCAACAGATGCTGTTGTGTGCAAAAATGTACAGAGGCCAGAGATGTTATCCAGGAAGTTTCTGGTCGTAGGTCAAAGCAAACATTGTTTTTGACCTTGTATTTCACTCACTGTTACCACATCTGAGCTGGCGTGAGGTGTCCTTGGAATAATGAGTGAGATCGTGTTTAGACTCACTAAGATGGACAGCGGCATTGATCAGAGATTGCTGCTGTAAACCAGCCCTGATTGTTTTGATTTCGTTTTTGGCTGTCTATAGTGCAAAACAGATAGGGGTTTTGCACATTTAGGACCATTAAATGGATAAAATGGGCTAATGAGGCTCAATCCTTCTGAGAAAAACAACTTAAGTGATTCACTGGCAATGGTTATAACCCAGATGTCTGTTTTTGTTGCTTTTTGAGGCTGAATTGCTGACATAGGTGAATGTTGCAATGCGGTACCCCACCCCTGAAATCAGGCTGACTTTGATTGAACAACAGACATGACTAACCTTGGTCTGGAGGGTTGGGGTCCCAGGCCGCCCAAAGCTGGACGATGAAGAAAGGTGACCAGCAGATAGTGTAGACCAGTACGATGACCAGGGTCATTCTCACTGTCTTGGACATGGCTTTCGTGATGCTCGGAGGCGGAGTGGCTGGAGGGTGAGGGGGGGCATAGTCAAGGGAGCAACGAGGTGAGCCTGAGGTCAGCTCATAGGACGTGTAGGACTCCTGGCAATCTGAGCTGTTCAGTGTTTGCTGCTGTGTAGGTGATGTTGTTGTTGTCACATGTTCACCAGGGCAGCTGTTATATTGAATAGCGGCTGGTACATAGTCGTAACACTCGCCCACTTGGCTATTATTGTGAGGGTTGTTATTCACACCCTTTAAGAGCTGTCCTCCTCTCCCGTCCCTGCCCCCTCCTCCTGACGACCGTCTCCCCCTCTCCCTGGCCCGCTCATCCTCCTTCTTAAATCCGTGGAAGCGGAAGAGGATTTCGCTCTTCTTCAACTCAGCCATCACCATTCTCTCTGACTTCAGGTAGATGTTATTGTGAATCTCTCTGAAGATTCTTATCTGAAAAACAAGAATATTTTCAAGCGCAGTTTAATATGAGGGAAACAAGGCATTGCATCATTCAACGACCTAAGGGGCCGCGGATTAAGTTTTATGGCTGGCACGTGCCAGATTCAGATGCTTGTCTTTGCTCTTTGCAGACAGACTTGTTTGCATTTTTTCTCTAACAGTGACAGGTTATTTGGACTGAAAGAGAGAGTGTGTTGGCCTTCACCATCAGCCATAAACCAGTTTCAGGCATTTTTATGCAATACCACTATTACTCCACTCTGTTCGAATCAGAAAAGCTACCATAAAATTTTATTGCAGCAAAATGATTCTTCATGCTCTCTTGAGAAACTAAAACAATCATTTTGATTCAAGTAATAACAAGTGATTCATACTATTTTTATCTTTTTATTGATTTTAAGGTTTATTACTGCCAACCGTTGCAATTCTTTGACTTTTAAAACAGCATTTTATGAGAGTATGTATAGAAAGTGCACTCCAATCCACAACACCATACAGTATATACCTACAGTACATGTACTTAATCGGCTCATTTGAAACTTGATTGAATGACTTCCTTCTTCCAGTAACTTCATCATACTTCTGAAAAAATGTCTAAAGAGGCATCTCAATTTGAAATTCGATAATGAAAAAAGGTCAGGGATTCTATGTTTGGCTGAGATCTGGTACATTCCACTTCCTGGCAGGAGGTTCTCAGAGTGGGCAGATTTTCTGAGCAGCCGTCTCAGCAGTGGTCTTCCAAGTGCTGTGTTAATTAGGGGAAATAGCTGGACCCTGGAAATATCTTTCCCTAAATAGAGCAGCAGGGCTGATGGGAGGCAGCCCAGAATGCCTATCCGCCATGGGATGCTACATAACACCAACCACAGTCCCCCTTGGGTTATCAAACAATGCCTGCCAAACGCGCCCTCGATGAAAACAAAACAGAATTTCATTCATGCCACACGCTTCATTATTGGATAATGTTGCCTACAGCCTGTAATCCTATTCAGTTGTGCATTGTGGACAGTACAATTATTGAGAATCCAGCCAGTAAAACCAGTATTACCTGACAGATGGTAATGATGAGGGCGGGCAGGAGGAAGACTGCCACGGTCATCCAGGTGACGTAGGCCTTCAGACCCCACGGCTCAGCAAAATGGCCCCAACACTCATACTCTCCAGGAGCCACTTCTGAGCGAGAGAAGATGAACATCTGACAGACCGAACAAAAGGAGGTGGTCAGCACACCCACAGACATGACTGTCAGTTTTCTTTTCCATTAACTGAACTGCAATAGCCTCATCGAGCTAAATATAGACCGACATCTTGAGTTCTACTGTAGCAATCAGGGTGTGAGCACCCACTGGGCTCTCATTTCCTATTTCACCATGTGTTTTTTTGTGACTGTGTGTGTAATTGCGTGTGAGGTATTGTTTGGATGTTTGTTCACTCCTCCCTACCTGCGGTATGCTGAGGACTAGGGCCAAGCCCCAGGCCACCATGACAGGGGTGTTCCAGCGGGACATTGCTCCCCCACGGTAAGCCTGCAACGGGCAGCAGATGGCATGGTGCCGGTCTACTGTCATGGCAACTATCATGTAAGAGGAAGCAAACATGCCCACAATCTGCAAGTACTTGATGGACCGGCAGAGCAAGTCAGGCCCCTGAAACCTCTCTGTGATGTCCCAGATTAACTGCGGAAGAACCTGGAAACACAGATTTAAAAAAAAAAGAGTTATTTATATAAAAGCTGCTCCTGGAAATGTAGAAGAGGACTAAAGGTTATAGTTAAGTCTAGTGATATTCTGTATTTGTGTTACTGTCGATAAATCCCATGAAAAGACCAAAACAAACAAATAATTGATCGTGTGTAGCCCAAACCTGATATAAAACATTAAAAAACATCAATGAGCACTGGCACTGACCTGTTCTTTAACTACTATGAAACACATACACCTGCTGCTGCTGCTGCTGCTGCTGCTGGTGTAAACACTTTCTAAAGCACCAAATGTTCATCCTGAACAGATTCACAGCTTCTGAAGCTGAAAATAGTATGCTTGAGTAGCATTTGCTGAAAACTAAGTAAGAGGAGTAAGAGACACAGACAGGGTGGGAAAGTCACAAAGGTTTTGAGAGACAGTTGGTCTTTTTATTGGATTTGTTAACAATTTTAAAAAAAAACATAGAAAAGTCTTATAGTAGCTGTGACTAGCTGAAACACCTTACAGTTCAGTGTAGCACTGAATCCAATACCTCCTTACACTGTGTTGCTAAGCAATTCAGGCAGTATACCACCAGTCACGTTTAAACCACAGTTATAAAGGCAGCTACACAAATAAGTCCAATTAAATTTGAAAAGAGCAATTTGCAATACAAATATGTTACAACAACCTTACTACTCATAAAAAGGCCAGATGAGGCTTCCTGAATTGATGATGCATGACAAATAATATGGTGAGAGGAAAACCGTAATACCTTAATTGTAATTTAATAATTCATTTTGGAAAAATCTTTAAGTGGAGTTTTTTTAAGAGAGTCTTATTTAGAAGTTTCACATGATGAATGCTTCAATAAACTGACGAGGCTATTGTATCCGTACATTTTTTATAAATTAATTTAATACTTCCTGCAGGGGTCTCAAGTTAAGTTGTGAACTGACCTGAAAGAGGGCCACCACCAAGTCAGCCACACACAGGTTGACCATGAACACATGCATCGGAGCATTGTGCTTCCTCCTCCTCAGCAGCACCCACAGCACAAAGCTATTCCCCAGGGTGGTAAGAGCCAGCACCAACCCGAGCACTGCAATCTCTGCCCGGGCCAGGCCCAGGTCCCTTGCCCTGGGCTGGGGCAGGGTGTGAGGCGTGGTGGTGGTGGAACCATTCTCAGGGAAGATCCCGAAGAAGGATCCCCCGCTGTGAGAACTATTGAGGGAGTTCAGCTCAGAGACAAACAAAGACGAGGAAGAGAAGTTGTTCCTTCCTGTGGCGACCAGAGAGGAGAGGGCTAACCCATCCCAGTCCGTTTCCACACTGATGCTTTCCATTCCTGAAAGATAAACAACGTGTTAATGTGGAAAAGCCAATAAAATCTGTTGTTTTTCTGGTTTGTTTAAATGATGCCCTGTGCTAAATGGTGATCAGAGGTCCAACTGGTGCAGGGTCACAAGACTGTCTATATACAGATTGTTACAAAGAACACATTTTATCAACAAACAATTTACTTGTTCTGTATTATCACAATATCAGTATCATGTCTGACCTCGTTATTAAATTTCCTCCAATTGCCCTCAAATTTGTCAGCTGAGTAATTTTGTACTTTTCCTTATCTAACCACTGAGAATCCAACCCAAAACACTTTGGTCTTTTATTTAAAATACATGCAGACATTAATCACAGGGACTCTTTGTTTTCGGTGCATCTGTTACACTTTCACATCGTACACCACAAATAGCTTTCCTTATGCAATTTTATTAAATGTGAATGAAAGTAATGAAAGCCAGAGACTGCACCAATCATGCTGCCATGTGAATATTGTTGTGTTTTTGGTGCTGTCTCCAATTTTTTAATAAGTCTTCAGTGTGTCTGTTTATCCATCTCTCAAAGCTTCAAGTTCAGTTTGACGCAAGTCCAACGCGGCTTATTTTCTTTTTCATATTTTCTCAAGGGTGATTTGACAGCTTTCCCCCTCTCTCCCACCACTCTTATTCCTTCACCTCCGCTCTCATAATCGCTCTCATCCCATGCTTACCCCCATACATTCCTGTTTTCCCCTGTTTTTGTTCCCCCCTCTCTAACTTCTCTCATACACACAGGCATTCTTTTCTCCTCCTCTCCTCCCCGAGTCACACTCTCTCCTAATCTCAATGAATTTAAGGTTTATTTTTCTTTGCTTATAAATAAATGGCTCAAAAGAACAGAAAGTTTATAGGAATGAGATGACAATTTCAGAAACAGAGTCATGGGATGCAGGGGGCATCCTTGGTCAAATAAACAACAAGTAAAAGAAAGTCTGGGAGGAAAAATGAAAAAAAAAAATGATGAAGGCATGTGTTGAGAAAGGGCAGGAAAGGAAAAAAACAGCCCAGAAAAGGTAAAAGAATAGAGAGGTGGAAAGAGGATGATAAGATAAGGAAGGAGAAGGTTGCCAAATATAACTCCAAGGAGGGTTATGTGCTGCTGCTTATCACAGTGTTTGTTCATTGACACCATATTGATGTATTGTTTTGACTAATGTGCAAGGAGTGGTTAGGTATACAAATGTTTCACTGACTAGGTGCTTTGAAATGCTCGACTTTTTAAAATAGGTGATACAGTGGTAGCATTGTGCAATGGCATGTGACTAATAAGACATTACAAAGTTGTTCTCTCTACCCTACTGAGACCTAATGGCCAATTTGCTAGTAATAGCGTACTCACCACTGGGTGCGTGAGATAACACAGCTGAACATATTGTTAAGCGTTATACATGCTGGCTTTCCCAAAGGAATGTATTCAGATGAATGCATGACAGAAAAGGCCAGCTGGACCTCTCTAGCCAGCATGAAGGTAGAGCCATGGGTGACAGGAACAATCTGAGCGTAACCATTTCTCTTAAGTCAGACAACGACTCTTTGATTCGAGTGAATCCCTGTTGCCACACCAGGCGACCACAACACTGCCATAAATGGCTTAACCAAGTCCAACTTTTATTACGTTCCTCTATGTCTGCATTGCTTTAGTGAGTTTTGAGAATTCTGCTTAAAATATCGGCCTTGTTCAAAGGTCATTTGGATCAAAGTTACTAATATTCTTTCTTATTATCTGTTTATTATTTTTGCCTTTTCAAGGTTTTTTTTAAATTACGGGTTGAGACAACGAGGCCTTTTTTCATCAAGGAATCTCCTGGCCTCTCTTTGTGAAAACCCGAGGAGACTTGTGCCCCTCTCTGTAATTACAGCATAATTCATGAGAGGATTCTTTGTGCTGCCATGGTCTTTTATTCTCTCATATAATCTCATTATGTATATTTGCCCATGTGACTAATTCCTGATGTGAAATCCCTTTTCAAGTATGCTTCTGTGAAGATAAGGTGGAATGACTTGAGCAAGGTGCTATAATACCACTGTGGCATAAAAAATTAATCCACAGTATTACAGTAATGCCAAACTAATATCCTCAAATTGTATTCAATAAAATAAAATTGTAATAGTTTAAAAAATGATTAATAACTGGCAGGAAATCTTATGTAATTGTGTCTTAGACTTATCTGTTGATCATATATGGGAATGTGTGTGAGGCATTTCCTCCTGAACAGATTCACAAAGGATTGCTCCATCTCTTGTTCTCTCTCAGTCTTGTTCTGATAAATTCTGAATTAGCCCCTGTTTCCCTGAACTCCTGAAGGACACAAAGTATTTTCTCCAAATATTCTCATTTCTCATTTGCATGACTTGTGCATCCAAAAAATCAAGATGGATTATCTTAAAATTGCTCAATGACTCAACTACAGGAGACCCACGCATAGTTCAAAACTTCTGGCCCTGATGTTTCCTGTTCTCAGAGGAAATTCCTTAAACCGAGTATAGGTAGAGGAGGTAAATATTAACTGCAGAACTGTGCTGGATGCAGTTTAACATATTCCTTTACATACTCTGTCTCTGAAAATGTATTCTGCTTTGCTTTCTCTTTAATAACACAAGCCCAAAAAGCATTCCCATCTGTCTGATCAAGTTAATGTTAAGCACAAATTATTCCATCTCTCTGTGCTGGATGGACTGTAGACATTGGTTTTAGTAGTTGGCGAAGTATGTTGCTTCCTCCCTTTACTTTAAAGCTTTCACTATGATTAATGATGGAGTCGATCCCTCTCTTGCTCTCCTCTCCAGATGCAAACCTGTGTGCAACCATCCATTTTCATGTCTTCCCCCATCCTATACCGCTCTCCCTGCACACAGGTCTACAGTACCTCTGGGAGGACAGAAACAGGTAGTTAAAACGCGCAAGACAACATTATAGCTGCCATCCATTCACATCTTTCAACATCTCTGTCTTCTTTTCTTGCTGTTCGCACATGTTTTGGCCATTCCTTTTGACAAACTACATCATGTTCCAGCTATGCCAACATCCAAATATTATCTCTTTGTGTGGTCTTAAACCCTCCTAAAGTATGTTAATTACCAAATGCCTTGAAGAGACATATTTTTGGTATGAGATAATCGGTTATGTGACAAATTTTCACAATAATTTAAGTTTAGAGGATAGTTTTGTCATAAATTCGATACGACATAAGCACATATGTGAAAGGTTCAAATGTAGTAAATGAGCTGATGTAAATCTACTGCTGTAGCCCTTTAAGTATTTTTTTTATTCACAGTCAAATAAAAAATACTTTTTAACAAGAAACTGAAATTTGAATAAAAGTAGAAAACAGGAGGTGGACACTGAACCTCCTGTACTTTCAAATGTGTTCAAAATATTACCTCTCTTTAGTTCTGTCTTGCCATCTTTTGCGTAGCAGTGAAACAGATTTCTATTACTCTTTCATGCACAGGGCACCTTGTTTGCATTTAAAGACACCGACAGTGAGGATGAACCAGGTTGGCAGATTTAAAGCTAATCAGTAGCTAACATGAAATGGTGATGGCAGCGGTGGCAGACAAACAGGTGCTGAGGCACTAGGTGCAGTAATCCAGACATAATGAAAGATCCATCACTTCCCCACCTGTCTTGTGTGCGTGTCAATCCCTTGATTAGTTCCCTTTGACCAGGTTTGACCCAATCTGATTAATGAGGACCTCTCTGTCCTCATTAGCAGCCCAGTGTACACTCAAACAACCTGTTCTAATTTCCCCCTCTAATTTGCTTCATCTTTCTTCCTCTTTTCTAATTTACCCGCTCACCTGTTATTTTCTTCTTTTTTTGCATTCATCCACCCACTCTCTTCTGTCGTAACAAATCCACCATCTCCTGTCATTAAGGATCAAAACTACAGCAGAAGTGGTTCTTGATATGCTTATTATTTTTGTTTGATTTGAATGATCACCCTCATTAAGAGATTCTGGCAGCACGAAACAGGATTAAAAAAGTCTGGCCCAATATACATCTAGGACGACTGAAAATATACATGTGAATCAAATATTAGATCACACAGTGTGATATACTTAAGCTTTGGCTTTGTGTGCTGCTTTTCCTCGGTACATACCAATCAATAGATTCTGACAAAATAAAGGCCTGGATGAGTCATTTGAAGCCACACTCTGGGCTATGCAGCATTTCATCTGCATAATAATGCAGATATGACCATGCTTTCTTCTTAGATCCCCATTGGTGCTCTCACATGTAGCATAAATTCACCATAAATTAGATCCCCATTGACACTCTACCATGCAGCAAGCATGAATTTCCCACCAGAATGAGTCGGTTCAACGGCAGGAGGATACTTATGCATATATTTATGCATTTCAATTTGTAGAGGCACCTGCTGTACTTATTAAAATCTGATTCACAGCTCTGTATCTGTGATGTATTCCTCTCTTTCATTGTGTCTCACTCAGGCTCTAGATTCTGCCGCTAAAAGTAAACACTTGCTTCTTTTACTCTCATGCCCAAACAACCCATTAAATGTTAATCATGTGGGACCACACCTCATTGCACACACTGATAAAGTCATTACTTGCACACATTTCACTTCTGTGTGTGCTGCAGCACTCTTTGCAATAAGTTTGTTTTCATAATACACCACCAGCCAGTGGACAGAACTCGCTAGGTTTGATGTTGAAGAAGGTCCAAGTCCCCTTATCAGCACTGATAAAGCCTGTTCATAAGACCACTGTGTTTTCCTTGTTATGTATCATTAACCAGCATACTGGCAACAAGCGTGTGCCCTAAACAAAACAGGGCCTTTTTCATGTCACACAGCTGATATAAAATTCAGAGAATTCCCCCTGAAAGATGGAAACTGGGCCGTAAAAACAGGTCTGGAGGTTTGTAGTTGATGTGGTCAGATCTGTGCTACATGATGAAATTAACAGGATGAAATGATCTCCCTGTTAGAGACCAGATTAAATTGACCATGAAAAAAACAGTAATGATGATGATGATGATTTTTCCTTATGGGGGCAACAATCAGGAAAGTAATTTTGTGCATATAATATATTAGAGCCAAACACACACAAAAAAAGACAGAAAGTGTATGATTAATGGGAAAAAACCCATTTAGAGCACTTTGTTTGATACAAACAGCTTCCTGCTTTCAGTAACAATAAATGATTCTACCAAACTGACAAACTATTTTAATTGCCATTATTGGAAACTGACAGAGATATTCAGGCTTTCAATGAGAATTAAAGTCTGTGTTTTTGCTGTGATCATGAGCATTGCTTCACTGTGAGGAAAAACGTTTCCATCTATATATCAAGTACTTAGTTGTTCTGTTGCACACATATTTTAAAAGTTAGGCAATAAATCAATGAACTTTGAAGAGATGGACTTGTGTGTACCATAAATACACAGCCGTTCAGGGACAACACATTTCCTTTTATCATCTAAAGAGCTTTGATTTGCCTTTTAAAATAAGGGCAGGACACACACACACACACACACACACACACACACACACAAAGAAACAGACATACACGCACGCACATAAAAGAAGAGCACCCAAGGTGAGTATATGCCTTCTGTCACCTCTCACCTTGTTGTCAGTGCATGGTAAGCTTTCTCACGCGTGTCCTTTTCTCTTGGTGCGCTTTGCTTTCGTCAGTCTCGGTGACTATGGGACAAAGCATTAACAGCCGTCACCATTAGACAGTCCATTAACGTTACATGCTAGAGCAGATCACATTAACAACCTGACAGTTCCCCTGAGGTTTTTTAATCCGCGGAAAAAATTAGCATTTAAAATTTTTAAGCCATAAAAATGTAATGTGCTGGACATACTGTATATGTTAACACACATTACATATGTTGAACTCAAGACTGAGAGGCATGGTAAATACATGCTGTGTGTCTATTTATTTGTAAAATCAACTGAATGTGATACTCAATCATTTAAAATAAACAGATGCCAACATTTAGTGAATCATGTGAAAATCATCATCAATGTATATGTTGTATAAGCTTTTTGATACCAGTATTATTTAATAAAGTATGTGGAATATTTTCCCAGTGTGCCTATATGTATAATCTGTACATTCATTCATTTCAGTCATAGCTGCACTTTCCAAAACAGGTGTACTCTTATGGTACGGTTTCTAAAATAGATAATGTTTTTCCAACTCTTTTTCAATATTATTAATTACAAATGAAATGTTTTTTCTTTCTTTTTTAAATTTGTATTTTAGGAAAAATTAGACCTACTAGTTAACAGTATAAATATAGTATAAATTGTGACATACTGAACACAGAGCTTCAGTTGTATATGTGTGTCTTGTGTGGAATCGAGAGATGTACAGAGAGATGACCTAGATTGGTCAGTAAACAAATCCATTCACAGACTATATGAACAAGTTTGAGCTCCTACAGACCACTGAGCTGTAAAGTGATTTTTATTGAAGGATTATAATTAGAAGTATTTGTACTAATATTAGTATTTATATCACAACCAGAATTAGTAATCAAAACAAACATTCACCACAGAGTAAATAAAAAGTACTTACTTATGATCCACTTCAGTGTGTGACAACAAGCTGTTAGATTTTTACCCAAATTGACACCTTCAGTGCTGTCAATCCAAGTCCTCTGTTCAGTGTAATATCAGCTGAATGAATTAAGAAGGATGCACACACACTTAGTTTTTCTTTTATTTCTGTCAGTGTGACAGCGGAGTTCTGCAGGGTCTGTGCAAGTCCTTTGTGTGCCTGCTGACTGTATTTTCCTTGCTTTGTTGGAGTTCACAAGTGTATTTCAGAATAATCCATTTGATAGCCATGTGTGTCCCGGCTCCTTGTGCGTCACGTTATGCTCTCGCAATGTGCTGTGCCTCCAGGAGCACCAGCAGAAATTAATCTGAGCTCCCTCCGTCTGCTCTTACCTTCCCCTCCCTTCCCCACTATCCCCTCCTCCTGGGTCAACCAGCCTGTCCTCTAGGGCTGAGGGTGGAGCGTGCAGCAAGGAGTGGAGGGAGGGTGTTATACATACCTATGAAGTGTATAAGAGAGACAGAGGAGAGAGAGAGACTGAGAAAGAGAGTGAGTGTGTGTGTGTGTGTGTATGTGCAAACTTGTTTTGAAATTAATGTGTGCGTGTGTGTGGTGTGTGTGTCTGTGTGTACGAATGTGACAAAGAGAAAGCAAGACAATAAAAGCTCCACCCCTCATTGTAATGATTTATGGCTTGTGTAAGTCATTGATACATGCCACTAGTGTTTTTATTCAAAGCTGGCCCCTGTTTTGCACTCGCTTGCCTTCCATCATCTCCTTTGTTGCTGGTGGACAAGGGCCGGTGCCCTTCCACCAATCCAGGAATGCCGATTGGCTGAGTCAGCTGGGCCAACAGCAGGTCACGCCCTTGGTTTACACACAGAGCAGTGAAGGTTAGTGTAAAGGTGGAAGAAAAATTGCTGTCTTTTAGTTTTAATGTCAAGGGTCTCTGTCTCTCACAGACACACACACACACACGTGTGATCGTAAGGAAATACAGTTGGCAAGCATGCAAACTCTCACAGGTGTACACAATGAGTGAATTCATAGAGACAAGCATACATACACACGCAAAGTCTTAGGCACGCACGTTGAACACATGCACACACAAAAACCAAATGGTGGCGACGAACCCAAATTTATTTTGACAAGTAAATTGCAGCTTCCTCTTACTTTTTCCCCAAAAGCTGCAAATAACAAGGAAACTGTAGTTCATTGACATTTTACGAGTATTATATCATTCCCAACTTGCCCCCAGCAGCACACACACTGACAGACACCATGCAATACCCATGGGGCACTCACTGTCTGTCTAGCCCAAAGCCATTGATCCCTGTCCAGCAGAGACTAAATTGTCCCATGATGTCAGAAAACCTGGCTGTTTTTCTCTAGTGGTGCCGCCAGGTTCACATCAGATGTCTTGCTCAGTCAAAACCATTCTGTCCTGCCATTGAGGAGGTGGGTCTGTAAGCTCCCTGAGAATCGCTCTAATATGATTATCCTGGCTCCTCTGGTCTTAGAGGACGTTTTGTCACAAAGCGGTAAAGCAGCAAAATTAATCGACAATCCACTTTGGTCGTTCAACAGATACACATGACAACTGATGAGCAAGATAGGAGGGAAGGAGTGGCAACAAAGAGAAAAGGCTGCACAGTGAGATCACAGAGAAAGCTCTTATTTAGTTTTAGTTTCACGGTTATGAAAATAACCTCTATCATAAGGTAGAACATATCTTGCACATCATGTTCAGTAAGAGAGCAGTATTGACGTTTGAAAGGAATGTTTAGACCTTTAAATATCTCAATCTATGACAACCTTTTCCTCTGAGATTTCTGGCTGGACATTCTCCCACATGTTGGGGCTTATTTCCAGCTCCTAATATCGTGCCAGAAATAAAAATGACAGCTGTTTTCCTCTGAGAGGGAGTCTCTTCTGGAAAGACCTTTTGATGACTCTTCTCAGGGACCTCTTCATTCGTGCAGAGGTGTTGACAATTATGAAACATCTTGCATTGAGGTTGTAGCCGTGCGGTCAATCAGGGGCCCTCTTCTGCCTGGAGAAGAAAAAGACGGAGACAGTCCTGGAACAGACTGAACTAAATCCGAAAACAGTCACTCAATCAAGTTCACTTTTCAGTCCAAAGTGTTTGGCTTCATCTCTTTGACTCTGTCAGAGACCACAAACATGGCTACCATCAACCTCAATAGAGAGAGATGAGGCTTAACTGAATGTTCACTCCAAGGAACAAAAAGTCCAACATTTTTCTTCCTGTAGGACGGCTTGAATTAGGCCATGCCTTAGGTTAAGAAGAGCACAGAGCGCAGAACAACACCTGGTCTGACAAAGTTGGCACAGTAAAGTTAAGGAACATCTGAGGGAATCATTAACTGTCAGACGACCCATGAATAACAGAGAGGGATGAAGAATTTGGGATTCATCTTGTGTAAATCCATAATAACAAGGAAAAGATACTGTGGGAGATTACTTTGCCAATGAAGTGCAGTTTTATTTCTATCTAAGGCCCTATTACTGTCATTACACTCAGAGCTCTTTTCCATAAGATGCTACAAGCATGAATCACTTTTGCAAACCTGTCACTGACGGTTAAAAAAGACATTCCACTTCCATTTTGATGAGCCATAGAAATAAAATGTTTTATTTAAGTAACTGTATCCATACAACAATAGAATAGTACTTAAATTATATTGTTGGTTCATTCAACTATATAATATTAAGGTGGCAGCAGAAATCTGAGATGGATAGTTAAATATCACCGGAGAAAATGTGTTTGCTTTTTTAGTAATTTGGCTGAACCCACCCGTTTGTGTATCAGGCCTGTACTGATTGTAGTAGCTGTATTACAGTGGAGTTGGAGTTTAATTGTCCTTAAAGGGAAACCACAGATTTTACAGTCTGTTTACAGATCTTGGTAAGTAATACCTGAGAAAAGTTGTATAAAGTCCTCCAACAGTGTTGGTTGGGGCTGAAGGCTACAAGTTCGAAAAAATAACGGTAAAAATGAGCTTACAAGACCTCTGTAGTCTTCTCCTCATGCTTGAGGTTAATGGCTCGAGGCTACATTGGCCACTACTGGCATAAGACACCCGAATCTGTCAGCAGTTGATTTGCATTGTGGGTAATGTAGATGCCAGTTTTTGAAGAATGCGTGGAATAAAAAATTTGGCTATCTTGCTGCTGCTTCAGTTTTCATCCTTGAAACTGTCCATCGTGAGTCCAACAATGTTATAAGAGTGCAGTGTTAAATCAGTTGAGTAAATGTATTGTTCTTGTGTTTAGTTTTTATTATTTAATTTCTTTAAATTCTTCTTTATTTTTATTCTCTCTTAAATTAAAGGACCTGTGTGTTTGATTTAGTGGGACCCTATCTAGAGCCAGTTTGGTTTGTCCGTTCTGCGGTCTGAGGGAGAGAACAGTGGCCAGTTCACGAGTCTGCGACCATCAAAGAGGACCCGCCGCTCGCTTGTAGAGTAAAAACTCTCCGCTTCTGACGGTAACGAAAACCAGACGTGCGTATCTTTCGCGGAGTGATGCGCTCATGACACTAATACGGTTGCACCCATGGCGCCAGACACTTTATGATCCCTGTCTGCAATACGGAGTGCTTCACTGACAGTTACACACTGATCCTTTAACTAATTTTATTTATTTAAACATTGCCTTTTTACGTTATTTTTGTGTTTTTTATTTTTAAAGTAAATGTGCACTGGTGGCTAGAGTTTGTATCATTTTTAGGAGCTAATCAGAGGTGTATCATGACACTCAAACTCCATTTTATGAGGTAACTACAGCTGTGAGAACAATGTGGGGAAGGAAAGACACTTATTAATGAGGCACTTTGGCAAGACACAATACTGTTGTTGGGATCAAGTTTGTGGTCTCTGAGCTACAAGTGTTCTGTAAACAAAAGCCCTGATGCTAGAAAGCGTGGACATTGTGAATAGGCGTCTTGTTTACTTTATGTCCAGTTCAAAAAGACAGACTGTCCATGACATCATCTGTTGATGAAATTTCAAAGCATTAAGTGTGGAGTGGTGAATTAATTCATCATCTCATAGCAAGCTCTGCATATGGTCACAGTATGATAGCCTTGACCACTTTTCATAGAGGAATACAGCTATTATCTCTGTGTGCTTTGTCATTCTAATAGCTGTAGAGGACATAGATGGATAAGCTGAATGGCAGACCTGTGATTCTCACTGCCAAGTTAGATGTTAATGGAGGCTTCTGAAGACGGATCTGATCCACTGGCTTCGCAGATACAGATGGATCGCAGAGGGATGTCAAATAGATAGGAGAAATGACTTGTTACACCAAGCAGTGCTGTATGAACACGATCCAAATCTTTCACCAACTACAGTAAATTCCATATTTTCTGTGTCCACAGTATATGTGGGAGAAGAAGAGAGAAAGAGAAAATTAAGACTAAATGAGAATAAATGTATGTAGGCTCCATACGTGCATGTGGAATGTCATGTTAAACAGATTCAGATCTCTCTGTTCCAGGCATTTTGAATGGATTAATGAATATTGGCTTTGTAAACCCAGCCTATTTCTGATCCATTGTTTATTTGCTCCGCATATGCCAGCTGTCAAAGTCACTCTCCTTTTAAAAACTTTACAGACACTGTGAGCATCTTTTTGCCCTTTATTCCAGAAACATTTTGCATGAGGCCAACTTTCCTGCCACAAGAATTCCACACGGACACCCCTCTCTCCATAGATGCGTACCACACTGGGGTCCTGAGAAACGGCCTGAGGGATCAAGAATTTAAACCTGTTTTTTTTCCCTCTTCTTTCTCATCTATTCCTTTTGCTTTTTGCAGCCCCTCACTTTTACATTTATTGTTCTGTTTTTTCTGCTCAATCTGTCAGACGCCCCTTACTGCTAGATGGCTATGATGGATTTTCTGTGTGCACAGCAAACATACAAAAGGCTCAGATAAGGGAAAGATAAACAACAAAGCAAATATATTGACAGAAAACAGGAGACAAGGGAAAATAACCAGGTGGAGAAGACACACAAAAGAGAGGAAAGAAAAAAAAAAACAGGAAAATCAGCGAAAGACAAGATGGTTAAACAATTGGGGGACCAATGTTTTCATGGTTTTAACTCAGCATAAAGATTATTTTGAAATGTTTTGTTTTGATCCACTAATGAGAGTCATATTTAAGGATGTGCCATTTGAACTGTCAATCAAGGGAGGCTGCAAGCCTGCAACGAAAACAAACATTGAAAGCTCTCTGCCCCAGAGTGTTTTTCCTCCCTCCTTTCCTCTGCACACACTATCTGTTCATCCATCCTCCCCAATCCTGCATCCCCTCAGTAGAAGCGGTTGGGAACAGGAAAATGGGATAGGCTTTAATTCAAGCGTAAATGATGGATAGAAGTCAGAGGAATGGTGCATATCTGCATCCTGGAAAAAGAAAAACACCATCAGGAGAAAGAATTAGAGGGATTAAATCAAAAGGAAGGGAGCAGGGTAAATTAGGGGAGGGGGGAACTATCTGCCAGTGTTTAGTGAAGAGAAAACAAGACATGGGAACACCGGTGACGTCACAGTGAAATAAAGTGCACGGTTCAGGAGCATTGTGCCCGTGGAGCCTTGAACATGATCTTCCAGAAAACAGACTGTAAGCACAATGTGATGGTTGTGGGAGGCAGTGTGGTCGTGTGTGTGCACAGAGTGAGTACATGAGTGAGCAGCACAGTGTGCCGCATGTTTCCATACAGATGGAAGTTTGTTTAGAGTAGCCTGAGTGTGAAAAGTGAGTATGCAGATGGAGATGCAGATGTGGTGAATAGCACTCTGTGCGCTTCGGGGGTCTCTGGGATAAACTGGCAATGTCAAGATGTTTTTTTTTTTTTTTTGCCCTACGAATTTCCTCCACTTTCTCAATGTCAGCCAACACCCCCTACTGGATTTGGACTCACGACTTGTTCTGTGCGTGTGTGCGTGTGTGCGTGTGTGCAGCAAAGGATGCTGTACCCATGACCATATATTGCATCTGTATTTACATTGTCTATGCATGTTCACATCCATGGATCTGCATGTGCTTATGAATGTGTGTGCACCTGAACGTGTATAAAGGAAATCAAATATTTCAGGCCCCCAGATCAAAAAAGCCTTTGGTATGATCTTGTGTTTTTATTGTTATTGCATTATTGTAGGACAGTTTTTATTGCAGGTGTAGGGATTAAAAAAACAAAATATGTTAATTATTGAGCTTTAGATGTGCTTTGTTTCCTGTTTACAGTCTTTATGCTAAGCCAAATATAGCTGGCTGCTGGTGGTATTTTGATCCTCAATGGACAGACATGATATGATATGATCTTCTCTTCTAAATCTCCACCATAAAGCGAATACAGGTATATTCCAAAATAAGATTTGTATTTGCATAGACACATCCCATGCTCTATTGAATCTGTGTTTGCATATATATGAATACACATGTGTATACTGTTTTATTACAGAATAAACCCAAACTAATCCTGTGGCTATCTTGTTTTAAAACCTTTTCTTTGTTATTATTGTGTTTATATGGTGTATATTCCTAAAAAAAATCTTCTTTCACATTGCCACAAACACACAGCAAACCTGGGGTCAGGTGGTGTTCCAGCAAAGGAGTAATTGTTGGTTTCTGGTGCTCTAGGCAAAATATAATCGAGCTGCCATGTGTAGTCACCTGTGTGCTCTGTACTTGATTGATACTTGGAGGCAAAAAGGAGGGTATAGGTATAGGTATAGGAGCTCATTAGCTCAATCTTGCTGTGAGGCCGCCAGCGGGTTACTCTGGCTGTGTATGTTGTGATGCAGTACAGATTTTTAACAATCAGGGCCAGTAGTGTGTGAGGAGAGGGATGGCAGTGGAGTAGAGATAACCACCAGATGAGCTGCAGCTATTTGTTTAGACAGATCTCCTTGAATCCTGGAACATCCCTCTGTAAACCCCACAAGATGGACTGAGTGAGACAGTGTTACACAAACTGGAAGAGACGGCTGAAGAGGCTGGAAAAAAGAGAAACATTAACAACAGAGGTATATCAATTCCACTTTGGAGATACAAGAAGTCAGACAAAGAGGAAATTTGAGAAGCCTTCCATCCAAGTGTTTTAGTGAATGAAAGCAACATAAACAGTAAAAAGTAACCGTAAATCCAGTTTGGAAATCATAGAATCAAGTTTTACCTATAAAGAGGACTGACGGTAGAAGATGGATTAGAGCCTAAATGTGGTCACACACACACACACACACACACACACACACACACACACACACACCTTAAAGGTGTTGTGCTTTCTATCAAAATGAGCATTTGTTTATGTCATAGTAAAAAACCACTAGTGTTCCCCTATGGAAAAGGAACTATTCAAATCATGTGTTTGCGTGTGCATCTGCATATTTTTACGTATTTATATTCTGGTGCACGCACTCTCAAGCATGCGTGTTTCCACATACCAACTCATCATGTGCAGTTCTGCGTGCACGAGAGCGCTGACGTCATATTGTTAATGATGATTACGATCATGGTGTTTATTTATCTGCGGAGGTGGAAAAAGGTAGACGGGGGTTGAATGAGTGCAGTGTCAGGGACTGCAGAGAGCAGAGCAGGAGCCAGGAAGAGAGAGGGAGCTAGGAAGATGGAGAGTACGGAAGAGGGGTGAATAGTTCTCTGTGTGGGGAGTGAGAGAAAAGAGAGAGCCTCTTGTGGTATGTTTACATGTCAATGTGGTTCCTTGTCTGATTGATCGTATCTGTGTGTTTGTGTGTCAGTGTGTATGTGCATGTGTCATCGAATGGGTTTCCACATTGAAATATGAGGCTTCCCCGTGCTATAACTTAAGTGGGACCATTATATCTATTATGTACTAAGTGTCATGCAATGATATGTTGCTGCATGTAATTTCATTTAATAACTCTTTGGACACTGTGAGTAATGTCTGGTGTATGCTAAGAGTGTATTAAATAGCTTGCTCCTAGTTATTCCACCATTGTGATTTATCATAGCGTAAACCTACAAACCACCTCCATGTGGCAGGCAGTGTAAATCCGACCTTGGCTAGATGCTGCGTTGGACTGAGAGACACCAGTGGAGGTATATTTAATAGAAGAATGAACCAAATCTGATGTGCTTAATGGAAATTAAAGGTAACCACAAGTAATAACTCCACAATTACCTAACTGTATTAACATCCAAGATTAACAAAAGGTTTGTTTGTATGCTTAATCCATGTTTTCCTCAACTGTACTGACCACTGCAATGCAATTGTGTGCTGTAATCAATCTACTTAATTAGACATATGTGTTGATACGAGGGTGTTATCAGGAAACAATGCCATTACCAGCACACACTCTCTGCTCTGCTTTGAAGCGCAGTTCAAATAGTGTGGGAACAATTTCTGTGAGTGTTTCCTGAGTTTAAAGCCGCCAAGGAGCTGGTTAAATCAGGCTGGTTGTTATTATTCGACAAGCAGGGAGGGGGAGGAATTAGGGAGAAGAGGATCTTGGGAATGGAAGGATTGAAGGAGGATGGAAAGAGCCAAACAGAATACCAAGATCACAGAATGGTGAATAGAAAAGGAGCCTTTTTGGGTTTCTTGTTTTTTTTTGCCTTAAGGAGTAAATTGTTTGGTCATGCTGTGGAAAATCTTTGCCATGATAATAGGAGGCAGGAATTGTAGGAAAAGATGTTTAAAAAGGAGGTAGGCAGACACAAACACTGACATACTCACACAAACGAATAAAAGAGGAAGATGGCGTTCGTCTCCTGTTACAGTCAATGAAACATTAAGTGTGTCATTCCATATAGTGTGTTTGTAAGGTGTCAGGTTAGTGCCCTCCTCGGAGAGGCCCTCCTCGAAGAGGCCCTCCTCATTGCTAGGGGTGTTTCAGCATGTGTGTATGTGCATGCACCTATTTCTGTTTGTTTAATGAAGCCCTCTCAAGTGTAAAATGAGTCTTAACACCTGATCGGGCTCACGGTGTCAGTTTGACCAAGGGTGCTAATCTGATAGAGTAACTTTGTTAGACCATGTCTAGACACACATGTGGTAATTTTGTTTGTGCTAAGCTTAGTAGTAACATCATGATCAACTGTTAGCAGATAAAATTCATATCAAGCAAAGTCTGACGGTGCCAATGTGAAGTATATACTGTAGTGTGACGTTTATGGAAGAGTTCCCATTGTTGCTCAAGGAGCATGACTAAAGTTCCCAGTGAAAGGAGACTGTGGAAACCCAGCAACAGTTCAGACCATTCAGGCCATAAAAAGATACTCCAATTTTCTCCTCTCCTGGGACAGAGGTGTCGCTTCGACTTAAGAGTTCAGGATGTTGGAACAGACAGTTTTGTGTCTTGCGAAGTGGCATAACAGACCTTGCATAAGTTGAGCGTACTGGCAACCCAACGTGGCTTTGCAAGCTCGGTCTCTTTCTCCATCTGCTACTGCTCAGTCTGGGCTCCAGTGTTTATAATGACAAGGCTGTGACAGGGCAGTAATGACGCTGCATCAACCCGCCAAATGGGATGGATGACAAGTTTCAGTGACTGACAGTGGATTAGCTGTTCTCTTTCCCGCTTCCTTCCTGCTTTGATGGCCACAGAGTACTGTGAAGCAGTGAATGTCATTTCTTTGACGTATGCTACGTTATACCTGTCATAAGTAACTAAATACAGATGTATATAGATTAGATAGACATATAGATTGCTGTATAAGGGACTGATATTATGTTTTCACTGTAAAGTAAACCATCCATGGGTGGCTCCTGTTCTTCCTAGCTCTTCAGCGGATGTCCTGAGTACAATAGGGTTCATATAGGGCATAAACAACCCAGTCCGGCTCATAAGGTCATATGTTAGCCATCATCCAGGCAATTAGCCGGAGTAATTCCATAGTTCTAAATATAAACCATGTCATTTGTTGTTAATTTTGAGACATTTTCTCAAGACTGAGCACATCCTGAGGCAAAGCGTCATGTCTAAGTAAAACCCAAGGTCTTGATTAACTTTTAATGGGACTATATAATACTGAATGGATGTGAACAAGGGTGTAAAGAAGGAGATATATTTAGAATGCAGTCTTTGTGTGTCTTCTGTGAGTTGGTTAGTGGAACAGAGCAGGGATTAGGGTTGATTTATGTATTATATTTCCATGGAAAATGATCCGATGATGTAGGGAGTTGACAGGGAACAAAAGGCGCCAGAGCTTGGGCTTCATGATTGTCCTGACTCCATGCCATTAAGTGTCACCCCACGCTCAGTTTCACTCCAGCGTCTTCAGTTCCACCTGCCTGCTGGAAGAACTCCCTCCTGCCCCTACCCTCCTTGCTGTCTCTCCTTTACCAAAAGCCCTAAAACACCTTTCGGGGAATTACATAAACACATAGCTTGTCTGAAGATTCTTTCCACGATTAGGTGTAATCATTTAATCACTGATATCTTAGTGTTGACACACAAGGAGAGTGTAGAAGAAATGTTTGTTGGCTTGAAGTTGGCTGAAATGAAACAGAACATCACACAGTAAGTAGTATAACGTACGCACCTAAAGTTAGTGTAGAAAAATAGATAAGCTTATCCTGTGCACAGACTAAACTGTCAACACTAGCGCTTTTAAGAAGCATACAGTAATTGCTTGGAAATGTACAGCATGAGGTCATAGCAAAATCTGAAATTAAGGCATACATTGAACACTGAGTTTATCTTCAGCTGCGCTCTGTGCATTGTTTTTCTAAGATTAGGCAATAGGATGATAGGAAGCCATGGATAAGGATGGTGGAGGAACTTTGAAGTTGGTAAAGGGAAGGGGCCAGGCAGGTATGTGTACTTGAGGGGGTGCTGAAAGAAACATCAGGTCAGCTGCAGTGAAAGAATGTGAGAAAAAAAAATAGTATAAGTGCCAAACCTTTACCCTCAGAGACAATAACAGAGAGGATATGAGTGTTGAAAATCATATAATTCAAAAGCCAGCCTGTTTATCAGTTTATAAAAACATACAAGGGCAATATACTGCATGTCATCAGACCAGGCTGGATCCATTATTCTGTCTTCATTCCTCTGTGATTCTCCCAGCTGCTCCATAAGATATCATCAAAAGCAGGATAAAGGTTAGAAATGAAAGTCAAAACACTGTCACTGTTTTAATATTACTGCTCGAATTTTCAACTAAGGTACATGTCCTAAGTGATAAAACCTAATGGCAGTACATCAGTAGAGAACAGTTAAGTCAGAGATAGAGGACGCTTATGGCTTCATTCCCACTGGATTTACCTAAAGACTTGACTTCACTGCCCGAAGATGGCAAGATAAAACAGGAGTTAGAAGGTAGGTCATCGCCAGACTGTGTTTTTACATCTTTGCTGTCTTAGGTGGCTTTGCACCGGGTCATGTCAGGTATGTCACTGATTAGCCTGCCCTGAAGCCAGGTGTGTTACTGCACTGTGCTTCCTGTCTGCATCCTCCCAGTTAGTTCATTGTTATCGAACACACCATTAATTCACTCCAGCAGCCGCCAGATACGTTCCCCTAACATGGGACGGTCACCTCACTTCTTTCATTATAGCACATGTTCAATATAACTTTGTCTTAACATAACATGAGCAGAACCTAAGAAACCCAGTTCAGGTTTTGTTAGAACAATCGCACCCTCCCCCCAAACCTGGCTTCACATTTTATTGAGGAACCAGACAGTGTTTACAAAGAGCAACACAGACAAGAATCCTGCTGGGCTGTCACAGTAAATGGAGATATATAATCAAATCTGTGTTTTCTGGTGGATTTGCAGAAATCTGTTTTCATCAAAACTCTTTAGAAATGCTTCACCCGAGGAGAGTCGGGAGAGAACTGCAGACATTCAAGACAAGGGAGGGGGTCAAAATGGATAGAGATCAGGAAATAGTGGCAGACTATGAGACAGAAAGAAGGGAGAGAGACGAGAGAAATGGCTCAAGATTTTATTTAACTGCTACTGTTAAGGGAAAGATATAGACGACGGTAGAAAGAATTTGAATTTGGATAACATTTAAATTTCACATTTCTCATTTGGGTAGTTCTAGAGGGATTGCACATGTCTCTTAGTATGACATATTTACTCTCTTAGAAGCATGTGTCTGGCAACAGGTGGGAGATGGGTGATCACTCACTGCGCGCACAGAGCTGAGTCACTGGACATGGATGGGACTCAAGAGATTTATTAGATTAAGCTACATGAGTGTCGCTGGGAAATATGCTTTGTTTTGGCAACAGAGAGAATACATTGTTTTTGAACTGGTAAACACAGAGCTGTAAAGTGGGGGGTTGCCGAGCTGTCACAGTGCCAAGAAGCTCCAATTTCAGGGGAACAGTGTTGTAATGACATCAGGGCAGTGTAATGCAGGTTGTCATGAGCGCAGCATGCTTGCCTTGATGTAATGTAACTCTAGCAATGGCACCTGAACTCACAGCAAGGGCACATACGGTAAAACATTTATATCATTAGTGATAGGGAGATCGAAAGATAAAAGAGAGAAAAAGATGGACTCACAGAGAGAAAGAACAGGGGAGATATTGGCATGACTGGAAGAATGGAACAAATAGCCCATCAGACTGGCCATCGGGGGAACAGGAGAATTCCCGGTGGCTGGCAAGCTGATTGGCCTGGAGTGTCAAATGCTGAAGAAAATGGGTAAATCAAAGAGAAAACACAAGCAGCTACAGTCCCTGAGAGCTGTACACCGTCAGCCCCTGCTTGCTCTTAACCTGATGGTATGAGCTCTGTCTGAATTATTATCCCAGTCTGCCATCAATAACCAATCAATCACTGGTTTTACCTCTCCTCCCTCTCTGACGTCTTTTTCCAGTATACATCTTGCCAAAGTGCTGCAGCGACTGTTTCTCTCTGATGAGACGCAACATATCAGCGTTCTCAGAAGACCGAGCCAGAAACACAAGCACTAATTTATCATAAACATAAAACCAAACAAAAATAGCTCGCAGGCTCTCCTCACTCTCACTCTGCCAAGAGGCTTTCAGTGTTGGGGGAGGGATAAAAAATTGTGTGAGGTGCTAAAGGAAAAGTGAGCAAGACGGACGGGTTCCTATTTAGACACAATGCAATAAAGCACCCCACATGCATGCTAACCCCCCTTCTCATGCAACATTTAACCACACTGGACCTCCGACAGGGCAGAATACCATGGCAGGGCCAAGTAAAGGTCTTGCTCGTGTACCACAGGTGTAATCAGTTTATCTGGCTGGAGCTAAGAACATGGCTCCAGTAAAAGCATATGCAGATGTGCACACATTCACGAGACATTTGTGGGCTTATAATCATATACATACAAGTATGCACATAGACAAACACACAGCTATGCCTGGAGCCTCAGACTTCCTCCCCTGGGGATAAAGTAGAAAGCACTATGGTCTTACAAATTTCTTTTACAAGGCACAAGATAAGTGCTAGAGTCACATAAAACACGCATGTGTGTTTTTTTTTCGAACAAGTAACTATGTTTTGACTATGAGCTCAGAGAGGGGAGCCCCCTGTAACTATGTAGGGCTTAGAGTGGTATCAGTATGGCCGAGTTAGTCTTAACTGCATGACCCATGTTCGTGCACCATGTTGGCCTGCACATGCTCATAGGAGTGTCCTTATGCAAGGTAGTACCACTCCAGCAGTTGAAGGAATGCACACATTGCAGGTGGACTAGCAATCAGTCCTTAGATAGGAATAGTTGAACAACTGGAAAAATAAAACTTTTAGTGAAGCTGCAATGATAAGCATCATTTCACTAGGTGGTATCTCTCTTAAATCCAGCCCTGTCAAAAAAATGCGTGCAGCTCCTGATAAAGAGGCAGGCAGAGGTCAGATGCTTCATTGGCTCTTTTTATTTTGAAAGATAAGGAAGTGATGAAGTGTTTGAAAAGTTAACTGCACAGTGAACTCCCTGGTTGTCAAACTATAAAAGCTATATATCACACTGTTCTTCTTCCCACTCCCAACCAAAACCTCACCATTCTCCCCACCCTTAATCAGCCAGTCACCCCATACTTTCCCCCTCTGCTCCAACCACATCCACACTATCTCTCCCCTTCATGCCAATCTCTTCCACCTCCTTTCCACATCCATTTCTGCCATGCAAACATCACCACAAAATTATCCCAACTACTTGTTCATAATTCTTCTCTGATTAGGGCTGTCATTACTAAGGAAGACACTGTGAAGAGAAAGCCAAGAGGACACACAGGGAGCCTAAAACACACACAGCCAGACCCAAGTAGTGGAGAATAGCTGACCGCTGACGTAGCTTAATGTAGCTAAGCCGTAGGGGGGGGGGCCCATTAACAGAGAGCAGAGCTGGATGACTGGATGCAGCTGTGCTCAGCAGAGCCTGATCAGAGGCAAGTTGATTGATTACAATCACCTGCAATGCACTGCATAGTGTAGCAGAGCAGATCAACAAGAGAAGAAGGGGCATGTTCACATGAAGTGGAAATTACATATTGAATCTTGGATTACACTGGGTGATTCTGATTACTAGTCTGTGTGTGTGTGTGTG
>NW_023339707.1:12627232-12635822 GCF_004916995.1 Morone saxatilis
AAAGAGTGACAGAGAGAGAGAAAGAATGAGCAAGGGAGGACTCCAGATAGGAACAGGAGCAAGCTTAGGAAGAATTATGGCCAATAATAAAACCAAGTTTTAATATCTTGTGGTTTGACTCAACCTTACAGATTAGCATTCATTTTAGAAAGGCAGTAAATACTAAACATGGCGTTTCAAAGTGACATGAGGAGGAGAGGAATGGAGAAGTAGGGAGGGGATGCTGCAGCCAAAAAGACATCTAAGCTGATAAACCAGCAAGCAGCTGCAAGTTTAGTGAGTGCTAGAAAGCTCAAACACACCTGTATGAGTGTACATGATGTAAGAAAAGCATGATAGGGGGAGATTACGTCACAGAATCAACCTGGTCAGCCAAGCGTGATCATTCACTATATTCAAGAAAACAGTGTGTGTGTGTGAAACATTTAAACATCATTTTACCCTAATTATGATAAATAACTATTTCTCACTCACATCTTGTAGCATGCTGATAATTTTGGTTTAATTTGTGCAGCAAAGTTTTCAGATATCTGTCTGTATGTCAACCAACACACAATGGAGGTGAATACAGTTTTGTTTGTGGTGCTCCCAGTATCAAGAAATTAAATTAAAATCTCTTTTCAGAGAGCGTATTACTCTGGATAATCACAACATGCTGCAAACAGTTTTCATATGGACTATTTTGAGCTCTGTGGATTATTCAGAGTATTAGAGTGATTTATCAAAGCTGTGAGCACTAAAATTTCATATCCCTTATATGTAGGAATACCAGCACAAATCTCAGAGATAGATATCAATAAAACTGGGCACACAAGACCAAAACTATCTGGGGAGATAGTGAGATTTTTATTTGTAATTTGGGTGAACCAACCCTTTAAAGGCAGCTCTTACAGCAGAAAATGCACAGCAGTTTGGGCCCCTTCACAGGTTTGTATGAGGACTGAATGGTGGCCTGTAAAGGTCAAGTGGCCGGTGGTTTGTTGCAACATTTCCCTCTCCGACCATCTGCCTCATGGCCTAGCTCCAGCGGGAGGCTCAGGGGGGGACCAGAGCAGCTCGGGAGGGAGAGAGGGAGGGATTGAGAGGTGAGGGGTGACAAGGGAGAGAGTGCGTAGCCCCATGTACAGTGATGAGAAGTAATGTGAGGTACGATGAGGTAAACAGCCTGAGTGGAATAAGATGATGAGAAAAAGCTGGCCCAGAGTAGGGGAACCTCTTACGTAAAGTTCAACAAAAAAAGATTGATTCTAACTGAAAAAGAGCGACAACATTTAAGAGCCAACTGGCTGTTTCTGTAGAGTGAATAACTGACATGAATGGAGAGAGAGTAAAACAGTTAAAATATCGCCAACTGGCAGACGACAAAGTACACACGTAGTAATTCCTTGCACATTTCACACATTGTGCACATTGTGCAGTGTATCAGTGTTGATTCCCGAGGAAAACTGCATCCAAAAAAAAAGAGGGAGCCTCATCACAAGGATTTCTTTGCTCAATATGCAAATATTCTAACAGAGGGAACAGTTTGTAACTTTCCCACAGAATTGGACACATGATAAATTGGTCAGTGCCATTACAATGGGATGTGCCCCTGTGACCGCAGGCCCTATCGGAGAAAGAGAGGCGGACTGGGATTACAATATACGTAAGCAGGAGATCACTGCTTAACAATGTACCAATATAACGTCTATATTATATTCCTCTGTGGTCAGAATATTTGAAAAACTAGATGAATCAATAATGGATGGTTTGGTTTTACCAGGTGAAACTATAATAAATGGTTTGGGTTTTATGGTAAATGAGGATAATTTCAACAGAGAGCAAAACCAAAATCCTTCACGTTAGTCTTGGAAACATGCAGTCTGAAGCCAGTTTCCTAGAAATCACATGAAAAGAAATATCGTAATGTTCCCAATTGTGTAAAACAATCTGCTTGCCAGAGATTCTTGCATCCTATTTTTCCCTGCAGCTTTTAAAATATGTAGTCAGTGCAGTCATAACATGCAATCCACAGGGACTACATATATTCTAAAATGTGTCCTTGTCAGAAGGTGAAAGAAAGCACACACACAGTCATGCACAATTTGCCCCATGTTACAGTTTAGTGGCAACTCCAGAAAGTGCTGTTGCCATCTAGTGATGTGATGTAAAACAGCAACTTGTCATCCAGTGTTGTAAGTAAGATGTTGACTGAGCATGAAATTGTAAAATAAACGGAAGGATCAGTGAGCTTTATCTTGTTTGAGGCTAAATGATCTTTATCCTCTGCAAGAGGCCAGAAGAGAGCTTCTTTCCTTGAAGCTGAGACAAAGAATCAAGGTAAACTTAGACTGATATTAGCAATAAAACCTTCCAGTAAGGACTATATACACTCCAGTTACACACCAGTTTAATTAGGTACACCCAGCTAAAACTAAACAGAAACATGTACAGCATTAAAAAGATCACTTTAAGGTATATTATTTCTTTATTGATAATATTTGTGTTATACAGTATATATATACCCATCCACAGACATAATTGAAAAGAAAAAAGAGCTCTTGTCTGGTTAGACTTTAAGACAGTTATTTTTATGATCTGATCGCAGCTTAGGTGAAAGGATTATGGCACAAGCGTAACAGTTCAGCTTTGACAACAATTACTTGATATACACCTCCTCCTGACAATACAGCATATATGAAATAGCTATATGACAATTTTTATAGTACACTTGATCTGATGTGACATATAGGATAGTACAGTATATAACAGGCAACTCTGTATTTAAGTTACAGTATCACAAAAAAAAGTGAAGGCGTTCAACGACCATTCTATCATTTTGGTTGATTGAAAAAGCCGGAAACACACAATAAAATAAATAATGGTCCTCATTGAAGAATGTACAGTGGACAATGCATGCCCAGATTAGGATATTATAGATATTTCTTATTCCAACAAGTGTTTTTGTTCTTTCCATACTGCAAGAGACCTTTTCATATTCCATTATTTGTAAGAACAAAGATTTTCAACTGAATGAACCTGATGAACTCCTTAGAGTAGGATTTATCACATGAAAGCAGTGATAATGAAACCGTTATTGTTACATGTGAAACACACAGGTGTGAATAAAAGGTCGTTTGTACAGTAAAATGGTCAGTAAGCTGTGTGAACAAGACGGAAAAAAAACAAAGGAACCGTTCTGATGTCAGTGATAAGACCCGACGCTATGGAAACAGACATGCATGGACATCCTCTCTCACACTGTACACCTTTCCCGGGTACAGACACCTGTTCAAACTCGCACCTCTGACGAGTGTGCGTGTTTAGTACTCAGATGTGAGCTGCCCTTTACTCTGGATGAACCTCATGATGGTTTGGACCACCTCTGATGTGGTGCCCTGACCCCCGATATCAGCTGTGTGCAACTGCGAGAAAAAAACAAACACAAAACAGGATGCTCATAAACCACAAACATGGTCTAAAATTAATCAAGTTAAGTTAAATGGCATCAAAGACTATGGAAATTTCTGTCCTCGTGTAGTTCCCCACTGGGGAGAAATAAAATGCATATCATCTCTCAAAAATTTTGCCAAAACAGCAACCCATCTGCTGCTTTGGATGACAAGCAGAACAGGATTAAAATGGACCATAACGAATGTCAATGCCACACAATGTAAAATCAGATACCATACAGTGTAGCACTTTATAAGGGCTTTGTGATATTGAAACAACACAATACTGCTTTGTGTGAGCGTATTGTGATGCCAACTAGGAAGCACGGCAGATCTGCCAACAAGGCCTCTAAGCCTCTGTCACACAACAATGGCTTTGTGGCAGCGAGCCAGGTGAAGGAAGACTTACCCTGGTTTCATTCATGGTGTTGAGGATTGCATTTCGGATCGAACTTGCATGGTCATAAAGCCTGAAGACATACAGGAAAAGTTAACAGTCACAACGTTACAGCTCAGATGGAACCACATGAAGGTATATACTTAAAAGTGTTTTATCTGGAAAAGCTTACTTAAGGTGGTCCAGCATCATGCAGCTGGCTAGCAGCATGGCAGTGGGGTTAGCAATGTTCCTGTTAGCAATGCTCTTCCCTGTGTTCCTTGTGGCCTAAGAGACCCAGAAAAATAGTCCAAGAAAGAGACAAAACTCTGAATTACAATATCTCAAAAAGACATGATTCATGATTTTTTTCATTATTCAGAAAACAGAGGGCGCAGTGTCCTACTAACCAAACAACTGCCAAACACTCACCGTTTCAAAGACGGCATAGACATGGCCATAATTAGCCCCGGGCACAAGGCCAGGCCCTCCCACCAGGCCCGCACACACGTTGCTCACCACGTTCCCATACAGATTGGGCATCACCATCACATCAAACTGATGGGGCTTGGACACCAGCTAAAAACACAAACAAACAAGGTGACAGGTCAATCACTTAGATACAGCAACATTTAGAAACTTTTCCAATCTCAGATGTGTGTCATTTAATCTCCCATCACCTGCATGGTGGTGTTGTCCACAATCATGCTGTCAAAAGTGATGTCTGGGTAACCAGAGGCCACTTCACGGCAACACTGCAGGAACAAGCCATCGCCGAGCTTCCTGTTGGAGCAGAAAGGCCACACTCAACATTTCCAGCACTAAGAAATAATATTATGTAAAGACTCAGGAGGCCAGACAGCTTTTACGTTTACATTTGCATAAGAGAAACTCACATGATGTTTGCCTTGTGTACGGCAGTGACCCTGCGACGACCTTTCTCCCGGGCCAGTTTGAAGGCATAGTCAGCGATCCTGAGGGAATTGTTCCTGGTGATGATCTTAAGACTCTCCACGACCCCTGGAACGCTCTAAAAAGTGTAAAGAGAGGAGAATGACCGATAAATGACAACAAAGGTTCAAGTAGTTGGTGCTGTTAATAATGTAGTAACAATGTTGGGAGGGTAGAGCATTTCAGAAGCTTTTTCTGTTATATTTGTTAAGAAAACACCAAAGTCGAAAAGGCTATGAACAAAAAGTTTGGATAAAGCAATAGGTCAAACCAGAGTAACATCGCTGTGGTTTTTCAATTATGGCGAGACATGACTGGTTTGTTTTGTTGTGGGGGGGGAATTGTTTTTTTTCCCGAACTAGTGAGTAGAATGAATACGTATAAACGAGACTGGATACGGTTAGCAATGACAATAGTGCGCTGTGCTCCTCCAAGGCACTGCATGTTAATGTACGTTGGAGCAAGGGTGTGGGTTTTTTTTCAGTTGGATACTGTTAAAATCTAATTTCTATTTTTTTCTAGTTTGTCTAACATTACCTACCCTAGCTTTAACTATAGGTAGAGGTGTCCACACACAAACATTACTATTTATTTTAGGCTTATACAAATTTTGGTTTGTTCTAAAAAGGTTATAACATGTAGTCAGCATTTCATGTTTTCACATTCCCATTTCAACTAAGAAACAGTATTTAATATGGATCTGTCAGGCCAACAGTCTGTTTAATAAGCTTATCATTTGTACCAAGACTGATCAAGTATATCTTAATGTTTTTCCCTTGGTAAATACATGCTGTACTTTTAATAGTGCATGACTAGTACCACACTCCCATTTCAAAATAGAATAAGAAGGGAAGAAGTTGGGGCGAAAGAGAGAGAAAATAGGTCTTTAAATGAGTATGTGTGTGTTTCAGCAGACAATAGGATTGATTGTGTTTCTGTTCTGTCTGACCTCATGCTCCAGGCTGCTGTACTCTCCCTCTGTGTTCTCCCTAATGATCATGATGTCAATGTTCTTGTGGCGAGTCTGGACTCCGGGGAGGGACTGGCAGTGCATCACGTTGGCATACAGGTCTAAACTTGTGCTTTAGATACACACATGGAACAAGAGAGGGAGGGGGAGAACAATGGGTCAACTGACATTACCAGACACAAATGACCAAATTATGGAAGAAATGTAAGCCATCTGACAAAAGACAGCCTTTATCAAGGGAACTGAATATTTCAATAAAACTCTTACCGGAGGAGATTATTTCTGGATTTGACAGATGGCGCCATGGTATGTTTGGTTTCTATGTTACCTATCAGGAGAGTTAAAGTAATATCACAGTTACACTTTAGTGTCATGGTCTTATTATAAACTACATGCTTCTCTCAGCTGTGCTCTGCTGAAAATAAGCGGTTTGCTCACCTTTGAGGGCAACTCCATTACGGCGGATGGCAGTGATGGCATTATTGATATCATCCTCAGTCTCCACAGCAGAGTTCACATGCACCACCTCAAAGTCCACTGGGACACAGCTGAACCTACAGCATCAATACGAACCACATAATGAGGCAATCCTCGACGGTCAGCAGTAAACACTTTGCACAGGATTTATTTTTAGTCTAACCAACCTGAAAACCTCTCGGACATGATTTAGCAGCTCCGGACCGATTCCATCTCCAGGTATTAGAGTCACAGTGTGTCTGCCTCCGTACTTTGCAGGCGGGGGCTGTAACAATGGCATTTTATACATTATTAACAGCACTGAACTTTAAAAAGGACAACACTGGTGGTTTATTTCCAACCTACCACCTTTAAATTAATGCCAGTACGTATGGCCAACACATTCCAATCAATATTAATGCATTCATTTATCAAAAAATAATGTGGAGTAATGCTCACTTTGGTGAATTGGCCTTTACAAGCAATTTTCAACTATGTGAAAGTCAGTTTTAATACCTCAGTGAAATGGAGAAAACAAAAATACTGGCAGCCCAGGAGGTAGGAACATTTCATTGAAACATCTGGAATACTTGTGTAATTGTTGGCAATACACATAATTTATAGTTAATGGGCTAGAAAATTCAAAACCTCCAGTTCAGTTCTACGAAGCCAAGTCAAAAAGGAAGTAGGTGTGTAAGGTAATGTTAAGCAGTAAAAGGTTTATAGTGTTTTTTAGACTGGGCAAATCATCGCTGTTGTTAATCAATTATTAATGTCATCATATTGTAGTTTTTTTTAATGTTGTGAATCAAGAACATTGTTGCTATTAAACCAGGATTACAAAGGAATTACTAAACTAAATATATACACTATTTGTTTGACATATACATACTGTGATGTACTAACGTTGACAGTAGGTCTTCTGGTCAGTGTTATATTGTGATATATTTTTAGTATAGGACAGGTTATGATCTTTCTTGTACGTGAAGTGATGCATTGTGATCGAGTAAACCACGTCAGAGTAAGCTACTTACAATGTTTTCCCTCTGTAGTTGATGATGGACAGCAAGGAAAGCAGAAGGACAAGAGTCAGTTGGACAGCTACATGAGAAAATCCAGGTAGCAGCAAGTACAGAGGCATAATAACCTCTCCTCCCCAAAGAGGGTGGAAGAACAGATATATAGCACTCCCAGGTTATGTTAAAACACATACAAAAAATACCCAACCACTTCAAAAGATTAACCCAAGGCCATACAGCTTAGAAATAAACAGTTTCATAAAAAGCAGTGATTTTTATGGACTAGAACTATTATAAACATATCCAGTGTTAAAGACTAAATCACAGCTTCTCACTCTAACAGGGCTGAGACACACAGAGAGATTCACTCACAGTCAACGAGCTCTTATTCCTGTGACCGGTCAGAGTTGTTCCAAATACCTGAAACACAAAATGAAGAGAGAAACCTGAATGCAACCAACTCTGCCTCAGTGCTGCTGAAAGAGGGAGGAAGAAGAAGAAGAAGCCTGCTAAACCATATGACCTTGTGCTCAGACCAAACAGTCGACTCTGACGTGGAGCCGCATAGCAACGGTCACCACCGACTTCACAAAACCAACGTGCTTTCTCTTACTTTCACCGTATTTCCGAGGTGTCCGCCCCAGAAAGGTTTAATGATTTTGGACATCGAGAGTACAGCACTGTGGGCAGCCATCTTGATTGGGAAGCAGTCGTCGCGTGCACGAGGAGGAGGCGTTGTGCTCGTGCGATATAAATTTTTTTTTCTTGTCAATTTAAATATGTATTTATTTATTCGTTTATGGTGAGGTAGATTTGATGGAAGGAAATGTATGATTTATTACACAACTGTTAGCAATAAAAAAATAAAATACTAAAAAAAATTAAAAAAGAAAATTAACTTTGGTCACGTGATGCTGTTCGCGCAGACTCAGTGGTCACGGACTGGGAGGTTAGCATATCCGGAAGACAGATGGGCCAAACCAAATAGATTATTTTCTATGCGTGTTAAAGGCGGAATATTAAGACTTTTGTAAATGGTCGACTGAGCGTGTTGTCTTCAGCATGTCCTCACGTTGAAAGCGGATTCATACCAGCAGAGCCTCCATGAGGAAACAGCGCAAGAAATAGTCAGAAGTCCCGGTTGGCAACAGCTGTTCTTTACCGTTCATTAGTTACCACCCAGCCAAAGGTGACAAGGAAAGGCAGTATTTGCCTGAAGCGTGCACACAGGAGGTAAGACCCGTTATAGTAGTGATTAATGGCGTTGTTAAAGGAATGAACCTTTATTGCCTTGTCTTTGCGATGGTTTTGGTCCATGTCATCCCTTCAAACGTCATCTCTGCAGAGCCATCTTACACGGCCACTGTAACAACTATCACAATCTTCA
>NW_023339707.1:12635922-12644358 GCF_004916995.1 Morone saxatilis
AATCTTCACTGTAACAACTATCACAAATCTTTGTGCAGAAGATGACATGCTAAACTTGGAATAAAATGACCCCAGACCAACTAACAGTATTTAAAAGTTTTGATTTTAATGGTTAAATGTATGATTCACTGAAAGAGCAGCCACTATTTTTCTTGAAGACTTCACATATCCGATAAACTCTTTAGATTCATATAAATACAGAAAAGTATACCAAGTTAAATGGTATAATTGCATTCTTCTGAGACTTCATCATTGAATGGTATATTTTCTCCTTTACTGTACTTGTCATTTCTATTTTACAGTTTCTATTTTTGTCTCTGTAAATGTAAATGTAACTACACTTTGCAGCCTGAAATTCTTTTTGTTACTTTCAGGTCTATGATACGGTGAACCATGAGGTTAACAGGTTAGTAAAACATTTTCTTTTACATTCCAGTGGGAACTAGTTGGTTAGGTCTGTCTTCCCCTGAACTCGAATGTCCTGTTTTGTTGACAGGCCCCCTGAGAGCTGTGGCTGTGCTGCTATTGGTGGGGCTCACCTGGCTGCTAGCAAACACCCTCTTTGGAGGGGAGAGTAGTTCATCTGTGCGGCATTTATTCACCGGTAAGAGAAGTACTTCTGAAATGATGAGTTAATTGACAGCCAATTAGTTGACTTTCGTTGGCTCTAGAGGTTTATTGAATTGAAACTTGAATATTTGTGCTTTTGTAATGTTCGTTGGGCAAGTTCTGGGAATTTAAACAGTGATGACGATTTAGAGACTAACGACTAATTGATACAGAAAATTATTGTTAGTAGCAACCCGAAAGACAAGTTGTAAGTGGGTTTAGTCTTGATGCATGTTTGGTGTTGTGTCTGTGTATAACATTAAAGCCTTTTTGATATGAGAAACTTCAACTGAGTGTGAAAATTGTGTATTTTTTTTAGGGGCAAGTGAGGAACCGACTCCTGGTAAGTACAAGAAACTGTATAGGATGACTCTTCCTTTCAAGCATCATCGTGATAATGTTGCATCCTTATTATCTTCCTTATCACCACTGACTAATGTATCATATATTCTAGCTGAAACCCGCCCTCGACGGTATAAATGTGGACTTTCAGCCCCCTGTCCCCCAAAACATTTGGCCTTCCGCCTGGTGTCTGGTGCCGCCAACGTCATCGGGCCCAAAATCTGCCTGGAGGACAAGATGTGAGATTCAACACTTACCCATCTCCTTTCATCTATGTCTTTGTCTCCCCTGCTGTCTCTCTTCTTTGTTTCTTTTTTTTTTGGTTTCACACTCTGTTCTTTTTTCCTCTTTGCTGTCATAACCAGGCCTCCAAGTCTGTCTGGGGAGCTGAATGCAAGTATTGTTTCAGACTGTCTGTCCCCCACTTCTTTGGTTTTGTCTTGACCCTTTTTATATTAGTTGGTGCTAGGCAGCGTTTATAAGTGTGTAGATGAATGTTAATGTGGAAGTGTTCTTCTTAGGTGCTGCAGTTGGTGCTTTAACCTCTTTTGTTTCTGTCTCACAGGTTAGTGAGCAGTGTGAAAAACAATGTCGGCCGTGGACTAAACATAGCTTTGGTCAATGGTAAGAGTGTCATCTTCCACCATTTAACCGATGGTGTTAATATTTTAAACTCCTGTTAACTGTGTTATTTTAACATCTGCCTGATGTTTCTTTGCTCTAGGGGTGACAGGAGAGCTCTTGACCACAAAGAACTTTGATATGTGGGCAGGAGGTAATAGAAACCAGACAGTAATGTATAGTATTGCACATCTGGCACATATGGCTTGGCAATAACAAACTATAAACCACACATAGCTCATCTAATGTTCTTTCTCAGATGTTTCTGACCTGTTGAAGTTTCTCCGGCCGCTCCATGAAGGAACACTCGTGTTCGTGGCTTCCTTTGATGATCCAGCTACAAAGTAAGAATCCACGATGTGCTATCAGTTCCAGCCTAACACGCCTCGTTTTTCCTCTGAGACGCACTTCACAGCAGTTTTCACTGATAAATTGTCAGCTATAGTCTGTATCTATAAAGTATATTTCATTTTATGACTTGGTTAATGTTTTGTTGAATAAAATAAATATGTGCCACTGCTACAGAGAATAGCATTTTAATAGCTAAAGAACTGGAGGGCCAATGTCCAACCAGTTTCATAAACCGACGGCTGATACTTGTCAACTTCACCTTTTATGTTCGAATAAATTCAATTAATTCATCTTTAAAATCTCACGTAAAACAAAAAAAAAAAAACATTACAGCACAGAAAACAACTTGCCACAACTTAGAGTAGGTAAACCAGCTGTCAGTTAACTATCAGAATCACTTTTATTGACCCTGTATGCACGCACATACAAGAAATTTGATGCATGTATATTTATATTTTAAACTGTATTTAAACAATGAGAATAAATAATACCATATCAGGTTTTATGCTACAAAACCTAATGTGAAAATTAGCATTTGGACACTGTAATTGTCATTGAAGGAGGTGAGCAGAGCAGTCAAGAATGAGTTCTTGTGGTGCCAGGAATCATAATTACATTTAATGTTTTTAGTTGCATTTCAATTAAATCTGATGGCTGGTTAATTTGTGACTGACAATGTTCATGTTCACAGATCCCTTGTTAAAGGCTTTGTAGCTTAGAAACAAATCAGGGTTGTAAAGTGGTTAAACCTCAGAGTTGAGCCATAAAGTGCCATTGAGATGTTGTCAAAGCCCAGGAGGAGCCTACTGAGAAATGTTTTTACATTTGCATTAACTGTCTTGCTTAATGGAACAGCCAACCCTCTTATACGTCCAGTGTGTAACACTTAAAAGGATCTATAGGCAGAAATAGAATATAATATTCACAGGTATGTTTTCATTAGTGGATGTTAACCTGAAATTAAGAAACACTGTGTTTTCGTTACCTTTAGAATGAGACATTTTTATCTAAAGACTTGGTCCTCTTCTACAGTTTCTACAGTAGCCCAGAGCAGACAAACCAAACACTGACTGTAGAGAAGGCCTTTTGTGTATCTTGTGAGTTTCATGGCCATAGTTTCTCCTACACACAGACTGAGCTGTATTCATATGGTTGCAATCTGCCACTGAATCCTACACACTGGTGCTTTAATAGACATTAAACTTCTACCTTATTTCCTCATTTCCGGTGACAGGTTGAACGATGAGTCTCGGCGACTGTTTGAGGAGCTCGGGAGCACGGCAGTGAAGGAGCTGGCCTTTAGAGACAGCTGGGTATTTGTAGGAGCCAAGGGCATCGAGAATAAGAGTCCTTTTGAGCAGGTATGTTACTGTTTCTATTAATGTTCAACAGAGGCAGGAAGAATAGGCAGAATACATCAGCTCATCTGATGCAATGCTAATTTGCAGACAGTTAACTGCTTACAAATGCTGCAATAAAATAAAAAATATTCAAGGTTATTGTCATTTACAACGTAGGGTGTATAATAAAATTCAGATTGTAGTTCACTTTATGCTACTCGTAACAAACAAAAACACATACTACAACATATTGCCATTTTGAATATTCAAATTCTAGCTTGTAAATTTGACAGCACATGATGAACAATATGGTTTGTTTTTACCAGCTGGCCAATGTGATCATGTGTCCTGTAGTGATGTCTACCAGACTGTTCTGAGCATTTTCCAAACCTGAACGTAGCATTTGAGATTTAGGATTTTCCTTCCATCCAAATTTGTTGGGAGTTGGATTATGCTGCATGTTACATAATGCGCTGTTTTTAAAACTTCTATGCTTGATGCATTCATGTGCTTAGAAGAAAGTCCGAAATTATGAGTATAATAACTTCTAGTGTGCTTTGGAAAACGATCTTCTCCCCTTACCCATCCACATTAACAATGAGTGGAGCACTTCACCATCCAGCAGCTGCGATGCAGTGAGGAGCTGATCCCGGCCTGTTTTGTTGACATTAGTTGTGTTTGCCTGTGGTTGTTCCCATTAGCGCATGAAGAACAGTAAGAGCAGCAACAAGTATGAAGGTTGGCCCGAGTCTCTGGAGATGGACGGCTGTATTCCTCTGCGGGCACCCCTGGAAGGATGATCGTGCCTGATTCTCTCTCACATACAGTACAGAAACACCTGGAGCCACAGCAGTGGATTCAAATGACTGTTAGAAAGCCAGGGAACTGCAGAATGACTAAAACTATCCAAGATCCAGGCCACAAACAACATTTTATTATCCCTCTCGTGGCAGAGACATGAGCTGACTGCGAGGATTGTCCTGGGACTTGATATATTTTTTTTTTTAAATGCTGGAACCTGTTTTAGAGGATTTGCGTGTTGAACTTTGTGAGCCGCCTTTGAGCTGAAGTAATGTTTTAGAAACAAGAAAAATGTTTGTGTTGGGTGAAGGGAAACTCGAGAGGACAAATGTTTGATGACCAAAGTGTACAGCGACTAGTGAATGAACACAGCTGGTGTAGGTCTTCCAGAGCCATTGTAGGAAAAAGAACATATTTGTGTAAGCCTTCCTGTAGGGTGTCAGTATTCTTGAAACGGAGGAATATGAAGCATTAAATACCTGCGCAACTTGATGTTCTGCAGGCTAAAGACACACCTAACAGGGTTCACACTAAGGCGATGGGAAACCTGAGCCACATCAGCATAGGAAAAATGTGAGGTACAGCGTAGTATGAATGTCCTACTGAACACCAGGTCTGTGGGCAGATTTTATATTTAAATCCACTAATATATTTTCCTCCTGTGATATATATTTCAGTAATATTGTTAATACTAGTGTTAGCTGTCATTGTTTCCTTAGAACTTGATGCACTGCAGTTATTGCTTGCCATGTTTACATTTAGGCAAACTTTACGTTGATCATTTTTCTGTGATAAAACTATTTATTTTAACACTTAATCGGAAAACATACAGACGGACACGACAGACTCAATAGTGTTGGTTTATCATAACGCCGCCCGTGGTTGTAATGTTGTCTCAGGCCTGCAAGCATCTTTCCACTGAGTGCTTTGTTTGAAGTATTCAGCCTAAATGTGTGGTTGTGTGTGTCGTTTTTTTTTGTTTTGTTTTTAAAGATGTTGAGTGTATCCACCGGGCTCCTTGCAAGCCTAACATGTAGGAAATGCACAGAAAATTAAATATTGTTTTACGTATATTGTTAGAATTCAATTTTAGCTGCTTGGTCCGAATCTAAATGTAAAAGATTTTTCTACAAAGCATTACACTGTCTTTATATTGTGACAATAATGCTAATAAATAAAAATGTCTCAACATTTCCTGTAGTTTTTGTTTTTGTTTTATTCAACTGGAATACTTAAAGAAATTCACCAGAGGGCGACAACAGACAAAGCTTCTCTGAGGTTACTCGGTTCACTGTGCTCAAGGCTTCACTGACCATATGTGCTGACGGGGATAAACTCTGGGACTGGTGGACAAGATTTCAGGTTTGACGGTGAATTCAGTGACAGCGCAGAACCGCGTTGCTCGGTGAATCGGTAGACTGTGAACGTAATAATGACAAACAGCATCAGTCTCATTGTTATATTGAAATGTGTTGTGGGGCCTTCAAGCGTTGTTGGAAAAATCGTGATTTCCAGTTGCGTGTTTACAAATGAGCTGTGTTAAGAGCTGTGGGTTATGTGATGTTCAAAGGCAGAGGGACAGGTAAATTATTGAGTTAGAATAACAGTGTAGTTTAATGCAAAGATTATTATCTGGACTTAGTTAGTGCTATTATGTGGGCCCACTTTCATATTTATTTATATTTAGTCTTTTTGGTTGCTTTTATGTCACAATTAAAGTTTTAGATGGGATGCATGCTATTACTCCACTTATGGTAATTAAGTGTCACAGCAGCAAAACCTGAATTCTGTGAACATTTTAAGCATTAGATAAAAATAGAGGTACTTAAAAGATGTGAGGCGGGAATTTCTTTTCACAGCCTCCACTCCACGTGTCTCATTCCCATTTTATGCTATTTTATATATCTATATTCGACTACAAGTCAGAGATTGTACTTTTTACTTCACTACATTCATCTGACAGCTCTAGTTACTTTTCAAGTCAAGATTTTTCCACATATGATCAGTAAAGCAGTTCAAATTAGTTCTGCCTTGACAACATTGAAATGCTGCTTGAATAAATGCATCAATAATAATATTCCAATAATTTATACAATGCTCAATGTGGTTGTTTTGTATTAGGTAACTCTGGATACTTACGTAGATCCCTTCTAGACGTATAGATAAAATAAGCACAAATAGTCTGCTTGGAACAATAATGTGTCTGATATGTCCCCCGCCCCACAAGTACAGTATAATTTCTACATTAAAACCCATAAAAAGACCTCTACTAAGAGCACGGAGAAACATATACATGAATAGTCCAATAAGCCAAGAGGGGGCAATTTAATTAACCAGCTCTTAAGAAGGGAGGCTTTTTGGATTTATGAACTAAACACAATTGAACCTCATGGACTTAATGAAGCACAGGATTTGAGCTGTTTGTTGTGACATAAATACTCTAATCTTATATCTCTCTATACAGGTAATTTGGACCCTTAGAGAGAGATGAGACACTAGGTCCCCTGGCCTCCCCATTCAGTGGTGTAGAGGGACAGTGGTAGGACCTACAGGATATTTCAGCTGTACATTTACAATAGTCTTCTTCTTGTTGTATGTAATGTGTAATTCTTGTGATTCTGTTAGACTGATCATGCTGTTCTTGAATTTATTTTCCTTTGCATTTTGCAATATGTATTTTTGTATTGTACATTTGTAGAATATATAAAACATTTTGAAATGAAAAATTAAGACTGATGGCACATGACTGATCATGTGACCCATGTTATTTATCTCTTAAATAAAATCACAATAAAGTTATTTCAGTGTGCGTGGTCACATCTGATTTCATAATCATGTATCTGTCTGATCTCTAAAATAAATACCACAGTAACCATAAACAATGTGACAATATAATTTACAGGCTCCTTAATATCAATAATAGAGTAAAAAAAACAATAGTTTGAATGCTCATTTTAGGTTTAACCCTTAGGGGTTCCTTTAAAAAAATCACACATCTGTTCCACCTTCGCAAAAACTGCTGTAAAAATCTTATAAATCAATATTTTTTTCTACTTTAAATGAGTCAATCTTTTAGAACTACTTCAGCTTGAAATATACATATATATCAAGCATTTTATTATATTTGGTGGATTTGTTAACCCTTTAAAAAGGCCCAATAGTGTTTACACATCTTCTGCTGTTTTTTTTATTGAAATAACAAAAAAAAGCTTAAATAATTTCCATACGAAGTAATGCCAAAGAGTATATGCTGGTTATAAATATTTTGGTTAGGGGACTGAGATAAAGCCAATGGATTGGCAGCAACACTTGATTTTTAATTGCCAATATTAGTTTTTTCTGCAGTGTCAGATTTTAAAACCAAAAAAATGCTACCAAAAAAAACGGAACGGCTGCTGCGCCGCGGCTGAATCTTACGAGGAGCATGGTTGAAACCGGCAACTATCGAATCACATAACGAGGCTTTGAGTGAACTTGAACCACGCGGCCGCCACGCCCTCTTCGTGGGGATTAATCGAGAGTGCGATTACGTGCGGCGCTCTTGGTTCTGTCCTTCGAGGCATAGACAGAGGTAGGACCCATAGTGGCAGTCGATGAGCTGTGCGTGACCAGAGGCGTCTGCTCAGTGCGACACGAGAAGCTGCTGATAGGCTCGTCGGTGTGTGAGTCTGTGGCGTGGTATGCTCGTTCGTTAGTGAATCTTATTGTGTACATAAGGCTTGCTGTATTTCTATGTGAATTCGGATGTGTCGACTATGAATGGCAGATACGCACAACTCGAGAGTCCTGACAGACCGGTATGCAGGGATGTGATAATGGGTATATCTGGTAGAGTCAAGCAGCACGACTGTGTCGTATGCGACGATGTGCTCGTCGAAGTCTGTCCGGGTGGTGGATTTTTCAAGCTGACACCCGCCGGCGGAAAGTGTCAACAGCTGATGGAAACCTATTATGAAAGAATGAAGACTAATTGTCGGGAGCAGGAGATGGTGATGTATTGGCTTTTTTTATTTTAAGTGTTAAATGCTATTTTTTTCAGAGGTGATATAGTGAAATATATATATATATATTATAATAATTTTGAGTAGGCAGACAGTCCAGTGATAGGAATTCATGCTAAATTAAGTGTTGGTTAAATAATAAGTAATAATATAATAAGATAATGGATATAGTAGTAATAACTAAAAATAATATATTCTGAGTTAATAGTATTATTTGGTATTCACAGTGATGTGTAGCTATAGCTATCTGCGCTGAGTCTGCTGTTTTTCTTTGAAAGAAAGTATATCGCTGTGGACCGTACCGACCTACGGGATGCCTACATGTTGGGGTGGTGATGTTTGTTGTCATTTTGCCTATTGAGTCTCTCTTT
>NW_023339707.1:12644458-12656076 GCF_004916995.1 Morone saxatilis
CAGGACACCGAGACGACAGCCGCGCCGCTCGCTGGCCCCCTCCACGCTAGGTAGTAACTGGGTCGTACCACCCCCTTATCGCCAAGGCTCCCTCGCCCTCCCCCAGCTCCTCTCCTCATGTTCTGCTGTTTTGTTAATGAAAAAAAAAACAAAAAAAAACTTAAAAATATCAATTTCTCGAAGTGTCCTCATTAATCAATAATGCCAAAGAGTATGATGCTTATAAATAATTTGTAGGACCTGAGATCTAAGCCAATGCATGTGGCAGCAACACTGATTTTAATGCAATATTCATTTTTTCTGCAGTGTCAGATTTTAAACCAAAAAATCTACCAAAAAAAACGGAACGGCTGCTGCGCCGCGGCTGAATCTTACGAGGAGCATTTGAACGCAACATCGAATCACATAACGAGCCGTTGAGACGAACACGCGGCGCCACCGCCCTCTCGTGGCGGAGCGAGCGAACTGCCGCGCTCGTTCGTCCTCAGGATGACGACGAGCCCTGTGGCAGTGAGAGCGTGCGGGCAGAGCGCGCTCAGTGCACACGAGAAGCTGCTGAAGGCCGTCGGAGTCGTGCTCGTGCGTTGTAAATTATGTACATAAGTTGCTGATTTTATTATTCGGGTTCACATGAATGGCGGGTCGCACAACTCGGAGCCGCCGACCCGAGCAGCGAGTGAGGGAATCTGTAGAGCAACCAGCAACCGCTGTCTGAGCGGACCGAGCCTCGACGACTCCGGTGGGGATTTTCAAGCCGACACCGCCGCGGAAAGCGTTCACACAATATAAAGAGAACAAACTAACGGAGCAGAGATTAGTATTGGTTTTTTTTTTTTGTAAATGTATTTTTTCAGTGGGTGTAATAATAATAATAATAATAATTTTGTAGGCAGACAGCCCAGTGTAAATCTCATGTAATAAGGTTTGTAAAAAAAAAAAAAAGATAAAGGAATAATAATAACAAAAAATAATAATCCAGTTATCAGTGAGTTAGCTAGCTATCTGCGCTGAGCTGCTCGTTTTTCTTTGAAAGAAATATATCGCTGGACCGACGACCTACGATGCTACATTTGGGTGAGTGATGTTTGTTGTCATTTGCTATTTCAATTACAATGCAAATAAGTCTTTAACCTTATTCCAAGGCTGTGGTCCTCAGGGAGACGTTGTTATTGTGTGTTCAGTGTGTTTAAGCACTACTGGATTGCCTATTAGACATTTATCCCCTCCTATGGGTGCTTGTTATTGTGAAACACATTATGCTGTGTAAAAACACTTAAGTCAAGTGCAGACCTGCGGACAGAGTAGCTGACAGGCCCTCAGACACCAACTGTTCAGCCCCATCATTTGAATGATTTGCCTGTGCTCAGGGCATTAAAAGACCAGCAGGGTTTGGGGATTTTCATTTGTGGTGTCAGTCACTGTGCTCTTGCCCTGTGTGCTGATTGTACTCTGTGTCTTTCACCGTTTGCATGGCGTTTACTAAAAGTCAGCTGAGCTACCGGCTAGCCAATAGCGTTACTTCATGTTGTCTCCACATCCTGGCATCACTGTGTCATGTATGCTGTAGCCTATAAATAACATACACTCATTGCATTTTGCCTCATAGGCAGTGGCTGCTTGCACGACCGGTCACATCCTGGGTTATCTGCTCTAAGCTATTATAACATACACGTATATATGTTAGGAAATGAACCTAAAAAGCAGTCAGAATGTCAGCTACACCCACATGCATCTCATCCATAAATTATGCACAACATGCAGCACCCCCGTCCTCAACGCCTGTATTGATATTGTATAGAAACAAATCAAAACATTGTATCTGAGAGTTCCACTGGGAGCGATAGTGGTGTACTCAAAACATTAGGGGAGGACGCTTCCTCTCCTGAAAAAGGCTGACAGCTGCGAAACTACTGAAATCAACACTTTGCTGATCTCGGATGTACTCCGTCATCCATAAACATTCAGACACCATTTGCAGGAGTAAAAAGGGGCTCAGTGGTTGATATGAGCTCCAGGAGTAGTAAGCTACTTTAGCAACATGTAATCCTGATTCATCATTGGCTGATTAAGGAGCCTTTCTCTCACCTGGATTAGAGGAATCCTTTGGTATGGGATGGCTCTGCTCGCTGAGGGGAATGAAAGAGAACAAAAAGGGAGGTTAGACAACACATATTCTCTCTGTCTGTCTCTCTCTCTTTCTATCTATCTCTCTCTCTCTCTCTCTCTCTGAACAGTACTGTGTGTGTGCTACCTACACTGCACTCTCCCATGCTTGACCTGGATTGGACAAAAGTCCTTGTTGTGTTTTCAGCCTTGAGTTTCCCTAATGGGAAGAGAACAACCATTGTGTGTTTGATTCTAGTGGCCAGCATTTGATAGTTTTCATCACATTTCCTGGTCTGAAGACGCCCTGGGAAGCAACATGTGCTGAACCAACTCGTGCAATCATTGACATTGTTGCCATGGGGTTTGGAAAGTACCTGATAGTGCTTGGAATAAAGAAAAAAAACAAAAAATCAAGAGCTTTAAAAGCGAGTATTAAAGAGATCCTTGTATTTCTATATCTCTCAGTTTGAAGTTTAGACGTCTATAGCGCTGGTCCAAGCATGATCTGTATTCCTGTTGATCACTCCCCATGTAGCACAAGCATACAGAGCTTTCTGCTGTCTGTTCTCTCATATGCAGCTGATAAGCTAGGCTGTCCACAGACCTGTGTATTTGTGGTTATTTGTCTCCTTTAAAGGTCCAGTGTGTAACATTTAGGAAGACCTATTGACAGAAATGGAAAATAATAAACTCTAGGTATGTTTTTGTTAGTGTATAATGACCTGAATATAGGAATCATTGTGTTTTCCTCACCCATGTTTCTCTACAGATGTCGGCTGTCGCCTGCCAAAGAGTCCGTCGTGTTGAACCGCCATGTTTCTACGGTAGCCCAGAACAGACAAACCAAACAGTGGCTCTATAATATAGTATATTAAGGCCCAGTCATGCAAATAAATAATGTGCTATATCATGCTATATATACAGCTTTCTATAAACAATATTTTGAAAAAAGCTTCCGCCCATCACTGGCTCTTTAGCTACTGATCACAATAAAGCAAGAATAAAAGTTTTAAAAGAGCTTTATGTGTTGGGCCTAAAAATGGATTGATATGCACATTAGCACATTGAATTAGATATTGCCTAAGTTGCGTAATTTAATGATTGTATATGGACATGTTAATCAGAAAAGGTTTCATCCTTATGGAATATGATGGTGCCTGGCCTTCCATCTAATTAAGTCAAACCTTTTTAAATCTTTGTACCGTACTGGGTTAGACTTGTACATGTGAATATCTACATGAATTGTGGCCCTTCATTTTGAAAAAAATGTCCTTAAGTTCTTGAAATGTATCATTACAAAAGAGTGGCAACCCTGATTGAGTAGTTAGAGCAGTTTTAATTACATTATCGTTTCTTATTCAGTTGCACATACACTGCTCTTAAATTACTGTACTGAATTTAGATGAATGGTGCTTTTTTTTAAGGGTGATTTTTAAGATCTGTTCATTAGCTTGTGAGTTTATTTTGTAGCATTCCCTCTTCCCTCACTGTGCACATTGTCTTGAACATTGTAATTGATCGTAACTGAGCCACACAATCATAGTTTGAGCCTGACGGCCTCCTGTTTTTCACAGCGACAGCAGCACAGACAAAGTCAGCGCTTTGAAGGTTTACACCTGCCACTTATAGTGATGTATCCTGGTGCGACTTTATGACAGCAGTCATGCCTGTACGATACAGCCTCACTGAACAAACATGGTCTTTGTTTTTACCTGCCGTTGTGGTCAACAGCTGAGCTGCAGAGTTCAGATACAGATCTGTGATCTTCACAATACTTGCTGCTTGACATGGAGCCCATTTAGGTTTTGGCCGGCTGCTCTCAGACCTTGTGCTACCTCTGCCCCGTCTACCCACATTACTTAGCACCCATTTCCCTTTTAAATCTCTGTGGGACTAATGCTGAATTGGACAAAAGGCTGGATACATTTGTTGCATCAATCAAGCGTGGAAAAGTTGTTGTTACAGGCAGGTATTGGTGGAATTGGTTAAATGTGGTCTGTATTTGATCTACAGGAATAAGAGGTATTCTATTACTTAATTAGCTAAATCCAACACCATTTCTGCATACTTCTCTCTCAGTTCTCAGTCTCCAGTCAAATGTATCTACTGAGCCTTTCCACGCATCCCTGACTCTCTGTCTGCTGTAACAAAGCTCACTCAGTCCTGTAATCAACAAAGGGATACTATGCAAACTATTGGCAGCTAGCTGGTAGCTGATGAAGAAACATTGTTAAATTATCGCTGGTAATACTTCTACACCTGAATTACACCTGACTATACACCTGTGCTAACGGATGAGACTTACATTTAGTAAGACGTTTGCTATTTAACTTATAATTAATCATTTATAATCATCTTCAAGTTATTTTTAATGCAAACCAACCATTCATTTAAGTCCAAGTGCACTGAACTAGCCCAGGAAAAACTGCTCAGTAGCAAAAAAATGAAAATAGAAAATGCCCATCACAATCTCCTGAAGACAGGGTAACACCTTTTTATATTGCTTTTTTTTGTCCAACCTAAGGTCCAAAACCAAAACATATACAATTCACTATCACCGGAGTTAGCGAGATAGTTAGTATATAGTTAAATAAAGGTGGTCATTTTTTGTCCGTCGCCCCAATTGATTAATCGTTTTCGCTCCACTTAAAACTGTTTTGTTTTTTGGGGCCGGTATTTAGAGTGCAGGAAGAGCATATTAGCAGGTTTACAGCATAACCTGAGTCCTTCACCCTGTTCTCTCTTGGCCCTCTGCACCCAGTCTCGCTGTGACACTGGACATACCAACGGAAACTATTCCTATGCTAATGTAATCACCTCATGTTTTCAACCTTTTCCAAGCACTAAAAGCATTCCTCCTCTTCCTCTCCTCTCCTGTCCTCTCCTCTCCTCTCCACGCACAACTGTAGCTGCTTTTGTTCAGGCAAAAATTTAGCTATAGTCACTGCTTTCATTCACACAAACATTGGCACATATTTTATCAGGCAAAATCCCCCCTGCACCCCCCAGCCCCTTTTTTGTCTGTGCCACCCCCTCCACCCTCCTCTTTATCTCTCTCTTGTTCTCTTTCACCACACATTTTTCCCCAGCCCTTCTTACTAGCCGGCCCCCTCCGCTACCATCTCTTCCTGTCCCTCTCTCTCTCTCTCTCCTCTCTCTCTCTCTCTCTCTCTGTTTGAAACTCTGCTGTCCGCCTGCTCCCACCAACCACAATCCCTTCCTGTCCCCCTCGCCACTTTTTATTCACCCTTTTCATCTACATGTCCTCCTCAATTGCAAAAACGGGGCTGCCGGTGCGCGCGCATACACACACACACACAGAGTCCCCTGGCTCTTCTTTTGTCTGCCTGCCCAATTTTCCAGCGGCAGTTTGGTTCCAGGGGATTAATGTGTGTATCCCCATGAAGTAAGGGGTGGAAAAAGTGCAGGGGGCAGATAGGGTTGCGATGCACTTGTTGTGTTTAAAGTTGCAGATTGTGTAGGAGATGTGAACTTTCTGTGCTGGCACCTTTGTTTGTCTTTGTGCAATAGAAAGCGTAACTAAAGTAGGGCTTTTTTTTTTCTCTCTTTGTCTCAAAACTTTGAGCACAGATAACTTTAGGTTACTTGCGTAACCCCTGTTTCTCTGAGGTAGCACAAGCGAGCGTCTCACTAGCGCAAAGCAAACATGGCTTTCAGCAGGTTTTGAGAGTAGAATAGAAATCACATCTTTGGCAGTCATGAAGCAAAGGTGTCATAATGATTTTCGCTGCACATTTCAGAAATGATTAGGCAGCTGCAGGTGTTCTCCCCGTGCAGGAGCCTCACAGAAGCCTGGGGGGCAGGCAGAGAGCAGCAAGTCCGATGTTCAGTTCTCATGCACTCCTTGAGCTGATAGAAAAATGAACAGACAATGATCCTGACATGTCAACAAGATGTACGCTGTGTTGCTGGAGTTTTTTTGCTGCCGTTGAGAGATGTCATCGTTTCAGCTGCGACTTTAATCTCGTTATCTTCAGCTTTGGTTTACCACTTTGGCCCATATGGGCAGTTGCTTGGTCATTTGGCTGGTGTCAGGAAATTCCTTTCGGCATTCTTTCATTGAAAGGGACATGCAGTTTGGGTGCGGGAGAGGGTTTGCTTTTGATGTTTGTGTGTGTGTATTTGTCTGTGTATAAAAGATAGAAAAGAGTGTGTGAGAGAGAGAGAAACAGAAAGTTTGTTCTAGCCTGCTGGTGTGTGTCTTATATCTTTATCTATGTGTGTGTCTATGTGCGTGTGTGTTTGGAAGGGAGACTGGGCGGGTGTGAGAGACAGTGATGGGGTTGAGCGTGTTTGATGTACTGTGATAACTCTGTCCGGTATGTGGCTTTCATGGGAACTCCTTGCCCTGGGGACATGGGCAAATAAGCTCCCGTTTAAAGGGCAACTTCCCTCTCTTTATCGCCTGTTGTTTTTCCCCCCTTTATGTTCCCCACATCCTGTTGGCCTTTACCTTTCTAGTCTCACTGTACACTACGGTGTGTCCCCCCTGGGTTGCCGTAACTCAGATAATTGTCTTTTAGTCACGGTCACAGTAGTCTTAGATAAGTAATTTGCTCTGTAGTGTCGAATAAGAAGTTGATAGAAATTGAGACGGGATAACTGATCATTGAATTATTTGTTTAATCATTTAATGACCTACATGCTCTGACTAAGTGATTGATACAAAATAAAAATGAAAGCAATTGTTAGTCACAGCCCTGTAGATATGTTTCATTTTTCAGACACTCCCATCTAATCATTTTATCTATAAATGGTTTCTAGTTCAAACTTCCAGAACAGAATCACTTTAACAATTTGCAGTCACACACAGTAGAATATGTGGCAGTGATTTCATGATTTGTTTTGTTGCATTATGGTATTAGGTGCGCAGTGTCTTGCTGGCTTAACGCTAATTACAGTTTGTCTCGCAGATAATGTGTCTGTGTCTCAGGAATGTTGCTGAACTGGAATTCTTTCTTTTTCTTCGGGAGCCTCTTAGCAGAATATCAGCCTATTGTGTTTTTAATTTGACTGACAGCTACTTGCATTGCATGTCAGGCTCCTTTGCTTTGAGCTCGAAGAGACAACAAGCTTGATGTAAGTATTAATGACCACGCTATAAAAGAGATAATAGCTACTGTGAGCCACTGGACGAGCCCCCACTGATAACGGCAGGCTTTGCTCATTAAAATTGAAGAAAAAGTCTAGACTTGCTGCTGCTTTCAGTGAGGCCGCCTGTCAGTGCAGACACATTTCAGCAGCCAGGTTGGACTGTACATGTGTGGTCCTTGTGGGTAGCTTCATACCTAAGAGTGCTGTAACCCTAGACAGGGGTGCATACAGTGGCCCTTGAAAGTCCCACATGTTCAGTTGTAAAGTAATATGGGTTGCGTTGTAAACTAATATGTAAAGTGAGTTAATACTCTGACCTAGACTGCACTTTTTACTTTCCATTTACTGCACCATTACACTCCAGGACAGGCACATTCCTGCACTGCAGCTTTTGTTTTTGATATGCATTAGCACGCTCTCTTCCTGTAAGTTCAGCTGCTTACTCATAGACGGTGACTTTGGGCTTTATTACATCCGTAACTGGTAGCCCAAGCGTGTCTCTTAGATATTGGCTGCAGAGTCACTTCAGGGCTGGATGGTGTAGTAATGAAACAGCTCTGATGCAGCCACTGAGATATCACTGGCTGTCAGAAGGCAGAGGAGATACAACACCCGGGGACAGATGGAGAGTGAGGAGAAGTGCAGATAAAGATGTCATGAGAAAGATGCCCACTAGCGTACACACACTCTCGCACACACACACACACACACACACAGACGCACACTGTGAATGAGCTACAGGACTGCAGCAATATTGCCATGTCAGAGGAAACCTGCTGTGTTCAGTTTCACCTTATGTTGGCAAAGGATATTACCGAGGGCCAATTTAAAACTCTCTATTCTCACCCTGACTGAATGGTTGACTGGGTATGCACTGAGTAATACTGCGCTGGTGATAATCGTAATCATAGTTGTGTATATTTATGAGCCCTTTGTCGCTGATGTGTGGTAGTCACTCCAGCGTAGTTTGAAAATCCCTCTGTGTATGAATTATTCACGCTCCACCGGCCCATAGTTCATCATCCATATTTAATGTTTGGGATCGCATACTCCTAACTGCAGTTTTCTGTTGACTAATGGAGCCGTTGAACACAACTTTAGTCACAAGACGCTGATAAAAGTGCACTTGATGATTGATGAGGTCATGCGTAGTTTGTGACCCGGTAAGACGGATATTCTTTTGGGCAAAGTTAAGGCCTTAACAAAGATGAAGTGGTTGCTCTCCTCAATGGGTTTTGGAATATTCTTCCCATATACAGGAACGTGTTGGACTGCCAGAGTTCACTACTAAGTTTGAATTAACATTTTCCAGTTAATTACCTCAGGTCACTTTGGCAGGCGGCCGTGGAAAAAGACCATTTACGGACATTTCCACTTTCTGAAGTTTTACCCTGTGTCTGATTACTGGAAACATTGTACCAATTATGGAGATCTTCAGGATCTACTTCACACTAGGTTTTTCTTTAATGCTTGTTTCTTTAATGTAAGTTTTAGAGGCTAACAACACTCCATGTTCTTAAGGGAAAAACTGTCTCTTTGCAAGAATTAGCAGTGGTTGGGCTTACAAGAAAGAGCTGTTCCAAGTCTTCTTAGTGGAATCTTTCAGCATTTCATATCCAATCCTTTCCAATTTACACATATTTTTACACAGACTTACTAGGCTACTGTGACAGTCCATTTCCTTACAAAGATGCTGTGAGGATTTTCTGTGATGTTACTTATTTGATGTTGGTCCATTTTATCCCTCTAAAGTACAGGGGAGCCTCTAGATTTCCTATTCAAATGTATCTCATTTTATACAAATAATGCCGCTTACATTCTTCCTATAAGAGTTAAATATGGCAATGACATGACGATACTTTTCTTCCCTGACTGTCTAAATATTAATGCAGTGTTTTGTTTTTGTCTTGCAGGGTTTACTTGAAGATATTCACACAGCAGTTTGAAAGAAAAACACAGCAGCTTTCCCAACAGGCTTGAAAAACTCTCCTGGTTTTGTGTGTTTTTGTAAGAGCTGGGAGACGTGTGGTTTACTTGGTTTGGTACTGCAACTAAGTGAAAAGAAAATTTAGGAAATGGTGAGAAGAAAAGTGAGGACAGAAACTATTCTCTAACAGCTGTGGTCTCACCCTCCTGTGCTACTGTAAAGTACCTAACAAAAGGAGGCAGGGAGACAGACAGCGGAAGAAAAGTGGGAGGGTTTGATCAAGACCGGCTTTCAGTCACCTGCAGCACTGGAAGAACAGCCTAATAGAGTAGAAGGGGTGAGTGGGTGACCACAGAAAGAGAGAGAGACGGGGACTGACAGAGGAGCAAAGGTTTGGAGGAGGAGGAGGAGGAGGAGGAGGTCTAGGAGGAGTGGGAAAGGCCATATCCCATGGCTACTGACCCAGGAGAGCCCACAGGCACCGAGGATTCCTCGGAGAAACCTGATGGACAGAGGGAGGAGGACACGGAGCGGGAGGGCAGGGCTGACCCACAGAGAGAGAGGACGCACAGCACCCCCTCGGACTTCCCCTCCTCCCAGACTCAGGAGAGGAAAACAACAGGAGGAGAGGATGGAGCAATCCGAGGAGGAGGAGGAGGAGGAGGAGGAGGGGAAGCCAGCCAGGCGGGTAAGGAGAACCCAGTTAGACCGATTTCATTCTCCACACCCTCCTTACCAGTTGACACTGGCCAGAAGCGACTGAGGAGGGAGAAGCGCTTCTTCAGGAAGAGTGTGGAGATTTGTGAGGAGGACGATGTGGTGGAGGTGCCCCCGGAGGCGCCCCACAGTGCCCCCCACCTGGAGCTGCGTTCCTCTGACTCAGTCTTCACCAGCAGTGCTCAGCAGCAAGGGGTTGCTTCATCCTGTGCTGCCCTGGGCCATGACCCATCCTGCCCCAGCTCTAGCCAGGAGCCTGGCAAGGATGCTCCTTCCCTCACAGCTGCCCAGAGGGGGAAGGAGAGGGACCGTGAGCAGGAGGAGGAGGCAGAGATGAAGGCCGTGGCCACCTCTCCTGGAGGCAGATTCCTCAAGTTTGACATTGAACTGGGCAGAGGAGCCTTCAAGACTGTGTATAAAGGCCTGGACACAGAGACTTGGGTGGAGGTGGCTTGGTGTGAACTTCAGGTAAGATTAACTGTTCTTTTTTCCCCCACACTTTTCAGACTGTGCTGCCAATTATAAATTCTGTATTAGCTGGCACAAATTAGCTGCAAGATAGAATCAACCCAAAACAAATAATGTGCTTTAAGAATCCAGTATGTGTAGCCAACTCTAAATGGAAATACTTGATATCAACAAATAATATTTCCAATTAGTGTGCTTTGGAGAGCGTTAAGCCCATTGTTGTTCTTTTGAAGTGAATTGTATTAGATGTGTCCCAGAAGCTCTTCCTCCTGAAATCTGGAAATCTCAGCACGTTGTCTGCTTGCTATTCATACTGCGAGACCGGGGTGAAAAGGAGGAGCATCGCTTGAAGCTGAATGACAGCACAAAGTGAAAGTGGAGGATTTGCCTTTTCCAGGCCTCTTATGAATAATAGAATCATGGGCTGCCAGTGCTTCTTCTTGTTGTGGTAGGGTATCCTATTAGAAACAGCATTTTCCACATTTGGCTGAATTATATTAATGACACTTTAGTATTAATTTTAGGGATTGTATTGATAAGACTCTAGGTCTAGAAGGTGTGTGTTCACTCTGCATTGTAACTTTAGGGAAATTGCTTCATAAAGAACCTAATTTTGAGACTAATCAAGAAGTGAATGTATAACAAGTTGAAGCATTCACATTCTTACTATAAAGTACATGGTTAGAATTTTGTTGGTAGTTAGGCAAGTTTTAACATGCGCCGAATGCAGTACGTTACAGCCTACTCTTGTTTATTGTGTAATGTAATGAGGTATGCAATGGAAATGAAAGTGAAGCTCTAAATAGGATGCATTTTGTGAGCACAGAGCAAATAGGAATACTGTAGCAAATGTAGATGTAACAATAGCAAACATTACTGTAAGAAACTCTTTGTCACGCATTGACACTGCAGTGGGAGGAACATAATGAAAGTTGATAAACGTCGAACACAGAGCGCTGTCAAAGTCTTTACAGTACATACTGTAGACCACCGGATTTAACATACTGAGAAGTAATGGGAAACATTGTTAGATGGTGTGAATTCAACATGTGGTGGGAGACAGACTTGTGGAGGAGAGAAGAAATGCATCCCTCTGACTCTTGGCCCCACAATAGAGAGCAGTGTTATGGTAAGCCATCTGATTTGACTGCTGGCTTTGTGTGAGAAGAGTCAGTCATGTGTTTGGTTTGGAGCTAATTCCAAAACAAGAGCCTTGACTAATCCTTGAGATCATGCACGTCTGTTGGACTAACAAGCAGCAGGCATGCCCCCCATCACCTATTCT
>NW_023339707.1:12656176-12691957 GCF_004916995.1 Morone saxatilis
CCCTCCCTCCCTCCCTCCACCTCTCCCTCCATCACTTTTTGTCTGTGTGAGTGAGCATGCAGAGTGATCCAGGGGAGTTAATTACAGTGGGTGCCTGTTAGGCTGGAACAAAAACCCTGCACAGACAGCATAACTCGGGCAGCAGAAACCAGACTGGTTCAACCCAGTCATCCCAGACTGGTCCAGCTCAAATCAGCTCAGCCAAGCCACACTTACAGGAACTACAAACACTAGAGCTCAGGTCTGCAGTACTGAGAGTTGTCATGATAATGATTGCCGCCTTAAATATTTGATGTTTGATTTAACATGTATTGTTACAGAGGCTTTTGGATTTATGTCTGCAGATAAATGGCAGCTCAGGGCCTTGCCTGCTGCAAACACCATGACATGATTCTGAGTAAAAAGGCTTATCCTTACTAAGGCCATTAGAGAACTTGGACTTTGACACGATTAAGAGTAACATTTACATTATAGTTCAGCGTGCAAGCCTGTTCACCTATATACACCTGAGATCCCCAGTTCAGTAGCTGGCATCATGATTATTGAGCCATTCACAAGGTTGAGATATCATCTGCCTCATGTTTGGAAAAAAAAAAATCTTTTAATAAAAGCAGTCAATGCAGGCTCTGATGTAGATGTAGATGATGAACAATGTTATGTGAAAACTAATATTTATTCATTTTGATTATGTTTTAAAATTAAATTGTGTTTATTCTGGACACAATTCTCTGGGTCATTGTATCAAATAGCAACAGCAAAAGGGAGGAGTTTACCTTGGTTGTTGCTGATTATCAAAGACCAGTTGTGTTAGTCAAGGTAAAGCAAAGACAGACTATTGATGGGTGACTAAAATTAGGAGAGGCAAAATCAAATGGGCTACAGCTGAACTGACTAGACCGGGATGGAATCGATCCAACCAGTCTGACCTGACGCATGCTCAACTAGGCCACTGACAGTTGGCAAGTGTCCCTCAGGCTGTGTCCACATTACCTAACCGGCAACCAGAGATTCAATTGCTATTGGATGTTTGAGACATTACCACATAGCACTGGTAGTATGTATAGCCTAATTAGAATTCAATAAATGTGAAGCACTTATGATCAAATTATTATGACATGATTATTATATGTTAAAGCATATTACAAAAAAGAGTGCCACAAAAGGGAAGCCTCTGAGTATTTACACTATAAAATGAGAGGTTTCTTGGCTTTAACATAACCGAGATGTTGTGTATCTTCGATGCAAGTGAATGTTTCCATTTGACCAGCTAGACTTCACTGAAGTTGCCCTTGCAACTGCAAAACGCAGGTACCGTAGCTTTAAAACATCGAGATATGAAGATCTCATGCTAACAAGTGGTCACCTAAAAAGAAATGGCTAGTGCAGTGCATTGGCTAAAGGGTCTCTGAAGGTTAGTGAACTTGGCCTACTGGCCACAGGTTCTAATCCAGCGTGACGGCCAGCCCTTTTCCAGCAATCTATTTTGTCAGTCTGAGCTGTTGTAGTTTACAGTAATCTAATCCTAGCCACCCGCCACCTCAGATTTTTTTCCATACTGCAGGGCCATACACACTACATACATACTCCTCATAAAAATGTACAAATACTAACCTACAGCAAGAAAAATTCTTCTCTATTTGTCGATAGTGCCCTTAACCAGCCCTGTTTTTCAAACCGCTACTTCAGACAAGAGTGTGACTAGGAAAGCCAGTTCGTCTTCTATGTATGTATGTATGATATCTGATACTCATGCAGTGTTTGCCAAAATAGATGTTTTAGGACTCACATGTTTTGGCATTCATGACCCCATCATCTTACCTTCTACCAAATGTGCCTTGTAAGCCATATCCTGTACATTTCCTGTTTTATGAGGCTACTTAACCTGCAGCTTGACCTTCTGCTCTACCAGATGTCGGATCCAAAAAAATCTCTATCTAACTGTAGGTCCTACTCTGTTTACCGAGTTATAGTATTTAGGCCCCTGTCATGGAGGCACCATGTGACAAGAATATTATATGACCAAGCTGGTGTGGACAAAATAACAGGAACAAAGTATTATTATTATTACAATTATTCTGCAATAAATAGTACATTTGTAATACATTTCTAATGTTCAGTATTTACGGCTGTATCAAAAGGGTTTCCTGACTTTGTAAGGTGATCCTGTTTGTCCACCTTTTGTTGCTAAAATAAGAGTAAAATCAATCCCTATAGTGCAGTCTGATATAACAATACAGCAAACAACAGTCTCAAAAACTGCCATAGAGCTGAAACAACATACCTCTGACACAATCTTAACAAAAATGTAACATTAAAATCTTCTTGAATTGCATTATATTTTCTGGTGTTCTTGTTCATTTCATTCATAAAAACGTATAGCTTATAGGATACATACAGAGTAAAAAAACAGCGCCTTGTAGCTGCCTTGTTTACAGTCTAAGGTATTTCGTTAGGATAACTGCCCCCAGAAGTCCAAGATACAGCCTTTTGGCATTTACATACACATATAACCACATACGCATATGTATGTATGATATTTGCAAATTATTATATTTATTCTCTCTTACTGTGTGTTGAAAAGTGAGAGTATTTACTTCATGAGGTTGCAGAACTGGAGAACAGGCAGGCTTATTAACAGGAACAAAGAACCGACCAGTCACATTAGGGCTGTGTCATGGTCTCCTGAGCTGCCCTTTGTCTCCCTCACTTTCTGTCTGTTTGTTTCTGTTGCTTCCCCGTTTCCATCTGATGGTTAAGAGACTGTTCTTCTGTGCCACTTTGTTTGTCAGATCAGTTTTTGTAAGCTGCTGTTCTATAGCATACAATTCCAGATTATTACCATCATTTTCAATAGTTTATTAAGTAGTATTCACTTCTGTTTATCATATAGGTCGATATGAGTGACACATCCTAAATGCAGTAATTGTATCTGGGTGTGTTAAACAGTCTTGGTAATGGGAAGAGGACCTAAAATAAGTGACACATTTTCTACAGATCTTTTTGTTGTTGTTGTGCCTCTGTTTGTGTGAATATGGGAGTGTTTGGGCGTGTGTGAGTAGCTATGTGGATGGAGAGTAGTTCTGTGTGTGCCTGTCTAGACACAATCTCACTGACTGAACTCTTGGCGACCTTTGCCGACCCTAAGGCTGTCTGATGCGACACTCGGGGGGGAGACACAATAATCGCTGAGGAGGCAGCAGACAGGGACACACAGGCAAGCACTCTGTCTCACACTGTGCCAGACAGCGAGGCAGAGTGATGCTCTGATGGAGGAGTGAGGCAGAGGACAGAGGCATCCAAACAGAGGCAGTGCTTCCTGACAAAACAGAGCACATCAGAAAGAAGGCACATGTTCATATGCGTAGAGGAACTGTAAGCATGGCTAGACACACCTGATCATGGTCAGGTACACACACACAATTGCCAGGGCATGCAAACACACAACAAAATGAGGTAGTTGGTGTTAAAGGAATGAGAGCATGAGGGTGGACCTAGGCTTGGCATTTTATTCTTAGCCATAATAGTGCAACGAGGAGCAGCCTTTTTGTTGATGCTACTTCCCTGTCGAGAGGGGAGGGGTGGAGGGATTGCCTTCACCAGTACTTCCAGAAAAGGACACTGAACCAGTATAGACACAGAGAGCAAAAGATATATGTAAAGATGAAACACAGACACGGGGAAAGAAAAGCTGAGGCACGCAATAAAGAAATAGGGACAGAGAAACTGTGTTACATGAAAATATGTTTATTTGCATCCAAAACATTTGCAGCACACCGCCTCCATTTGAGGAGCTTTGTGTAGAGCAAAAAGCTTAATATCAATGGAATCGATCAGTGGAAAGCCAGTGTTATGATGACTTCTATTTATAGTGAGGACTGTTTGTGACACAACGTCTGCCATCCGACTCCCTCACAGATATTGAGTCAAACACACTGTTTTGTTTTCTGTTGGTTTTGTATTTACATAAATGGTTTAAGGTTGCCTGTTGTTAGATACAGTACAGAGATATGGCAATGAAGTGTATTTTCGTTTACATTTTTTCAGTACCATCAAATAATGCCCATGAACAGCAGGACGCAAGGTCAACAAAGGTCGAAAGACGACGGACCTGAGATGCTTTGTTATTTGTACACATGGATATAGCACACAACAACAGTTGCTTGTGACAAGTCTAAAAATATGCACTGTCTTAGTGGGGCTAGTCAGGATTTACTCCAGTGTAAAATGCTTTGACTGTGAGCATTGTGTTTGATTCTTCAATATTATATCACCATCACACCATTTGCATTTATTAAAACAATTTCCTATTGACTTGATATTCAGAGAATTTAAAATAATGTGTATTTTCTGTCTGAATACAGCATATGTCATTAGTGAGGGCACCAAGGGTTTTAGAAAATAGAAGAAACAGAGGAATACATAAGAATACACAAGTAATAAAAGACATAATAGAAGACAAAATACAATAATTATTTTCTTAATTTGAGGACAGAGCACCTGCACTGCATTACATGTATGAGTCTTAGGTTTTATAAATAACCTATGCACCAGTGTTTAACAGAGGTATTAGTCAGTGGCTGTCTATGTTCCTGTGGGATGCTGCCTGTTTCAGTGGATTTCTCCCGCGTCCATTCTGTCCGCCATACTGGGGATGTGTGGCAGGTGCAGTACAAATGTGTTTTATAAAGCTACAGCTTGGGTGTTGTCTCAACACTGCAGCACCTCTGTGTTGCTAGTACCATCTAGTGGCAGTAGGTGTTAGTGAGCAGTCATGGGTGTGTAGTGTCAGGTAGCCTCATGATGTTTTGGGGCTCTAAAGAAAATTGTGTGACAGCATTTTTGGATTGCTTATGGAAGTGAATGAAGCAGTGTTTGCCAGCCAGTATACAGGAAAGGCTCTCTACAGCTAATTTGTTCACATTCATGCCATATAACTTACTGTGTACCTCTCACCTCAGGACCGCAAGCTGACCAAGGCGGAGCAGCAACGCTTTAAGGAGGAGGCCGAGATGCTGAAGGGGCTTCAGCACCCCAACATCGTCCGCTTCTATGATTCCTGGGAGTCTGTGCTGCGTGGCAAGAAGTGCATCGTACTGGTCACTGAACTCATGACTTCGGGAACACTCAAAACGTTAGCACAACATTTTTATATCTTTCATTCTTCACTCAATGACAAATCACTATTGTTACATCATTTACTTTTTAAATTTAAAATGTTATTTTAATTAAATGCTCTGTACTGCAAATAGTTAAATAGTAGGAACAGCAACGCTGATATATAGCATGCATCATTATTTACATGTCTATGAAAGGTCTAGAAAATGTAATGTAGTTTCTCTGACTGATGTCATCTGCAGCAGTGTTAATTTTAGCTTCAGTACAAACAAAATAGCTGTAAACGTGCCTTCATCGTTAGCAAATATCGACACATGGCTCCATTGTTCAGTAAATATTTGGCAGTGCTGCTCAGTCTCACAAAAAAATAACATGGCTCAAAGCTTAAGCAAGGAATACTGGTGGGAGATTTCCATTTCAGTTGCTGTATGTACATGGAAGAAAACATTTTGATTAATAGAGTTTATAATTACCGCAAAACACTTATCTTGGCGAAAATGAATCTAATCAAACTAATTTCATTATGTATAATCTCAAATTTAGAATGATTCAACTGAAGTTGCATGTACCATTATCATGACATGATGATGATCTAGCATCAGCGTGGTTGATTATAGTATTTTTTACTCTCTGCAGTTACCTGAAGCGCTTTAAGGTCATGAAACCCAAGGTCCTGAGGAGTTGGTGTAGGCAAATCCTGAAGGGCCTTCACTTCCTTCACACCAGGACTCCTCCAATAGTCCACCGGGATCTGAAGTGTGACAACATCTTCATAACAGGCCCCACGGGCTCAGTCAAGATAGGTGACCTGGGACTGGCCACTCTTATGCGGACCTCCTTTGCGAAGAGTGTCATAGGTAGGCTACATAAGTAGACCAGCTACTTTCGAGAACAGTACCGCGTAGTACCTACATCAGCAAACTGAGTCCTCTTTTCTTTGCATTAAGCACTGTTCAGATTTTTACAGAGGGCTATAGATCATTATTGACAGAGTTGCTCTAAAATCCATATGGGCAGCACTTAAGGTAAACAGAGACCACTGATGAGATGTTGGCTTTGCGTGCCTGTTTAATCAATGCATTGTGAGTACTATTTAGCTCAATAAAGTTTAACCCAGGAAGCAAGAGCAATGACCAGGAAGATTGTTATTAGAGTTTGAATTGAATTTCAATTCTTCCATTGACTTTGGGGCATTAGTGCTCTGTGAACAGTGTTATGTGACAGTAAACAAAAATTATAAACATTAAAAGTGGTGAAATAGTATTTTAGCAGTTCTGCTTTTATCTGGTTCTAATAGGAACCCCGGAGTTCATGGCTCCAGAGATGTATGAGGAGCACTATGATGAGTCTGTGGATGTCTACGCCTTTGGGATGTGCATGCTGGAGATGGCCACTTCAGAATACCCCTACTCTGAGTGCCAAAATGCTGCCCAGATCTATCGCAAAGTCACAAGCGTGAGTTTCTTCGACTACATTACTCAGCACATTTGTGGTGATGAAATGTGTACACCTTAGGATTTGGTAGTTATTTTAAATGCAACCCCATCTATCTGGCTCCATGGTGAAAATGTTGTCAGTGATTATATAAAATATCCTAAAACCTAATTCCATAATTCCTATTTATCTTTATGCAGGGTATAAAGCCAGCCAGCTTTGATAAGGTGAATGACCCAGAAATCAAAGAGATCATTGAAGGCTGCATCCGTCAGAACAAGAGCCAGAGGTGAGCAGGTTTTACTTTCATAACATCACATGCTGACTGGTCTCATGCAGAATTCCTGATCGGCAATTATAAAACATTCTGATGCCTGTTTCACCATCCTTGCTCCTTTCGTTGTTGTTCCCTTGACAGACTCTCCATCAGAGACCTCCTCAACCATGCATTCTTCGGGGAGGACACAGGGGTCCGGGTGGAGCTGGCAGAAGAGGACACAGGCATCCAGGACTGCCTGGCTCTCCGGATTTGGGTTGAAGAGCCGAAAAAGCTAAAAGGGAAGCACAAAGACAATGAGGCCATCGAGTTCAGCTATGACCTGGAGAATGATAGTGCTGAGGAAGTGGCTCTAGAGATGGTGAGGACACAAGGACAATTCTGATTAGTAGAAACAGCGTTTATGAGTGTCCAGTGTGGGATAGGGTAGACTGGGAAAAAGGTTTTATGCTTTGAAAGAGGGTCAGGTGAGGAAAATCCTTCAGCTCATTTATCAGCCATTTCAAAGCACCTCCTGCTGACCTAGATTCCGTCAGCCTACTTTTAGACGTTAATAAGTCTCTCTCTCTCTCTCTCCCTCTCTCTCTCGCCCACCCTCCCTCCTTCCCACCCTTTCAGGTGAAGTCAGGATTCTTCCATGAGAGTGATGCCAAGGTGGTGGGAAAATCCATCCGGGATCGGGTAAATCTGATCAAAAAGTCACGGGAGCGTCGACAGCAGCAGCTCCTTCAGCAGCAGCAGGGCTTTGAAGAAAGAAGAGACTCCACTCTCACCTCCTACACCTTTTCTCATCCATCCTGCCCGTCCTCACTGGGGCCAGGGGCAGCTGGACAGACAGGAGTAGGAGGAGGAGTGGGAGGAGGAGGAGTGGGAGGAGGAGGAGTGGGAGGAGGAGGAATGGGAGGAGGAGGAGGTGTAGGAGGAGGAGGAGGAGGAGTAGGAGGGGGTCAAGAGTCTGAGGAGCTGCCTGAAGTGGACCAGCATGTCAGGCAGCAACATATTTTCAGTGGGACAACCCTTAGTCTGCCAGGTAGAGTATGAACATTTATGGTATAGTTGAGCTGATAATTGACATTGTAAAATACCTGGTAAATAATATTATTCTTTTTTTCATCTTCATTTTTTTAATTGTCTTTCACTCAAAAGGCGAGAGCATTGGGTCGGCCAGCTGTGAATCCTATGCAAGTGGACAAAGCCAAGCATACTCTCAGCAAGGGGAATCATACACTCACTCCCAGACTACTTTCCCCCCTACGGCATCTGTATGTCTATGCATTGTTTTCACTTTATTCATAAAATACACCAAACTAGTTGATTAATCATTGTTTAAAACTGTAATGATAAATCAAATTAATTATTTTCTTGCACTACAGAGCACTGGCGCATTGGCTCATCCTCAAATGGTCTCCATTGGAGAGAGTGGAGGGGTTCCAAATGTGCCTATTGGCCAGAGTGTTAGTATGTCCAGCATGTCCATAGGCCACAGTGGAGGGGGACCCGTGGGTCAGACTTTTCTTCAGTCCAGTACCATGGTTCCACAGGTATCAGCAAGTGTCCCTCAACAATATTTTCAGGTGAAAAGGGTGATGATACTAATTTGTATTAAAATGGAAGCCATATTTACACTGGAGCTACAACATTTAGCATTGTTGTTAATGGAAGTAAAGTTGTGGTTCCATTACTCTGTCACATTTTGTTTTTTTTCCCCTCAAATAACTTTTTACCCAACCACAAATAATCCTCATAATCCTGTGAGATTGACAATCTGACTGTATGCTGTACAGGGTTTCCCCCAGGAAATTAGTTAGCAGAGGTGGTGAAATTGTCTAATAGCCTCTCATTAAATGTACTGTATAACCCTGCTGTGTGAATTGTACCTCTGTTCTTTTCACCTGATGGTTAATGTTTTACTTCAATTTACTTTTTCTAATTTTAGCTGATCAGTGTGTATTTCCGGTGAGGCAGCCCACTTCAGCTACAAAACACTGTGGGAAACCCTGTTGTTTAAAATTAAATGTGTTGATAATTGATGCTCCTTGCTAAAGCTTATTCTTACCTAATTTTTCTACTGCTTTCTTTTTCCTTTTCTTTCAACACCAATCATCATTCTGTCATTATCACTGAGTAGTCACAAACATTCCCATCAGATGCATTTCAAACTGCCACACCCCATGGGTCAATGGCCCCCTCACAGTCATACATACCCCCTGTTTCCCCACAAGCACCCATTAATGTTCTCACTACATCCATGTCAGTCAGTGATCCTGCTGGACTAGCGGGGACCATTGTGCCCCTCGCTCAGCAGACCCAACCCCCTGCCACTCCCATGCAGCTGACTGACATCATTCCCCAGACAGCACCCCAGCAAACACAGCCTGTCATGATCCCTCAGCAGACTATTGTCCAACAACAACAGATAGGGATGGATCCCCAGACCTCCACCCTTCAGCAGCAGCAGCAACAGCAAATGGAGGCCCAGGCCACTCTGCTCGAACAACAAGTTGGTACCACTCAGCCACCAACGGAGCATCATCTACAAAACCTTCAAACTTCAGCTGTCCAGAAACATCAACATGAGCCTCAGCAGCAGATCTATGTACAGCAGCCTGTTCCTCCTGTCCACACAATTCCTCAGCAGCAAGTATTACCTACACAAACAGGTATGGAGCAGCGAGCTATGTCATTACCACAGCCAGGGGAACAACCTCAGACTTATAAACAGCAACCAACAGGGGATCCTCGTGAGCAGACCATGATACAACCACAACAACTGCAGCAACAGCTTCAGCAACAGCAAACTCTGCTACAACAGCAACAGCAACAAGCTTTACTGCTTGAACAACGTCAGACGTACGTCCAGCAACAGGTTGATCAACAGCAACAAACAGCGTTGCTTCAACAGCAGCAACAACAACAGGCCCAATTAAATCAGTTTCAACTGGAGCAGCAGCAAGCACTCATACACAAGCAATTGTTGGATCAACAACAGCAGCAAGCTCTCATTCAACAGCAAGAGCAGCAACAACAACAACCACAACAGTCGCTTTTACAACACCAGTTAGAGCAGCAACAACAACAGCCGACTTTACAGCAACAGCAGCAGAGCCAGTTATATCAACAAATTGGACAACCCCAAGCTGGAACACAAAAAGAACCAGAGAAGCAACAACAAAGTGGACAACAGCAGCAACAGATTGTATTGCAGCAGCAGCCTCAGCAGACTCAACAGCAAACGGAACAACAATTGCAGCAGCAAGCCATACTCCGACAAATAGAACAACAACAGCAACAAGCACTAATACAACAGCATCTGCAACAGCAGGCTATTTTACAACAGCACCAGCTACAACAGAAAGCTCAGCTACAGCAACAGCAACAAGAGCAGCAACAGGTACAACTCATGCAGCAGATAGAGCAGCAACAGCAAGCTCTGTTGCAGCAACAGTTAGAACAACAGCGTCAGCAACAAGTCCTGTTGCAACAACAACAAGCAGAGAGATTACAGCAACAAGCTCTGTTACAGAAACAGATTCAAGAGCAGCAGCAACAAGCAGCCATCCTTCAGCTTCAGAAAACTGAGAAACAAGAAGCTGTGCCTATTCCACAAAGTAACAGTGAGCAGCAGATTCAGCCGCAAACAAGTGATATACAGCATGTGTGTATCCCACAGCTAAACACTACCCAGCTTGCACCTCATACCACTCTCACACAGCAGCAAGTGATAGAGCAACAACAGCACGCAGCATTGATCCAGCAGCAGCAAGTATTTATTGCCCAGCCGCAGCATCATACCTCAGTAATGGAACCACATATCTCAGTTGGAGCTCCTGCCGGCACTGAGGTGATTCAGCACCAAACTCAAAAAGCCTCACAGGCCCAGGTCCTCATGGCCAATCAGACTACACAGATCCCTGTCCAGACGTCTGCTGTTGTCCCAGCTCAAGTTCTTACCCAGCAAGGACAAAGTGAGGCCCATTCCCAGAACCAGGGTCAGGTCCCAGTCCAATTTATAGCCCAGTCTACAGTCCAAGCACCTCAAGCTATGACTGAGGCCCAAGCGACTCTTCCAGCAGCAATGATCCAGGGACAGACCCACGTCATCCAGACCCAGCAAATTCCTTTACAGCCTAGTTATGCAGGACCTGCCACTCACACACAGAGCCAGGTAACTGCTCAGCCATTAATCCAGACTCAGCCTCTGCAACTGACAATTAGTCAGTCCCAGCCACCACATAGCCAGGGCCCAACTGTGGACATTCAGATGATGGGCCAACAAAGCCAAGCTGCTGTCCAGCCTCCAGCTGCAATTGCCTCAATTCCCAGTCAGATCCAACATGAGACTCTTGTTCAGCAAAATTCTCAGATGCCAGGGCTCATGCAGGCCCAGCTCCAGCAACAAACACAAGGCCAGCCACCTATCCAGGTGCATGTTCAGGCTGCTGCCAGCCTGTTGGCACCTCAGTATGTTCCCCAGCCTACCCACCAAGCCATGGTATCTGGACAACAGGATATAACTCATATTATGCAGCAGCAGCAGCAGCAGCAGCAGCAGCAAGACCCACTACTACAGTATCAGCAGATGATTCTGTCTCCTGGCCCAGCTGGAAGTGTTGGAACTACAGCAGATCTTAGTCTCAGTTCTGTAGTTGACCCTGCTAACTTTGTTGCCGCTTCTCATCCTGTGCAGCAGGCTGGACATGCCTATGTTTCGGGCCAAACAACACTACATCCAGTTGTTCAGGCCCAGCAGCAACCCCTAGGAAGCACTGCTGACCCTTCAGTCATTCAGCCCATCTCCCAGCCTACTATTCCTACTGGCCAATACCAGCAACAGCTACAGAATCTTTCTCAAGTGTATCAACCACTAGCTTCACAGGCCCAGTTACTGGCACAGCCCATCCCAACTACCATCCAGCAACCACTTCCTCCAAAGCAGGCTACGATACCCCTCGATGAGAGTCAGCTGCCCCCGCAGGGTCCACCTGCTTCACATCTGGTGACCCATTCCGCTGCACAGATAGTCCCCAGTAATGTGGCCGGGCCTCAGTCCCAGAACAAGACCCAGCCCCGGTATAGTCATCTAGTGGCAGGCGCCCCTTCGTCTCCGCAGCACCAAGCCAAGCAGATGCTGCCAGCTCACACACACACACAAACCAGCATTCAGGCCCAAACACACTCCCAAACACAGACACACGTTCAGACACAAGCTCATTCTCACACTCAGACACACACTGAGACACCTGTTGCTGAACAGCCTATCCTGCCCCATGCTGTCTTTCCTGCACAACAGATGCCCCTCAGCCCCTCTCATACCTCATGTCCCCCAACATCACTACCATCTCTTCCATCCCTACCATCCCACCCTTCTGCTGCTGCCCCTGCGCCAGAGCTGCCTACATCTCCACCAGCGGCTCAGGTAACCTTACCAGGGCAGGCCGATTTTATACCCACCTCTCCTCCGCCTGTCACTACTCTTCAATCGCTTGATTCTAATGCCCCCAAACTGCCCCAAGCCTCGCTGCAAGACTGTGACCTTTCCCTGCTGGGCATTGCTCAGGTACAGGAAGAATACAAGTTTGCTGTATTAATTAAGAAAACATTTTACTTTGCTGACATACTGGCAGAATGATTGAGAATACTGCTATCTAATTATTTGAAAAAGCTTTGATTGTGCCTTTTTGATTCAAACTAACAAGTTTTAATAGTTTTAATTCTTAAAACATATTGAGAATTGAGTATATTCATGTAACAGTAAATGTGTTATTAAATGTAATAGTATCCATTATTACATCATAGCTTTACTTGCATCTGATGTTGCTAATGTTTTTTTGTGTTTTTTTGTGTTTTTTTTTTCTGTGTGCCTGCGTACTCCTTTTTGTCTGTATTCATATTACTCTACAGGATGGTCCGTACCTGTCAAGCACAGAACGTCATTCTTCGTCAGGGTATGTCTGATATCATTTACTGGCCGATGTTTTCTCTGTTTACTGGTAACAGTACATGGAAGTCATGCAGTATGTCCATCGGTCCAGACAAAAACTACATGAGTACTGTGCTGGGAGATTCTGAACATTTGTTGTGTATTAGTGTTTTTTGTGATCTGATTTCATTCATACCTCAGAAAACTAAGTACAAGAAAATTGCTGAATGCCACAAATTCTCTTCAATCACTTGTATGTGCCATGTTAGAATAAATCTGTGCATGAGGCCCATTGTTTATCCGTATCGCTCATACCTATGGGATGTCTTTCAATATACCTGTATAATGAGAGTGGAAGTCCATAATTTAGACTTAGGTTCATTTTGTTATGAAATACTCAAATGTGAAGGTCATCAATAACTATATAAATTACATGTATACATTTGACATTTAGATAATGTTCTTATTTTCAGTGACTCACAGACTTGTCATTTACGGGACCATGTGTAACAACCCTACTACCTTACCACCCACAGGTCTTTTCCAGCTAATGGAGAAGAAACTCTCCAGCTCTTGGCCAATGGGAAAATTGACAAATTAAAAGCTCAAAGAAGAGCTTCCTGCCAGAGGCCTGAGAAAGTTTCACATCAGTTTCAACTGAGCATGCTCCAGGTGAAAAAGGCATCCTATATAACCACCTATACTGGCAAATTTGTGTAAACCAATAGTTTTTGAAAGTGACAGGTATATAATGTTAATTTGTCTTGTCCTTCCTAGGTGTCTGGCAGTGGGGACAATATGGTGGAATGCCAGTTGGAGACACATAGCAACAAGATGGTGACATTTAAATTTGACATTGAAGGGGATGCACCCGAGGACATAGCAGATTACATGGTAGACTGCTCATGTATTACCATAGTCAGCATTGCTTGCTAGAAAGTAATCATTTAATGTCTTAATACTTGCTGTTTGGTTGCATTTTGTTTGTAGGTCGAGGAGGACTTTGTCCTTGATGTAGAGAAAGAGAAATTTGTTGAGGAACTTAGAGCCATAGTTAAGAAAGCTCATGAAATTCTTCAAACACATTCACTGGTACGTGGTATGGATTTCCATATTTCCATTCAGCACCTTCTATCCTCTCTTTTTTTCTGTTTTTGATGAAATATTGATGAAATTGAATCTTTATTTATTTATTAGACTGGATCAACTGACCAGCTGCATGTGAGCACTCCCACTAGCTCTTCGGGTGAGTTATGAATATATTCTTATCCACAAAAAGTGGCTCTACAAAATAAGAACATTCTGTATGTTCTTAACTTATTATAATTAGTAAAATATCCTTTTTAGTGGACTCAGTGCCCCATTCCTCCCCAGTGGGACGCTGGCGCTTCTTTATCAACCAGACCATCCGCCATAGAGACTCTCTATCCAGCCAGGGAGCAGGCACTCCACCACCCACTTCAGAGATGAGAATACCTCAGTCTCCTAAAATGGAGAAAGGTGAGCTCTACGTCGTGGCTTATTAACATGACTGATTTGGCAGCATAACATCAAACTAACCGTGTGTTCATCTCTGCAGCTGTAGAAAGTGAAGGATCCCAGAGTCTGGAGTCCTTGACTGGAATGACCTCTCCCCCCTGCCCCACCCTTTCTGCAACCTCCCCTCCAGTCTCCACTATTTCAGCCCCTGTCTCCATGGCCCCCTCAGCCACCGCTGCCCTGGCTCCTAACACTGCTGCTTCTGAAAGCATCTCTGCACCAGCCTCCACACTTGAAGCATCTGTCCCTGTCACTGCTTCAGGTGGTCTCGAAATCCTCACCTCAGCTTCTGTTGACCAAATTCCCAGTGCTCCTTCATCCATAGCAATACCTGCTGTTGCTAACCTCCCCGCCTTGTCCACTGCTCCTACTGTTGTGTCCCCTACTCCCACCACCATTCTGCCAGATATGATTACTTCTCCTGGAACCAGTGGTTGCTCCATTGTAGGTCAAAGTATAGGGGATACAGTGATAACCGCTCCAAGGTCATGTGTGCCTGCAGCGGACCAGTCTTCAACTTCTTTTTATTCCTCTCCTCCTGCTGCTGCGGTGATCCCTTCAGCAGTAAGCCAATTTGGCATGGAGCAGCAGCAGACACTCACCCAGGTGGTTAAACCCGCCCCACAACAACCACAGCCACAGCCACAGCCGCAGCCACAGCTACAGGTACAGGTACAGGTACAGCCTCCATTACAGCAGCAGGTACCAGCCGTTCAACAACAACTGCCGGCAGTGCAGCTTAAACAACAGTTACAGCAGGCAACACCACAGCAGCAACTGCAATCACAACATCAAGAACAAATTCAGCTGCAGCAGGAACGAGCACTGCAACAGTCTCTCCAGCAGTTGCAACATCAGCAACTAATGCAGCAACAAATACCACTTCAACAACAGCTGACTGAGGTGCAGGTGCTGCCTCGACCAGGTAATACAGAGTTGTTAAAACAGGCTGTGCCTCTGCAGCAGTTTCCAACCCCAGTGTCCCTACAGCAGACCCAACAACCCCTTCCTCAACAGCAAACACCACAGTATACCCCGCAGTTGCTGCAACAGCCTCAGTTACAGCAGTTACCCCAGCAGGTAATGGCACCCCAAGCTGCTGTGGTGCCCCAACAGCAGGCCCACATTGATCACCAGCAGCAGCAACAGTTAAACCTACAACAGACAATACACTTACAGCAACAGCAAATGGTGCAACAGCAGCTACAGCAGCAGCAACATCAGCTGTTTATGGGTACTGTGGCTTTAAAGCCAGATCAAAGCCAAATGCTGCCCCTGTCGATTAGTCAACAGTTCCTTCAACAGCAGCCACAGCTAAATGTTAGTCCTGTACCACAACAGCAGATTCCACAACAAACCCAAATTCCTGCTGAGCTGTCCCAACAAAATATACAGTCACAGATACAGCTGCAACACATTGAGCAGCAACAAGAGGCGGTTAAAGCCATGGAGACACCCCAGAAACAGCAGAATTTCCCCCTGCAGAAGCAGTCCTCTATACAGATGTCAGAGTCGGAGGTGTCCACAGGAGAGACAAGTGTCACAGAGGACACATGCAGCTACTCTGCCCCTTTTCACCCTTCTTCTGACTCTTCTCTGCCACCTCTCCATCTGGGCTCCACTGATGCCCCCTTACCCGCCCTCTCCCTCACAATGACACCATCACCTGCTCAGCCCTCCTCTGTGGCCGAGTCAGACAGCGAAGGCCCCCCCAAAATTGAATTCGTAGACAACCGCATAAAGACTCTGGATGAAAAGCTGAGGAATTTGTTGTATCAGGAGTATAGCAGTGGGGCAGCGCTGGCTGGGGGACTTGCCTCTGGGCCTACGTCCGCTGCCTCTACATCAGCAGGAGGAGACGAGTCATCTGAGCCACAATCAATCCACCACATGTCTTTCCCCCCACCTATCTCCTCCTCAGATACTTCCCCTCACTCCTCATCCTCCACAACCTCCTCCACCACCTCCCGGTCCTCGTCCACCTCCCCTGACCCGGAGAGGGATCGGGTTGGAGAGGAGGCTTCCTCAGAGGCGCCCAACGTTGCGGAACTGGGCCCAGTGGAGCAACAGCCTGGCCCATCTCTCCCCTCCACCTCTGCCTCGTCCACCCCGCCTACCTCTCTTCTGCCTCCCAATCAGGATGACTCTGCTGGGCCCCAGCGCCCACCTGTACCAGGAGAACCAACCATTCTTGTGAGTGAAGACCACAGATGTGATTTTGAGTACATTCTCTATTCAAATTGTCTTTCACTGTACTAAATTTACATGATTTTACTGTTTATATTTCAGTGTATAGCTGTAATTGTGACTCCACTTAGGTTCTTTTTCAGCTGTCTGTGATATTTGTTATGTTTAAATGTTTGAGTGTCTCTCCGTTTTGAACGTCTCCACTCCATGCAGCCACTCTTAATTGTCTTAACTGTTCTAGGCTGTACCCCCACACTCTGACACCAGTACCACTGGAGATGCATCGTGGCCCCCCAATCAGCACCCGATCCCCCTCCGGCATGGACAGCAGAAGCACAATGCAGGAGGTGGATATTTTGGCCTAAACCTGACATGTCCTAGTATCAGAAATCCTGTTAGCAAGAAATCCTGGACTCGCAAATTCAAAAACTGGGCGTGCAAACTGCGCCACTCCGCCAGCTTGTTCAAGAAGCCCAGAGTCCAGCAAGGTAGCGTCCTCTTAGGGAGCGAGCAAGCGAGAGAGAGAGAGAATGGGATGTTGGGGCATGGGCCTAAATCTAATATCTAGTACTAGTTTTAACATAGTAAAGTAACTTTCTTAACCATAAGGAATTAATAACTGTTAATGTTAAAAGATGTTTATGTTTACAGCTAATAAATCCTGTTTTTGTATATTGTGACAATAGTCTCCATGTAATGTCAGTGTTGACATCACTACATACATTATTGTTTTTTTTTCTGAATTTCTTTTTGCTTAATTTAATTGTCTTGGCAATCTTTCTTTTTGCATGGGTTACTCACCCAGGGGCGAGATCAGTGGAAAGTAGAGGAGGGTGGAAGATTGGCACAGTATAGGAGGAGGTTGGCATCAGAAATCTGATGCCCATCCCAGTGCAGATGAGCTCTGGAGTAAAGCCCAGCTGTGCCTGTGCCCAGGACATATGCCTTCATATGACACCCCCCTTTTTTGCCACATGCACTGCCAGCAGCAACCATCTCACCTCCTCACCCCCACCTGCTGGCTCAGTGTAGACAGCACCATGCAACTCACGTCATTACACAGATAAGATAGATGCTAACTTGCTCAGCTGATATTATGTAATCAGTCGTTGTTCAGAATATGTGTACGCTTTCTGTTTCAGCTCATACAGTATAGCATTGCTCCATGAGACTCTGTGCTGTAGTTGTAGTAGATGCATTTATAAAGATTACTTTTTCATTTGCATTATCTGTATGAAATATTCAGATTATGATGTAAATCATAATTTCTAGTAGTGCTGGGCGGTATGACCAAAAATTTGTATCACGGTATTTTTCAAGATTCTTGTGGTTTCATGGTATATGACAGGGTTTTTTTGTTTTTGTTTTTTTATAGGTTTATAGTGGCTTATTCTACTGTCAGGAGTACATGCAGTAGAATATAAAAACAACCTAAATAATAACATGTAACTTAACTTAAATATAAAATATATGCAAACAACTTTAACATTGCTTCCTTTTCAAAACAAAGTATTAAAGGTAGTTGCATAAAGACTATAAAACTATATACTATATATAATATTTAAGTATTCAAAGTGATATTTCTCAAATATTTACCGGTTGCTTCGGCTATGCACCAGTATGGCGGTATATGAAAAATGAATATCATACAGGAAATAAAACTGGTATTCCTGTTATTCTGGTATATCGCCCAGCACTAATTTCTAGTATATATTGTGCACATTACCCGGGGCTTACAAGCTACTCTCAGGTTCTGTTGTACATGGGTAGGCTTTTCATATAGCTAAGCTTTATCACACTCTATTCCAGCCATCTTGCATGTGTTTGTGTTTATATATGTTATATGTGTAACAGTAGCTCAGAGTATATTTTGCTACAAGTGCACATGCATGAACATGCATGTTATGTTCTGCACAAGTGACTAATAATGGATCGTTATCTGTAAGTAACACCTATATCAGGCTGCAAATGTCTATGTTGGTCTAAAATTATGCAGTTATTATCCATGTACACACTTTGCTAATGTAGTAATCCCAAATATCAAACACACTGAACAATATCACTGTGGATCTGAGCCCAGATCGCAAATGTGATATTGGGCTTTGTTGTCTGGTATATGAGTGGGAATATGGTGAGCCAGTGAGAATGAGAGTGTGGATGTGTGGGTGGGTGGGGGTACACTGTTGTTAACATTCAACTGCCATTTCACAATATGTTTTTTGTTTATTTAATGACTTACTTTAATTATGTTTTTATTGAAACAAGCATTTAACACCCCTTCCCACACACACATTTCATATTTCTCTAAAGTATGTATTTTTACATTCACAAAAATGTACACTTGTTTATTGTTTGTAATTCCAAAAATGACTGCCATAGAACCCAACATATGTTTACACATTTCATTGACCTGCATGCAAGCCATGTAAGTCACAAAGTTGATGATGTGTGACATTGGTGGGTGATTTTTAACACTGTGCCTTTGTGTTGTGTTCGTGCCCCGTGTCTATCTGTGTGCGTCTATATGTGTCTCTGTCGTGTACATTTTTCTGTCTGTTGCTTTTGTGTGTGTCCACCTCTTCATTTATGTGCTCTTTATACCCATGTCTCTGTGTTCCTGTCTCTGGGTCCTTGTCTGCCCTTTTTGTTTTTCATCCCTATTTCTTTATCAGATGGACGTTCCAGCAGTCAGACACTCAGAGAGGAGAAAGAGGCCCCACCACTAAATCCACCACAGTCACGTAAAGGGCGATTTCAGGTAGGAGCAGTTGTACTCGTTTTATCTTTGTCACTCATTAGTCTGAACCTTTTATTGCAGTTTGGACAAGCAGCTAATGTCTCCCATATCTGCTGCCATCAGGTGACTCCAGTGCCCCAGTCCTCTCCCCCGAAGGATGCGGCATCAGGCCATGGAAGCACTCACAGGAAAGTGGGACGCTTCTCTGTAACCCAGGCTGAGACTAAGAGAGAGGACAGGCACACTGACAGTTCCCCGGTGTCTCCCGATTTGGAGAGGGATAGAAGGAAATCTCGGGCAAAGGAGGGAGAGAAGGAAGAAAGTAAGAGGACCCCATCAATGGCTCACCTGCCTCGAGGTCATGGGCACAGCCACTCACCCTTAGGGAGCAGTGATGATGATGATGAGAGTGAGCTGGAGGACGAAGACCTGAGAAAAGAACTACACAAGCTCAGGGAGAAGTAAGTCAGTTTGCTTATATAACAAATGTTGTTTACTCAAAGATTTGCAGTTTAGAATTATGTAATTTGAATTGTTTGCCACTTTTTTTAGATTTTCATTTTCAGTTCAAGAATTTACTGAGCCTCAGAATTCTCAACACCTTCTTTCTTTCTTCTTTCTGTCTCTTGCTCTATAGGCACATCAAAGAGGTGGTATCCCTTCAGGCCCAGCAGAACAGAGAGCTGCAGGAACTGTACAGACAGCTCCGTTCCTTCAAAGACCAAAGGCAGAGTCTGCCTGCCTCCCTGTCCCGAACGCCTCCCCTTCCCACGGCACCTCCTGTCCTCTCTCCCCGTAGGCCCAGGCCAGCCAAAATCAAGCTCCGACCTCGGCCTCACTCTCACATGGATAACAACGGAGTTACGCACTCTGGTAAGGATTTGTATCAGTTATTTCTCTCTTTCTCTGTTTTCTGTTGCTTGCCCTCTGTGTAACTGTTTCTTGTATCTCTTGTCCAGGAATTCAGCAGTCAAGTAGTTACTCAGGTGGTGAACAGAGTAGACTGCCCCTGTACTGCAACCCAGAACACCACACTACACTGCCTGCTAAAAGAGGTACAGTTTCTGATCGACATATCGAAACAATACATGATTCAATGGCAATCAGTGGTATGATGCATCTCTTTTTTTTCCACAGATCACAGCCCTCTAAGAAAAAGCACATTCACAGATGAGCTGCACAAACTCGTTGATAATTGGACAAAGGAAACGGTCGGCCCCTCCCCCCCCAAGCCTTCACTGAATCAAATCAAACAGATTCAGCAGGTACAGGAGTTGGGAGGCTGGAGCCAGCCGGCTGAGGTAGGCCCACACATTATAATATGCATCCATTTTAATACAATATAAAAAAAAACTTTAATATATGGTCAAACAGATTATTGATGTTTTATCATAAATGCTGTGAAGAGAAAGTTGATCAAAAGAAGAAAGACTGATTATCCTAATTAAGAGTAGCAAAATAGCTTTGAATGAAATGCAGAAGGATAGGAGTGACATTTGTTTCAAGAACCAACAATACCAACGCATTATGTCCGTGCAATAATATTCCCCTAATCCTATTACTATATTCTATACAGGTGGCTCCACCAGGTTGGTTCCCAGTGGCACCACTGAACCCCCAGGCAACCCCGACCCCTGCCAGCTTGCCAGTGGCAGCCCCTTCCCATTACACAGGAGGAGGGAGCCTGTCCACCCTGCACTCTCCGGGACCACCACCACAAACGCACATGGCTCAAGTGCCACCGATGCAGCAAAGTTTACAACTCCATCAGTCTCTCCCTCTCCAGCAGATGACCTATCAACAGTCCCCACTCCGCCAACAGATACCACAGCCCCGGATGCAAACTCCCATACAGTCTCAGTCACTACCACAGACACAACCTATCACCCAGCTGCCCCACTCACCACCTCAAAGCCAACCACTGCTGCCTTCCCAAATGCCCACATCTCCGGTGTCTACGGCCGCGCCTCTGCTGCCTGGCAGTGGCGCCACTGCACCCACAGATAGCACTGCTGCTACTGGTGGAACATTTTGCTCCTGTTCCTCATCTTCTTCCACCTCTTCTTCTTCTTGTTCTACTGCTGCTCTACCTTCCAGTGCCAAAATTCACCCTACACCCCCCACCTCTACTCTTCCTCTGGGACAGAAATGAAACCATGGAGAAGTGTGAGATCAATATGAAGGTGCAAGAGATGGAAATACTAAGTGGATCAGGACGTAACGCAGATCCATGTGGAGTGTTAGTTCTGTGTATGCATGAAGGAGTTGTGACTGCGATGAATATATGGATTCCAGTGTACTTCTGGGTGAGATGAGGAGTGAATGTGAGAGACGATAGATCCTAGTATGTACAGACAGAGGGTAATATGGAACACAGCAGCTGGGGTTTATGAATCATGGTATGTTTGGGTGTTGAGATGTATAAATTCTTAAATGTATGATTGTGTGCGTTTATGAGTGTGCGTGTGAGTGTTAATGGGTTATCCGAGTACATATCCCTTATGTCCTTTTACACAAATTAACGTTCATGTTTTTGTTTTTAAACCAACACAGTTGGACCCGAACTCTCCCTTAGCAGAGACAAGAAGGACAAAATATTTGACAGTGTGTTGACATTTTTTGTTTAATTTGTCAATGCTTACAGTGAAAGGACTACCAATTTTAAAAGTGCAATTAGTAATGGTCATCTAAATTGATCAGCATGTATTGTATGAATTTGTCTGTAAGGCATAAAATATTTTTGTAGAAGCACATGGATAAAAACCAGACGCATAGAGAATCTTTTCATGATGGTTACATGATCCTTTAAAAACTATAGGCCTATAGCAAAAGGTGTTTCAATGGGAAATGAAAAAAAAATGAAACAACAGCATGTTTAGCAGAAGAGCACGGCAAAGTTATCTGGCTACCATCATTACCACAATGCGACCAAATGCACCGTTGCAGTATTTGTGCACGGGTACAGCATGTGCTTCATTTGTATTATTTTATGTTTAGCAGTTGTAACATAGAAACTGTCTAAATTACCATGAGTGATGTGATATAATGAATTAAGATTAATTCATAATACGATGGTAAATTGAAATACGCCATCTATGTTCAGTTGATACCTGGATACCCTCAGTTCAAGACTGCATGACCTTATGACTAACTTGACTTGCCTGAGTGCAAACTGTTTGCACTTGCTGTATATTCACGAATTTCACATTTACTATTTGCAGCCTACTGAGATAATTCATCAGTCATGAATAAATTTGTTTTCAGTATGATATGCTTTCACATTTGACATTTTTTGCTTTCAGTTTGAGCTCTGCATATCAAAGTATACCATGGTGTCATGCTGAGGAGGAATATGAAAAAGAAAAAAAACTGCCAAGTTACTATAGACTGGGGAGACCATATGGATTATTCCCATATTGCCTTTTAAAATTACTTCATTTTTGTGGGTGTGTGAGTGTATATTTTTTCTGTGTGACAAAGCTTTGTGATAGTCCCATGGTATATTGCATTATAAACTGCATCCCTGTTTGTTTCATTCAAAGCGGCCTCTCAAATGTCACTGTACACATCTGAAAATGTTTACTCTGACTATGTTTTGGGCTTGTTTCCTCAAGACAACAAAACAAGTGAGAGGTTAGAGCATATACCAGTTGTAATTTTAATGTCCAACACCCTTGTGAGATCCTCACTTGCCTGTTTGTCAACTTTGTTCAGCACTGGACTAATTCCTTATTTCAACTGTAAACTCTTTAGTCTTTGACAATAGGCTGTCAGTGTGAATGCATCTGTCAGAAGCTGAACTGTGGGCCATAATTGTGCTTTATGCATACTGCAAAAAAGGTTTACTCTAGTCAAAAATGCTCCATTCCTCTATTTCTAAACTCATTTAATTTGTAGATGCACAGTGTAATATATCAGCAGCTGATATATTACTGTACATTTTATTGGGTTATCAGTGCACTTAGCCATACACACATTTGACCTTCAATGGTCAGGCGTTCACTTTTTGGCATAATAAGTAGCCTGTAGTCAAACGGCATTTTTGTTTTATTAATGATAGAGAGATTGTGTGCCACTGAAAACAGGAGATTGTACCGGTTGTTAAAGACTGCTAAACGTGAGTCAAAGTGATTTAAAACATGAATTGTTAAGGAGGAATAGTTTGTGCTAAAGGTTATGGTTGTTCAGAAACCACAATTGCATAATCTAGAATATAACAACGATATTCTGTATTTGTTGCTTTTCAAGACAACCCACATTGTCACAGAGATGTAGTTCATTATTAGTGAAGGTGAGATACTGTGCTGTCATGTCTGATACTAACATGTTGATTGCAAGCTACAGCTTAATTATCATTATTCATGATGTGGAGCTGGCTTTGTCCTTGAAGTGTTACCAAAATGTTATCTCAAAGATAAAGATTATTTTTGTATTTGAAATGGGGTTGTACAAATTGTAAAATTGTGTTCTCATCATTATAAATCGGAGGTTATTTGAAACTAGAAAACACTGGTTTTCATCCCTGTTTACATGGAACTCCCCTGCCTTGATATACCTCTCTGAGTCCTGACAGGCCAGGGTCATTTAAGATTATATTCAGAGAATTTTTGGTAATTTTTGACACCTTATGTCAGTTTTTAACCTGGAAGATACATTAAAGAATGACATATGCCTTCCTGCTGAGCTGCAGGTCAGATTTAATAAACTTTAAGATTAATGCAACAAAAATCCGGGGAGTCCCAAAATGGCATTAATGAGAACCAATGGTAAAAGGACATTTGGGCAGAGAAACCTCGAAAAATAAAGTATGTTGTTGCTGGTGATTTAGCCTCTGTAAATTGTAACTAATTCAACTGTTGATTTTATTTATGTTTTGTAACTAATCAAAATAAATGATGTTAAACATCAAATTATGACATTGTGTGATTTTTTTTTTACATGCCATAATTTAGCTTGGCAAGCCAGATACAACAAACTACACTTACTTAGACCAGTGTGAAGGCCAAGCAGAGTCATTTGGTTGTCACATTTATGTGCCACTTATATGTGATATAAATGTAGTATACTTTACATTTTCTAAAAAAACAGCATACTTTCCACATTTCAATAAACTATATTCCTTCCAGTAAAGTTTTTTTGCGTGAAAAGTGAAAATTAATTTGTGTAATATTTTAACCTAATCCATCACAATGAACATAATGTCATAACCCAGCAATCAAACTACCCACAAAATGGCTAACAAATGCAATAAAAAGCCGGATTGATTGATGATTGAAGTATGCACTACATTAGCACAGAATAGTATGCACTTATTCAAATAAGTTATTGAAATTTTCAATTTGATCCATTAAAAATATCAAACCAGCTGCAAGCTGATTCTTACGGAGCGTCTAAAGTAAAAAAAGGATACTTTGCCCACAAGATAATTAACTTTAATTTTACTAACTTTTATTAACTCCGTATATATTTATTAATTTATTTATCTATATACTTACAAATAAATCAAGTTTGCAGGCTATTTCTAATTGTTTCCGCAGCTTTGTGGTAGCATAAACGTTCCGCAACGTGTTTTTCCTGAATGCAACTCCGCGTTTGACTGTCCGCAACTTTATTGTTCTTTCAACGGCAGATAGCGACGAACAACGGTCTGACGTTACGACTGCCTTTGAAATGGCGTTGATGTAGTTCAATACGCCGTTATTTGTAGTTATTATGGTCGTTTAGGTCGCGTCAGATTTTAGTTTTCTGGTTCAGTGAATTTGCTGGGCCTGGCCTCTATATTTAGGCTTTACGGAGTTGATAAACAAAAATGTTGTAAAGCAAATTGCTAATAATTTACGTTGCATAATAAGGCCGCAGCTACCCCCGGGGTTTCCTAGGGATTACGACGGCTTTTGGATGCATGGCCTGCCGCAGCGAGATGTCGGTAAGTTGCTAGCGTTAAATATAAATTGAGCTAACAAACGACGCTCCTTTGTTTGGTTGAAATGAACCAGCTGCATCGGGTGCATATAGCATCCCTCGCCACTTTAAACGCTAAATTAACTGCACAAACTGTTTCCTTGTGCAGGTTAAAGTTAACATCTTCTGAAATGCCGAGGCTAGCTACATCGGTGGCTAGCAGGGGCTAACGTTAGCTCACATGCTAAACACGTTAGTGTTTTGATAGCAATACAACATTCACGGCCTTAGCGTGTTTACAAACAGCGAGCTAACGTTACGACCCACCACTTAGCTACTGTTACCAACTAGTTAGAAGTAGAAAACAGATTTCTAATTTAAAGTCTGGGACGGGTTTAAGATAACTGTTGCCTCTCAGATTATGCAGCTATATTCAAGAATATGAAATTGTTTTATACTCTTTAGAACAAAGTAATGCTTCCGAAACGACTAGTTTCGTTACTCAGCTAGTTGACTGAGCTCGCATCTCAGGCTGCATGAGTGTTTTACTTTTACAAGTGCTGTCAGTACTCACAAATGAGATTGTAATGTAGTTGCATTATTGTCATGTCTTACAAGCTATTAACTTTTTATTTTTTTTATCTCCTATATTTTTATCACAGGCTTCCGAGTGAATACCGGTAACAGGAATCTGGAAGTGGAGTGATAGACCTGCAGTTCAGTCATCAACATCATCATTACTACATAGTTAATACAACTTTTGGTTTATTAAGACATCTTGAAAGCTAGTTCTCTCTCTCTCTCACACACACACACACACACACAATATGGCATCAGTGCCAGTGTACTGCTTGTGTCGCCTGCCATATGATGTGACACGCTTCATGATTGAGTGTGACATTTGTCAAGACTGGTTCCATGGCAGGTAGGTCATTGTCAGATTAAACCCTGTTGTCTGCACTGAGATTCAGATATAATGTGTGATTTAAGATGTGGTTATATCTGTCTTAGTTGCATCATTTCTGTGTGTATACTCTGTATTTGATCCATCACATTTTGGCAACCTGTTCTTTGTTTGACACTGTTTAATTCTCTGTCTGATACAATACATATGTTTTCTGTGTAGCTGTGTTGGAGTAGAGGAGGACAAAGCAGCTGAGATTGACCTGTATCACTGCCCCAACTGTCAGGTCACCCATGGGCCATCTGTCAGTAAGTTACCATTCCTTAATTATACCTTTCTTAACTTCTTATGATCCTATCGGTTTACTTTTACATAATAATGCACTTGCTGATCTCGTTCTCTGTCTCTCTTTTTCCTCAGTGCGCAAACGCCGTGGAGGCAATAAGCAGACAGATGGTGGTGCTGCTGGAGCGAGAGATCCAAGTCGACCTGTTAAGACAGGAAGCCCACAGTTTGTTAGGGAGCTACGGAGCCGTACCTTTCCAAAGTAAGTCTCTTCCAATTGTCCTGCAAAGACTTGCAAAGTTTGTTCTTCACAAGTTTACGTTTAAAACCATGACTTGCATTAAATGTATTGGTTGTAAAGCACATCCCATATTGTTCCAACAACTAAAAGTTAGATATGGACATAAGGAACTCCACTTGATTGCGTTATATTGTACCAAAACTTACTGTAACATAATTGTAATGCATTCTGTTTTGAATATTTTTTCTCTGTGATTATAATCAAAACTTGTGCTTGTGTCTGTCTGTGTTTCTATGACAGTGCGGATGAGGTCTTGCTGAAGCCGTCTGGGGCCCAGCTGACAGTCGAGTTCCTGGAAGAGCATTCATTCAGTGTTCCTGTCATGGTGCTGAGACGGGACGGGCTGGGCATGACCCTTCCTCCAGCATCGTTTGGTGTTAACGACGTGGAGCACTACATCGGTAAAGTTTTGATATATTTAGTACTAAATTTAAATACATAAATCTGTACTGTTCTTAGAGCTTTTAAGGCTAATGTGTATTAGGGAAATTTACGTTTGTGTTCCCTGTTGTGTTGGGTGTGATAACAAAGCAGGGCTGTAACGATACACAAAATTCTTGATTTTGGGGTCACAGCTTGGTCTTTAGTTCTGTTAAATTCTTACTGTAACAGTTAATGCACTCAAATACTGGCATATTGTCAATAAGACAAATGTTAGTAATGCGCCATTGTAAGATTCTGCCTTTTTAACAATTCCTAAACAACTGCAACATGTGCTTGTCTATACAGGGCACAACGTTGTGATTAAAATTCTCTCAAGTGCCATATACTTCAACCTGTGTTTTCTGCAGCTGAGTATGGTCCCATATCCGCAGCGATAAACACTCTATAGCATTTACTTTGACACGGTCCACATCTGTAGTGAGTGGTTGCCAGTCTGTTTTTGTCTCGTTCCACTAATTGTCACAGGGTGTGATGCTGTCGTAAATTACACATTTGAAGTGTTTCGACAGACATACCTGACTGCACTTGAACACACAGTGAGACACTAACCGCTGCTCAGGGATCATGACTAACCCAGCTAAGACAACTAGCATGATAGACAACAACTTGTGCTCTGCCAAAGCTTTCTGGGTAAAACTCAAGCTCTAGAGTTTCTGTTCCGCACATGTAAGCCGTAGACATAAACAGACTAGTGACAGTAATTGTTTGGGTCACAGGGCGTGCTGAACCGAGGGAGTTACATACTGAATGGTTTGAGACTAATATGCGTACCGTTACTCCCCTCTAAGTCATCCACACTTTTCTCAAACTTGTTCATTTTGTTCTTATTTCAGGTGCAGACAAAGAGATTGATGTGATTAATGTGTCTCGCCAGTGTGACCTAAAGATGCGGTTGGGAGACTTTGTTGAATACTACAACAGCCCCAATAGAGATAAAGTGCTCAATGTTATCAGCCTGGAGTTCTCTGAGACCAGGTACTTTACTGAGCAGTCAGTCCATCATTATGTTGCAGCTTGTTGTAACTGGAGTTCATTGTTACTTCTCTATCAAACAGTTAATGTAAAAGACTAAAGATGTTCACTCTGACTTTGTTTAGGCTGTCAAACTTGGTGGAGACTCCAAAGATTGTGAGGAAACTGTCATGGGTGGAAAACCTCTGGCCTGAAGAGTCTGTGTTTGAACGCCCTAATGTGCAGAAGTACTGCCTAATGGGAGTGAAGGATAGCTACACAGACTTCCACATTGACTTTGGAGGTACCTCAGTATGGTACCATGTCCTGAGGGTAAGAGGAAAAATAAGTTTTCATATTTGGGCAGCTTCAATTACACTCACCACAGAACATGAAGTAATTGTGGTTTGAGCTTGTCTCTCTGTTTCTATTCAGGGTGAGAAAATCTTCTACCTAATTTCACCCACACCAGCCAACCTGGCACTTTTTGAGCGGTGGAGTTCCTCATCTAACCAGAATGAGATGTTCTTTGGAGACCAGGTTGATATGTGTTACAAGTGTTCTGTCAAACAAGGAAACACCTTATTCATACCGACAGGTAAGGTATAGTGTTTCTGTTTGTTTTGTTAGTTACAGGAAAAATAGTCTGAAACAAAAAATAGGTTACACTTCTGCCATTTGTTCATCTTGCAGGGTGGATTCATGCTGTGCTGACTCCAGTGGACTGTTTGGCCTTCGGAGGAAACTTCTTGCATAGTCTCAACATTGACATGCAACTGCGGTTAGTTTACTCAGGACGGTTTTTATTGTAGCCCCTTTAACTGAAATGTTAAAAAGAGGAATATAGACAAAGATGAGACAAATACTAAAAGCAGGAAAGCAACCAGGAAGAAAAGCACCAGGCAGATCCTTCCTATTTTGGAGACAGCTCATTGCCTTTCTAGTGTTATTTCCCATTATCCCCTACACATTATATGTAATTGGCTTCATCTCTGACTCTTCATCCTTTGAAACTCATGAATGGTTCTGTAGTTCCTCACTTTTAGTTCCTAGGGCTTTTAGTTCTTGTAGTTATTAGGTCAAAAATGGCTATTGCTATTCATTTCTGGTCACATCTTTACAGAGGTGATCTGCAAGTTTGTGGCAATAACCATTAATGTCTTTTTCTGTGCTGTGTAATAATTTTCAGGGCATATGAAATAGAGAAGAGATTAAGCACAGCAGACCTGTTCCGATTTCCCAACTTTGAGACTGTGTGCTGGTATGTCGGAAAGCACCTTCTTGATACCTTCAGAGGTAAGAGAGTTCTTTGAATGTCATAATATTTATGTTATGTCTTTATGCGGACTACTTTAGTGGACTGTGTTTACTGTTTGTCATTGTGATATTGTTAACCTTGGGCTATTCTGTCTCACAGGTTTGAGAGAAAACCGCAGGCACCCTGCCACTTACCTAGTACATGGAGCCAAGGCCCTAAACAATGCTTTCCGCGGCTGGACCCGAAAAGAGGTTGGCTAAATCTTATTCAATTACTCTGTCTTTATCTTTTTGTATATCATTCTTTCCTCTCTTTGTTTCGTTACTTGGTTTATTTCCATTCATAACCAGTTGTGACATTGTTGGCATGCACCAGACAAGGATGCAAGGAGTAACAGCAAATTGTTATTTTGAACAAAATCATAACATGGAATCATTGACTCTGAGCAGTTGCCAGGAAGAGACTTTAGGAAGTTACTAGTCACGACAAAGAAATAATCTGACATACAACCCCTAGTAAAACTGCAAATTGTCCCTTCAGTTATGTAGTGATTAAACTATGAACTACTTTGTAGTTTGTGAGCTTCAGAGGTGCTAGTAGGGTTTTGTTACCATTTCTCAGAGTTGTGATAGCTGTTTCCCTGTTTCCAGTCTTTGTGCTAAGCTAAGCTAACCAGCTGCTGGCTATAGCTTCAACAGATATGAGAGTGGTATTGATTTTCTTATTCACCTCTATGCGAGAAAGTGTATTTCTCAAACTATTCCTTTACATTTTGAGTTTAAACAAAAGAATGCTGAAATAAAAATGCCTTATTTGAGATTCAACTTTGCAAAATAATTTGTGAGATAATTGATAGTTATCTCCATACACACAGGCTTTAGCAGAGCATGAAGTGGAAATTCCAGAAACCATCAATACTCAGACACTGGTGAAGGACCTGGCCAAGGAGATTCGTCTGGTTGAGGTAACTAGTAGAATCACTGGACGTTTGAGCATCTTTTTAGCCGTTTCATTTTAAAATGTGTATATAAAAATATTACTATTACTTTCTTCGCAGTTTTACTGACTACATAGTTCTTTCTTTTGATAGGACATCTTCCAGCAAAACATTGGCCGCACTGGACCTCAGTTTCCAGGTTCGCCACTCTCTAAAGCTCCCCTGACCACCTCTCAGAATTCAGGACGCCCCCCTGGAAAAAAGAAAGGACCCAAGCCCAAGGAGGTGACAGGGGGTCTTGGCCCCCCAGGAACCAAGAAGAAGGCCCAGAAGGGGCTACTTAAGGCTGAAGCAGGGGAACTTGACCTCATTGAGATTCACACCAAACATACACTCAAAAAATTTCAACCTGGGAAGTCCAAAAACAAGAACAAGGTACGCAGACATTTGTGGTGACATGCAGACATTTGTGGTGACAGGGAAAATGCATTCTTTCTGAATGTTTCATCCTCATATCTGCTTGCAATTCTTATCTGTCTTTCCAGTTGGAGTTGCCTTTAGAGGAATTTGAAGGGAAGTTAAATAAAAGTAAACTGAAGCTTGTGCTGACAAATGGAAAAATCCAAGGGTAAGCATTGCAGCTATTTGTTCCTATTACTTTTGTTATCTAATGGTCATACCAAAGGTTTGGGTTCTTTCTAACTTGCTGGTTCTCTGTCTTTAGTAAGAAGGACAGCAGCAGTAATGGTGGAGGAAGTGCTGGAAAATACAAGCATCTTGCCATGGAGGGATCCAGCCTGTCTGACTTGGAGTCCGAGGATGAGCTGCAGATTGATGAAACCCCTCCTCCACGACGCAAGCCTGCAGGACCTGGCAAGAAAAAGAAACTAAGCGGTAAGATTTGACTTTAAACAAGAGCATTATGAATATAGTTGCTCTTGTTATGGAAAACGTCTTTAATTCTATGACCCTAGTCTATGAGGGATTAGTATAGCTGTTTTAACACTTGGACTTTTGGCTAAATGCATTCCCTATTATAGTTTAGTAGTGTAGTTTAAAAGCCGCCTTGCTGCTATGACCTAACTGTGTTAAAATGTGCTGTCAGGTCTTCCCAGGAAGCTGCCCAGAGCCAAACCCTGCTCTGATCCAAATCGCATCAGGGAGCCAGGAGAAGTAGACTTTGACATTGAGGTAAGATTATTATGGATACAACAATCTGGTTTTCTGGAGCTGGAGGAAAAAAATGCCATCTTTACGCTATAGAAGTCAGTATAAGTCAGTAATTCAGTCCCAAAGATGGAAAAAAATTATTTACTTTACACATGCCATTGCAGGATTTAGTTGTAGAGATTACAGACTACAACACTACATTATGGTTTTGAGTTTAGCTTTGTTATGCTTTTCATATCAAACATACCAGGTTTGGCACTGAGCTGGTCACAGCTCATCAGTAATGTTTTTTATATTGTAGTTGCTCTAAAATCCCTCTGCTAAATCAGATTACATTGACTGCTTTATCAAGCTAATTGTCCCAAAGTGATAACATGAGCATGAACAACCAGGCAGTGTTGAGATTGCCAGCTTAAATGATGTTTTTTGTCACAGCAAGACTATCTAACAGTAATGTATGTATGTTATTTTGTGACAAGGCTTACCCCTTGAAGCAGTTACACAGACAGTGCTTTGTCTAGTGGAATTCACTGGTTGTAATTTGTAACCAAACAGTAGACTGGCTAAAAAACCATCAGTAAAGTAGTAGAGTAGGGAATATACACGTCACCTTCCCCCCATCAGTTTGTTTACTATGACACTTGTCATGAATTATCCAAGAAAGGCTTTATTATTACAACACTGGTTAAGTAGTAACAATAACATATTTGTGGATGTGGCTTCAGGAGGATTACACCACAGATGAGGAGGCACTAGCCGCCCACGGTGTGAAGGGTGGCGCTGGGGGAATTCTGGACTTATTGAAGGCCAGCAAGCAAGTGGCTGGCTTGGACTCTGCAACACTCAGGTTAGATCTTGATCACTCAAATTCATGAAGTCTGTGATGGTATTTTAGAATAAATGTATTTTAAAGGGATACATTTATTAGTTAGTTTTATGATGTTTGGATACCAGTAACTAGAGCAAGTTTAGAACACAAGTGGGAATAAATGTCTCACTGTGTCGTTTCAAGAATCCAATAACCTTTGAAACTTGCATAGTTCACATATTTGCAATGGCTCTGACACTACGCTATGTTTAGGAGGTTATTTTTGAGATAATGACTGATTGCTCAACTGTGTTCTTCTCTCAGTGAGGAAGCCCCAGCCTCTCCCAGTACCCGTGATGCCATTCAGGGTATGCTGTCCATGGCCAACCCTCCTTCATCGTCCTCGTCTTCCTCATCTTCATCTCCCTTATCCATTTCTGGAGGCCTGACAGAGGGATTAGGGAAGGTCAAGGAAAAGGGTGGCAAGGCTGTATGGGTCACTGGAGGGGTCAAAAAGACAGGAAGTCCTGAGAAGAAACCTGTCATCCAGCGGCCTGGAAAACGTCCAATTAAACGGCCGGCCCGTCACCTTAGTGATGAGGATAGTCCAGATGAGCAAGAGACTCTAGGAACCTGTTTTAAAGATTCAGACTATGGTGAGCAATACACTCATTGAGTTCCACATGCTGCTATTCTACGCATTTATTTATCAAGCCATATTTAATGAAGGTAATCTTTTTTTATGTTTTAAGTTTACCCGTCCTTGGAGTCTGATGAGGAGGACCATGCTAACAAGGCTAAGATGAAGAGGAAGAAAAACTGGGATGACACACCTTGGAGCCCCAAAGGTACCCAGCTTAAACATAGCAGCAGGATCACGTTTGCTTTTTTCTTTCTGATGGTTGATGTCTTGATCATTTTTTTTCATTTATAGCCAGGGTAATGCCCACCCTTCCCAAACAAGATCGACCAGCCAGGGAAGGGGCTAGAGTTGCATCTGTAGAAACTGGCCTTGCAGCAGCTGCTGCCAAGCTGGCACAACAAGTGAGTTGGGAAGCGAAGGCTATTGGTCTTTGAAGTACAGTGAATAATGTTGAAGCATATTTCAGTAAAAGATAAAAGATAATGACTTTTTTTTTTTTTTTTGGGTTATGATTCAGGAGCAACAAAAACCTGCTAAAAGGAAGTACACCAAAAAGCAGCGTCCTCCTGCTCCTGTAGTCACTCCACCCCCTGTTCAGACTGAGCCAGCCCCACCCTCACCACCACCTGCTCCAGAGTCTGCGGCAGACTTCAGCCCAGACAGGAGGATGGATTACTACTCTGCTAGTCTGTTGGACCATGAATACACAGCAGGACCAGGGCCTTTTGGCCCAGGAGGCCCTAGAGGCAGCGGAGCCATGGCCCCTGGTGTATTCCTCACATCACGCCGACCTTCACTTTCTCCGCAGAACAGCAGCTCTCACTCTGGTGCATCCCCTGCAGGTTTAGCCAGCCAAGGCACAACAGGAGTTGGTCAAGGTAAGCATAGACCTGAAGCATTGACAGCATGGTTTCATATCTCTGTGACGACGTATTTTCTCATGTATTTTCCCCTTTCACTCTAATTTAGGGAAACGCCCAAAGAAAGGACTTGCAACAGCAAAACAGAGACTTGGAAAAATTCTGAAAATTCACCGTAACGGCAAACTTCTCTTGTGAGAACTTCTGGAAATGTGGCTGAAGACTTTTAAGTGGGAATGAAGAAAATGGCTTTTGTGAAAGTAGGTCTGAAGGAAATAGAGACAGTGATCTATATTTTGTACTCTACATGAATTTGTTTACTTTTTCACCTGTTATTGAACCTCACTATATCTTGTCCTATACCAATTATTCTGCCCAGCTGATTATCATCCTGTTTTGGCACTCCACCTATCCATATCTGCATAAAGGTATTTTGAGAGGCACATCTGTGACTTTGAACTGTAAAGTGCTAGAGGCACACTTAATGTGGTAAAAATCTCTAAATGATCACATACTATTTGACATTGGCAATGGGAAATTGTAACATGCATTACAAAATGGACATTGATTTAATTAGCTAGACTAACCAGCATGATAAACATCAACCTAATGGTTTCTTTTTTTTTAGGCTAATTTTAATGGCTCTGTTTATTCAAAGACGCTCTACTGTCGTCATAAATCTTTAAAAGGGAAAGAAAAACAATCCCACAAACACACAATCATGCTGTTGTAGTGTTGTATTTAGTTGTCTTTTTACCTCATTTTACCTCATAAAACATGTTCTTGTGTGATATGATTACAGGACACCAATCTTTACACACAAACAGTTTTACAAAAATTCAGTGTACGCTCATGGTCAGCTCCCAGTACGCCACATGTATTTATTCTTTTAGAGGAATTTATCTATGATTTTTGTGCAACAAATTTTCTTTCATATACTGTAGGTCTACACATGAAATAGAAAGCACTTAACTGATGCCAAGAGTAACATCATACTATTCTATTTATTCTGATCATATTTATTTAACAAGGTGGCATTTTGCCGTCTCTTAGCCTGTTGTAACCTAGAATCTCATCTTCTTCGTCCCTACTTTAATTATTTTCAACCACTCAGTACCTGTACAAAAATGTTATCCTTTGCTTTGTTAGACTTTTTACAGTTTAAGTTGCCATTGTAAATAGTTGTAATATTTGTAATTTATATAGCTAAATTGGAAGAGCAGAAAAATATTATGAGATGGGTTGAGACTAGTTTCCTGCAGTTTGGCATAATTTGTGCCCCAAGTGTTGGTAGCATTCTTGGGCCACATCTTAATGTGCTTTCTCTCCACAGAATGTACTAGTGATAAAATGTTGGCAGAAATTTTGATTTAATAGTGTGAAACCATGTGAAGGTGCAGGATGAATTGATATGTAAATATATGTTGTAATTTAAGTTCTTTTATAGTTCAAAAACTTTGAAATCTTTCTTAACATAACTTGTACATGATACATTGCTGTATTTGGAAAATATCTGAAATAGTTCATTTTTTATATTTGTACGCAGTAATTGTCATGCTTAGTTCGTCATGTTGTCTTGTCAGTATAATAGTGGATTTGTTCTGGAAGAAAAATGCCCTTGTTTTATTTCATCCATTTAGTTTTATATTAATTAATGTTGATATCCACTCTTGTGTTGGTGTGTACTGTGTGTTTTAAACATGATGTGTTTAAATACGACCTGGAACAGATAAAAATATACCTTGGGCAAAATTTCTTTTTTCATTGAATTTATTTTAGTGAGATTTGTGTGCCAGATGAATGGTTTTCTGTTTACTATGTTTCAGTCTAGTGGAGAGCTCAGTTTTCATTGCAGTCAGGTTGAATTTAGCTCCTTTTGTGTGCTGAAAGTCGTCATTGAGATACAACAAGTAATATTATGTTCTATTAAACACATGTGCACTCATTGATTTCTTACAATGAAAGTACAATTTAATAATGTTAATTAGCCACTTTAGATATACATTTGAATGACTACAGTTATTCTCAGGGTTTTTTTTGTACTATTATTTTCATATCTAAACATTATTTCTGTTGCTAAATTTCAAAAACAACTTCCCCCCCCCCCCCC
>NW_023339707.1:12692005-12715743 GCF_004916995.1 Morone saxatilis
TTATTAAAAATGTTCGGTCTCTTTAATTTTTCTAATTGTCAGTGCATTTTTAATACCCTTTCATATTAAACTGAATTAAAAATATTTTTCATAAAGCCTGGAGAACTCTGCTGTGCTTTTAATGTGCACGTCTAATCACAATGTGGAGACTGGAAACACCAGCTAACAGGCGCTGTGCCCTCTTCCACACGAAAACGCACTGGCGTCGTTTCTCTCTACAACAACTACAAGGGAGTGCCTGGGTGAACGCAGCAGCAGGTAATCTCGCGAGATTTGAGCTACCCTACCACTCGCCAGTGCAAGATGGAGAAGCAAATGTAACACGCATCCGAGGTAAGCAGAAAGACTATTCCACAGTGTTGACACGGGTTTTAGCTCACTTGTGGCGTACATTTCTCTTCCTTAACGACTACCGTCGATGATTCGCACCCGTCGCTGGGATCCGAGACCACAAAACTAGTGTCTTTTTAAGGGTAAAGTCCGGATCATATGCTGTGTAAACCGCCATTTTTAATGTAGCCATGATCCCAGTGATAGAGCATTGTGCGGAGCTCCCACTGACTGCTAGCTAGTTAGCTCCACACACGCCACACACATACAGACACTCATGTTCACTGTGTGTGTGTGTGGGTATGTGCGCGTCTGTGCCGCTGGCTACAAGTCAAAGCAGTATCCCCCTCGAATGGCTACTCACTTTCCGGAATGATGATACAAAAAAACAAAACAACAAACAACCGGTGAGAGTTGAAATGTGTCAGGTTGCAGATTGGACTGTTGGTAATCTGCTAACGTTAGCCTCAACTGCTAGTGGACCCAGCTAACGTCACATAACGAGCCCTTAACTTTGCGACCGTTGACTTCACCTCAACTGCGTAACGGCAGTTAACGGTAGTTAACGGTAACCGCCGCAACGACGTCGGACGATGTGAGCAGGTTTTACCCCGTTAGCGTTATAGCTACCTAACTTGGCTAAGTTGGGAGTGATAAACGAGGTGGGGAGTGTGTTAATGTTAGTCAAACCGAGATACCTTCACGGCCATTGCTGCTTTTTTTTGTAACGCAGATGACCTGACCTCGGTTCACAACGTCAGTAGCTAATATTAACGTTAATGCCGCGTTGTTGTTTGTGGGTGTAATTATCCTGGGAGGTGTTGGAAATTTAACTCGTCGTTAAGGGGAGAATCACGCTGTCAAATAGGCTTATTACCACTGACCTCTTTGTAAGCAGGGAGTGACGCCTCTCAGTGAAAACATCTCAAAACTGTTTTAATGTGAACTGCATTATTACAACACTGGTTAAGTAGTAACAAGAACAATGTCAGCAGCATCCCGTTTGGTTCTTGTCATCCTCTTTTTGAACCTCAGAAGATTGGTCCCAACACTCTCAATCAGTGGCCATAGAGAGATATAGATAGATGACATGACTAACAGGGAGGAGTGGACTTGCAAAGAGTGCTGCACACTGTGTTGATTTATTCTGTAACAAAACAACAGCTGAGTTTATTAATGCATGCCAGTCCTTAGATGGTACATTTGATCTGCATCCGTATCGGACACCGTGAGCTAACGTTGAAGCACAGGCGGCTGAATATCAAATTGTATATGATCTGACTCGTAGTGATTTTGATTACAGTAATTGAAATACCAGACGATTAAATGATAGTAATGGTCTAAAAAATTCAGAACGTGTTTTGTATGAAAGGAAGCACCGCTGACATTTGTGGATTATTCATAATGAGACATTTACCATCAGTTTGAGTGACATGGCATGTATTGGCAAAGTGAAAGCAAGTCTGAGTTGAGCAACCGAGTTGCATGGCAGATGAATTGGTTGAACTTCTTCTTAGACAATTTCAATTCTGGAGTGATGAGTTTCAGGTCCATGCTGCTAATAAGAATTGATAACCCATGTTTTTTTTGAAGATGGACTTACATGATTAAAAACAAGATGTCAAGGAAGTCAGTTTGTTCTTATTCTTGAATAATGTTTTAGAATATGACATGGTGACCAAAGGAGTGGATAAATTGTTAAAGACGTTCTTGAGATGTGTAATATTCAGTGTAAAAGAGCAGAAGTCTTAAGAGAGACACATGTATAGACACAAGAAAGGAAACCTTGCTGACCCGAAGCTATAAAGATAGATGTGGGATTTGAAAGTGTCACTGACAGAGAACGTGTTTTGCTGATGATCAAACTACTCGAGTTTTCTTATTCTGTCGTATCTGATTTGATTGTTTGTGTGTTTTCAGATAGTTAAAAGAAACTGCAAAGCAAGCCAAGGATGAGAATGGTGGAGCTATTGAACCAAAGCAGTTTCTGGTATGTACTGCTAACCTATTTAGTACTAGATGAATGTCGTGGTGAAATGTATGAATACAAAAGTGATAGTCATATATGATAAGGAATGCTATACACTAACATTTGCTTCCAAGCCTATACCATCCTACAAAATAATTGAACCACTATTTAGAGTTAATGTCATGAACCACACATAATAAACAGTAACCAGAAGCCATTGTCTGCCTTTTCTCCACACAGGAATTGTCAGATATTTTTGGCATTGAAATTAGGTAAATCTGAATTATTCTGTTGAGTAACACAAACGAGCTAAAGTTCTTCACGTTCCTTAATAAAAATTAGAGGTTGTATTCAGCTTGTTGGGTGAACACTTTACCCTGAACAATGTATAGTTATTTCACTCTTCTCAGTGGTCTCATCTATCCGTCCAGATGATGTTGGTGTGATGTACTGTAATTTGCATTCATCAGCTCTTGTTTGCCTCAGTACAATGGAGCTCAGTGGCACATAGTTTGTGGTGCTCATAGCACCAAAAATTTTTAAAAAGTCACCAACTCTCAGAGGCTAACCTTGATATCTGAGAGTAAGGAAGAAAAGAGCAAACATATTTACATCTGTGAATGTATTAGTGATTTTTCATTGATTGATGATTCGGGGAAATTGTGTATTTGACATGGTTACCATATCCCTTTGGATATTATTAGGAGAGCAGCTTGCTTTACATTCTTCAACTTTCAACACCCCAAAGTGTGAATACAGTTTTTCAGAGGCTTCAGTTAATCACATATGTTATACTGCAAGGAACTGCTCTGGAACAAATATGATAATTGAGTCTATCAGGGTACTATTTATTTATTTAATTTGTTCCACAATCATAATGTTAACTAATGTTAACATGAGTACTTATAATACAAAAATAATGCAACTGTACTTTTTCTTCTGTATTTCAGTGTCAGAGATGGTATGAGTGATATGCTCACCAAATAAAAATGCTTAAAAATATCAACATATAAACTACCAGAACATTAAAAAAAAAGTCAGTGCCCAATATTGCACTTGTGTTTTATGTAGATTTAAGTTTTTTGAGCTAGGTAATATTAGTCTAGTACATTAATGGGGCTAACCAATTAAAAACAGCAGCCAATCTAATGAACTAATGAATTACAAACATTAAAAGTTAATTAGTGCCATTATAAGTGAGCTTTAATCAGCTGGAATAAAAACGAGGAAGCTGAATGCCTCTTTGCTTCATCGTTAAATGTGCTCTTTAAAATGTTTGCATTTTTCTTTTTATGCATGTTTCCAATACTGCAGCTGTGTGTCTGCTCGTTGTTTCAGTACTGGAAGTATTTTTGGTTCCCTGCTCACGATCAGTTGCATGTTTATCACTTGTGCTGCACATATAAATGAATTCCCCATGGTGTGACACATGTGCACCTTGTTGAAAATATTTCTCAGGGGTTATGTAGTCACATCCATTGTGTTTTTAGTCGTTTTGTTGCGGGTGTTGGCAGTTGGAGACCTGTGTTGATGTTGAATGTTAAGCACCACATAAAATGTGAGGTGATGCGTCCCACAAAGGGGGCAATTGCCCTATATTAACATGCCCTGCATCGATAAACAGTGGCTACTCGTTCCCTGCCGAAACGTTATTCACTTTTTGCACACTACCCAGAGTCATGATGACTGTGCCAACAGCTAGTGCCTGTGTGCTATGGAAACAGGCGCGGATACTCTGAACAAAAATAAAACAACGAACGGATGAACACAGCGCTCCGCCGAGCCGGTAGCCTGTGGTCAATTTACCAGTACGAAAACTGAAAACTAAACTCGCAGTGTCACGTTAGAGTCGTCCGACAATGATTCAGCGAGTTATTATGCGTTTGTGCTCGCTGCTCAACCAACGGCAGCTAGCCTGCTAGCTGGCGCGTGCTACGACAGTGTAGCTGAGGAGCCAGGTAAGAGCCTTTACAGAGTGACCTCACCTGTTCCAGGTGTTTCACACACACACATACACACACACACGGTCGTCTTATGGTCGCTGGTCACCGACGGGTGTTTTGTAGTTTCGCTTTTACTTGGTGTTGGGGGAGTAAAGGAGTGCGGGCTTGTTCTGCGGCCTGCTTAGCCCCGACCTAAATTAGTGAAGAGTCAGCTCAGGACAGCATGGTGAGTCTGAGAGACCTGGGTTGACAGCTGTGGCACAAATGACTGCAACGGTTTGATGTGTGGTTAGCTACACTTCAGATGTTTTCCGTTGATAACACGCACGGCTTGTGTGAGACTTTGCTGACTTTTATCCGATCTGGCGGTATTTGAATGCTTTGAAGTATTTTACGAGGAGATCGTTTGCTAACGTTACCGGTAGCTCCCTGTTAGCCGCTCAGTGGCTAACATCAACTCCGTAGCAAACGTTCACGATTGATTTCTTTCGTACGGTAATCTTCCCAACGTGTCTTGTTTTGTCAGACGCGTTGTTTGCCAATCACCAAGCAGACCAGTCTGGTTTCTGTGTAGTAACTGCAGTCTGGTGTTCGTACAGTGTCTTGTTAACATTTGGTAAATAACGTTAGGCTGTTAGCAAGGTTGACGGTAGCCTGGTAGCTAGGTAGCTACAACTTTAACCTGTCACCGTCAAGTCATTTCAGTTGATGATTATCAATCATGCAGTGAGGTGGCGACCTGTTTTATTGGGATATCGTTTGAATCCAAAGTACGTGAATCGATAGACGCATGTTTTAGGTCTGTAAATAAGGCCCAGTCTGATTTAATTAACTTTGTGTCGTATGTTGCTAACTAGCCTCTAGCTAATGCTCTACCTCGGTCTGCTTTGTGATGATCAGACCTCGATAGATAACCTAAACAAATGTAGTTTCTCTTTCTCCTTTTAGCCTAGGATTGTGGTTAGTCATTTGATAGCTACAGCATAGCTTTAAAGGAAGATATTCATATCTACTGCCCTTGCTTATTAGTTGAGGGCCTTGTCAAAATTCAAGATTGATAATTGCCTGTATTTCGGTATTTTACTTAAAGTGGATCATCTCTATATTTATTAATACATGTATGAAATTCAGGATGCACCGGTAATCGTGCTGTTGTGTTTTACCTAGTGTTTTTGTAAAACATCCTTGAGATTGATGCATCTTATGTATACATATTTTTTAAATTCAGGTTGTATTTCTGCCATTATTTTACAGGTAACTTGACTGGAACATGCTGTTAAGTGGGTATTGCCAAATTATTTTCTGTAAGTACATTTCAAAGTCCAGTTATTAATTCTGTATCTGAATGTCTCGGTGGTTATAGAGTATTTATTTATTGTAAATCTAAGTAGTTCTGTATAATAGCACATTACATTTCAGCATCATGTTTTGCTTTCTGATGGACATGAACATTTCTTGACAGGAGCGACAAATAGAGATTATCGACAATGAAGGTCGACAGAAGCAAGTTAAAGAAAACTCCTACGGAAGCTGTGAGTATGCATAATGGTTTTGGGGTCATTCATCGCAGCCCAAGAGCTTAATTTACATACAGTGGAGTTGGCTGAGCTTTGCTATGACCAAATGTGATAGTAGTCTGTAATAGGGGAACGCCACGGCCCAAGTGATTTTCTATATGATGGGCTAACTTTGATGTGTTGAGATTTGCGTAAACAGCAATAGACGCCTGTCACTTGCACCTCCTTTATATAACCAGCTGACCAAAAGATCACTGGAAACAAGGACTAGGCAATCAGTTGCTAAACTTGGTGACAATAAGGCTGTACTTCACAATAAACATCATAGCAGTGGTAAGCATTTAAGCAGCAGCCAGACATTTTTTGGTTTGCATAGCAGCAAGACAGCAATTACACCTCTAAGATCACGTTGAAGGAGAGCCAATCTCAACACTGGCTTCGATCTTTTAAGCTGCCAGAGTGCATCGTCAGACCTGCTGGATGGATGCTAGACTATGATGAGCCAATCTTTTAGTGCAGTGGTACTTCTCAAGTTAGGGCGGAGATGATCATAATTTGACCTAAGCAGGACACAAATGATTCAGAGAAGAAAGGCAAATTTTAACATTCAGCATTTCACAGCAAAACTAAAGCAAGGTTATACTGTGCTATACTGTTTTAGTAGATCAGAGGCATAGGTAGTCCCTGCGCTCTGCTTGACTAACTGTTTTGTGTACCATCTGAACCAACAGCCTGCCGACTGCAGGATACTTATAGAGAAGCTCAAGGCATGCAGTGATGAGCAACTGCTGGTTGAACTGCAGCACATCAAGACCTGGAATATTGGCAAGGTAAGTCCCAAACGAAAGACTGTGCTCTTTTCTTGCTGGTCAAGGATTGGCCGGACTATTGTGGATGTAACGGGTGTATTCCAGGAGTTTGACAGGAATTAATCTTAGACTCTACGCTAAACCCTCTAATTTGTAAAATGCTGCTTTCATGAAAACATTAGTCCACGACAATAAGAATAGATAGGAAAGTACATATTGATTTCACCTTGAGTATAAACAGATCGAAAGTGTCAAAAAATCTTCTGGATGGGGTTTTCAGCAGTTTTGTTTATACAAGTGTCCCAACTGTAAAAACCATCGACTGTAACCACTTGATACTGTGTTTGAGCTAAAACAAAACAAAAAATACGAAATAAAATATTGCTTACTAATCTTATCATTATCACCTTTTGTTGTGAAGAGTCATGGGATTTCACATCTGGTTTACTGTAGGGAATCTACCATACACTCTTGCTGTCATCTATCACATATTGAAAAAGCAGTCCCCCATATTTTTGAGGAAAATAAAAAGGTATGCAGTACCTCTACCTGATCACTGAAACTTATTTTTGTCTTTCTTCAACAGTGTGAGCTGTACCACTGGGTGGATCTGCTAGACCGCTTTGATGGCATTCTGTGTGATGCAGGCCAGACAGTGGAGAACATGTCATGGCTGCTGGTGTGTGACCGTCCCGACAATGGACAGCTCAAAGCCCTGCTTTTGGCGGTGCTCAACTTCACCGCCCTGCTCATTGAGTATAGCTTCTCCAGGCACCTCTACAGCTCCATAGAGGTAGGCTTGAAGCTAGTACACTCTTGGCCACTATTCTGATTTTATTTTTATTTTTTTGGACTGTGCAAATGTCACAGAGGAAAAAGTAAAACAGGTCACTAATTTTAACCCTCTTTTATCTCCCACCCCCTTTATAGCACTTAACCACCTTGCTAGCGTCATGTGACATGCAGGTGGTCCTGTCTGTGCTGAACCTGCTCTATGTGTTCAGTAAGCGCTCCAACTACATCACAAGACTGGGATCTGACAAAAGGACGCCTCTACTGGCCCGTCTGCAACACCTGGCTGAGGTCTAGTGAATGCCATTGTTTTCCTATTGCCATGATTCCAGCTGTCTCTCAAGAGAAAGAGCTGTATTGTTTAGTCTCTTTGTTCTCGTCTATAGAGCTGGGGAGGAAAGGAGAATGGCTTTGGTCTGGCTGAGTGCTGCAGGGACCTGCCTATGACGGTAAGAATTTTGCGGCGTGATGTTCAATAACTGTCTATGTCAACTGCCTACAGCTATGGGACTATTAGTTTTATGATTTTTAAATAAAGGCTGTCAAATGAGACTAATTAACCACTATTTATAAACCGTCTTTCCTTACTATGCTGCCCCCCATTGGTACACGAGCAGAAGTACCCTCCCAGTGCCACCACACTGCACTTTGAGTTTTACGCTGAACCAGGCCCTGAGGTCAAAGTAGAGAGGAAGGTAAAGACCAAAGCATTTATTTATGCAATCATTATGTAATAAGATTAAATATAATTTTGAAGTATTGTGTTGATGGCTTAACTACTTTCTAAACCTTTCTAAACTCTCTCCCCCCCACCCACAGCAGACAAGTAGTAACACACTACACTATATTCACATCGAGCAGCTTGACAAGGTACAGTCAGATTAGAATTGAGTCATGTGGAGTGCTAATATTTCTGGTTCTTCAGCTTACTTATGGTGTCCTTTTTGTCTTTCAGATTTCAGAGAGCCCATCTGAGATCATGGAGTCGCTGACGGTGATGTATAACATCCCGAAAGACAAGCAGACCCTGCTGTTCACACACATTCGACTGGCCCATGGTTTCTCAAATCACAAGAAGAGGTTGCAGGCTGTGCAGGCCCGTCTGCATGCCATCTCTATTCTGGGTGAGTAGAAGGTTCCTTCAAAAGAAAGTGACAAAGGCCTTTTCTCCAAGTTTTAAATGTTGACTTTTGTTTTCTTTGCAGTGTATTCAAATGCACTCCAAGAGTCAGCCAACAGTATTCTGTATAACGGCTTGATAGAGGAGCTGGTGGATGTATTACAGATTACAGACAAACAGCTTGTGGTGAGAAAGTACTTTGCTTTTTCTGTTAAATGACTGTCATTATGCTAAATGCCTATGCTATGCTACCAGTAGCACTGTTTTTGTTATATGATTTTTGCTGCTTTGTCAGACCAAGATTACCTTCACATGATCCAATGTGTAACATTTAGGAGGCTCTATTGTCAAATATGGATTATAATATGCATGGGTATGTTTTCATTCATGTACAATCACCAGAATATAGGAATCATTATGTTTGTTATCTTAGAATGAGCTTTTTTTTTTTTACCACAGGTCACCTCCCATGTTGAACTGCCATGTTTCTACAGTAGCCCATAAGGGACAAACATACACTGGCTGTAGATAAGGCTATACATTTTTTGTGTGTTTCAAGGCCACTACAGTTTACCCTTCGCGGAAGGGGAGGGTGAAATGAGGGAGTTGCGATCTGCAGCTACACTGCTAGATGCCACTAAATCGTACACATTGGACCTTTTTAATGTTTGTGTTCTCCAGTGTCATTGCGGAAGTATAAATTCCCTTTTCGTTTTCTGAGATACCGTATTTGATTTTGTCCTTCAGGATATCAAGGCAGCATCTTTGCGCACTTTAACTTCGATTGTCCATCTGGAGAGGACACCCAAGCTTTCCAACATCATTGACTGCACCGGCACTGCCTCCTACCATGGTTTCTTGCCTGTGTTGGTGCGCAACTGTATACAAGCAATGATTGGTGAGAATGGGACCAAATAAGCTAAGTTTGATATGCAAGATAATGAGACAATTGAAATGAACCTTGTTTGTTAACTTTTGATTTCTCTTTGCTAGATCCTCTGATGGAACCCTACCCGCACCAGTTTGCCACTGCACTCTTCTCATTCCTCTACCACTTGGCTAGCTATGATGCTGGAGGAGAAGCTCTTGTCTCCTGTGGAATGATGGAGGCCCTCCTGAAGGTATGTCCTGATTCTACCAATACATTTATTACCAATCGCAGTTCTTTTAAAAAAAAGAACATTGTTGTCAGAATCAGCTTTATTGGCCAAGTATGTTTTTACATACAAGGAATGTGACTCCAGTTTTAAGATTATCCTTTACCTTGTAGGTGATCAAGTTCCTGGGGGATGAGCAGGACCAGATCACGTTTGTGACGCGAGCAGTGCGGGTTGTGGACCTCATCACCAACCTTGACATGGCTGCCTTTCAGTCCCACAGCGGCCTTTCCATTTTTATCTGCAGGCTCGAGGTTGGTTATGCACTTTGCATTGTCTGTTCCTGAGACTATGAAACTTCTGCCAAACCTCTGGACTCACTCATTCCTCTGTCACTCTCTCAATCACTTTGTATATGTAGCATGAGGTGGACCTGTCAAGGAAAGAGTGCCCTTTTGTCATCAAGCCAAAGATCCAGAGGCCCAGTGCAGCTGTAGAGTCTGAGGACATGGACACAGACATGGAGAGTAAGTCACTATTCTTAAGACCTTTTGGAATGTGCTCACCTAAAGAATCCCAAATTGCTGTGTTGATATGCCAACATTATGTATTGTCACAGTGTCAGAAGTTGCCATGGAAAGCAGCCCTGGACCGTCTACATCTTCTGGTTCCAGACCAGAGGCAGACCACCGAGCACAGAGCAGCACTGCAAACTCACCTCGTGCAGGTATCCATGGCAAACAACACAAACAAACAGTTGTCAATATTGTACTCTATCATCACTATGACACTATATCTCCCTAGGTATGCAGTGTATCCCCCAAAGGGCAGCTCTGTTAAAGTCGATGCTAAATTTCTTGAAGAAAGCCATCCAGGACCCCGCCTTCTCTGATGGTATCCGCCACGGTAAGTCATTGGCATCCTCTTACTTGTTCTGAAAACTTAAGTTTTATATTAATCTTGTTTCTACATGTTGGTTGTACAGTTAATGGATTCAAGATCTATACATTTTATTATGCAAATTTGGTCTGTTAATGTGTGTACATGTACCCTCTTTTTCTCACAAGTAATGGATGGGTCCTTGCCTACCTCACTCAAGCACATCATCAGTAATGCAGAATATTATGGCCCTTCACTGTTCCTCTTAGGTGAGTTCATTGTTTCATGTCAGAAAAGCTCTCGATTTCAGACATGCATTTTTTTGACCTATTAAACTGTGTATCAACTGGAAAAGGTCATTGAATGTGATGACATTTCACTGTTTGCTTTATAAATATGTAAAAGTTGTTATCATTGTTTTGTTTTTTGTGATCTGATTTGTCTTTTTTTCTCCCCCTGCACTTGTCTCTGTCTTTCGGGTTTGTAGCGACGGAGGTTGTGACGGTGTTTGTGTTCCAGGAGCCATCCCTGCTCTCGTCCCTGCAGGATAATGGTCTGACCGATGTCATGCTGCATGCCCTTCTCATCAAAGATGTGAGTTTGCAGCATTGACCTTGTGGGCTGCTGTGCTGTCTCTGACAGTTCACTATGAACCGTGTCATTTTATATACTGAATTTAATATCTGTAAATGACATGTATGATATAACATAGCAGACCTTAATGAAAAATAATATATTACTGAGAGCCTTTGTGTCATTGTGCTGTCCATTGAGTTATTCAGTTACGTACAGAAGCTCTGTTGACATTTTGTACTGATTTAGGGTGCGTGGGATTTATTGCTGTAGGCTGTTTTATTGCTCATCTAACTTTCACCCTCTTCCATCTATATATATATAGTATATATAATATATATATACTATATATATATATATTATATATATTAATATTAATATTAATTATAAACATTGATTGCATGTTCTTGCATGTATGTTTTTCAGGTTCCTGCAACTCGTGAGGTGTTGGGTTCTCTCCCCAATGTGTTCAGTGCCCTGTGCCTGAATGCAAGAGGCCTGCACTCATTTGTTCAGTGCCAGCCGTTTGAGCGCCTCTTCAAAGTGCTTTTGTCCCCTGACTACCTGCCTGCCATGCGACGAAGACGCAGCTCCGACCCATTGGGTGAGTGGGACTGTATGTGATGTGCTATTCAGATCTTTGCTGCGGAACCTGCCTGAGTGGATGACATATTCTGTGTTTTGCTTTAGGTGACACTGCATCCAACTTGGGCAGTGCTGTAGATGAGCTCATGAGGCACCAACCCACTTTGAAGACTGATGCTACTACTGCCATTATTAAGGTAGTGTACCTCGATTTACCTGCATTCTTTCAAATGTCACAACATGACTCAGCAGGACAATTAAAGCTTAATTGGTGTTACAGTTACTGGAGGAGATCTGCAACCTGGGTCGAGCCCCTGAGTACATCTGCCAGAAACCATCTATCCAGAAAGCAGATGGCACTGTGGCGGTCCCACCAGCACGCTCCAGCCATGCTGCTGAAGAAGCTTCAAGTGAGGATGAAGAGGAAGAGGAGGCCCTCCACACATTCAGCCAGCAGCAGGGGGAACCAGAGAGCAACAGACAGTCAGTGCCACTTGAACTGTATGACGCTGAGTTCATAACACAATAGAATAGAACAACTCTTTACAGACTTTGATTGGGGGGCGGGTTCAAGTCAATCGACAAAATTTCCAACATTTTTTAGTTGCTAGTTGTCATTTTGATGATGTCTCGTTTCTTGCAGGGTGGTGGGCACAGAGGAACGGATACCCATTCCCCTAATGGATTATATTCTGAACGTGGTGAGTGTTGATTCTTCTGACAGACTATAGTTGTGGGTATTTTGTGAAATATTCTAAGTTATGTAGCAGTGCTCAACCCATTTCTCTGTTCATTCATTAATTTGTTGTTGTTTTCCAGATGAAGTTTGTGGAATCCATACTAAGCAACAACACAACAGATGACCACTGTCAAGAGTTTGTGAACCAGAAGGGGCTGCTACCTCTGGTTTCTATTCTGGGCCTGCCCAACTTGCCCATAGACTTCCCCACATCTGCCGCCTGCCAAGCAGTTGCTGGTGTTTGCAAGTCCATATTGGTGAGCACAAAAAAAGATCAAGAAGATGTTTTTTTCCTGTATTTATTTACAGGAACGACACACATGTTAATATGAATTTGATGTTAAGGTGTCAGATTTGGCAAAAAGGCTAATTATAATTTGCAGTACTTGTCTTGATGATAAGAGGTAAAAGTATTGTTTGCTGAATTTTAGACTGAAGTGTGTTTCTCCTCTAAATCATCCCCCTGTAGACTCTGTCACATGAGCCTAAGGTACTCCAGGAAGGCCTGTGCCAACTGGACAGTATCCTGACATCTCTGGAGCCACTTCATCGACCAATTGAGGTGCCTGGTGGGTCTGTGCTTCTCAGAGAACTGGCTAACGCGGGCCATGTCACCGACGCCACGTTGTCAGCCCGTGCCACACCGCTGCTACATGCTCTTACCGCAGCGCATGCCTACATCCTCATGTTTGTCCATACTTGCAGAGTAGGACAGGTAAATATGAATGTACGATTTTTATCACTTGATTATGATCGCTGTTTATCTCATTATGATTTCAAGAAATAATTAACTCCATCAGTGATGATGTAAGTGTCAAAACATTGCAGGCGATTCTTTTGTGTTATATATTTGTACTTAAAGGTTCCCTGTGGAGTGTCAGACCTCTTGTATTGCTATGGTGCAGCTTTTCTTTGTTTGTTCCCTGTGTTTGTCTCGTGCACATGCAGAAGGACGCACATGAGTAGTAGTACACATTCCTGCCAAAGGTTTCACAATATTGAAGTGATTACCAGGTGGTAGTTATGCTTAAACATAAGTTTTGTTTGTTTACAAGAAAACTCCTAGGGACCCTTTTTTAATCTAATTTATAGAAAATTGCCATGTTTTATTTTTGTAATCATCACCACTGTACTGCATACTGTAAATAAATAACAATTGAACGGCTGCAAATGAGAAAACAAGTTATAGATGATTACCCAGAACTTTTTCAAGCTGTGAATAGGTTTTTTTAATTTGTGATCATTTTAAAATGGTTCAGTGTTTCTAAATATTTCTGTTCTTTTTAAACAGAGTGAAATCAGAGCTATCTCAGTCAACCAGTGGGGCTCCCAGCTGGGCTTGAGTGTTCTCAACAAGCTCAGCCAGCTCTACTGCTCTTTGGTATGGGAAAGCACCGTGCTGCTGTCTCTTTGCACGCCTAACAGGTGAGTCTCTTGTTCTTTATCTGCATTTTTTTTTACCTGTGCGATCATCTGCAACCCTTTTACACCCTTTACCCGTGCCCAACAGTCTGCCTCCAGGATGTGAATTTGGCCAGGCTGACATGCAGAAACTGGTGCCGAAAGAGGAGAAGCCATCTGGCAGCACTGCAGCAACGACAGCCTCTGGCTCCAAGAGAACTGGTAATATAGCCCTTTAACTTTGTGCATTGAAAACCCCCATGTCCCTGGAACACCTTCTGACAACTTCAGTCTCCTCTACCTTTTATCTAGCAGAGTCTGAGGCAGTGTCTGTGGATTCATCTGCTGGTGGTCTGTTGGAAGGCATGGGTCTGGATGGGGACACCTTGGCTCCCATGGAGACGGACGAACCCACTGCAACTGATCCAAAGGCCAAGTCCAAACTTACCCCAGCTATGGCCACACGCATAAAACAAATCAAACCGCTACTGTCTGGTAAGATAAAATCTATGATAGATAGTCTGTTAATATTTAACTAAATGTCTCAAATGCTTTCTGTCCCCTCCAGTTCATTGTCTCTCACTGACCTTCTTGTGTCTCTCCAGCTTCATCTCGACTAGGTAGGGCTCTGGCTGAACTCTTTGGCTTACTGGTGAAGCTGTGTGTGGGCTCCCCAGTGCGCCAACGCCGCTCCCACCATGCCACAAGCACAGGCACTACCCCTACGCCTGCTGCCCGGGCCACTGCCTCTGCCCTCACAAAGCTCCTCACCAAGGGTCTGAGCTGGCAGCCCCCACCTTATACACCCACCCCTCGCTTTAGGTAAGAGCAGACTATCCCTACCACAACTTGCATGTTTTTTTTTTAACAAACATTGTTAAAATATGTATTACAGGCAGAGGTGACATGTATTGTTTGTTTTTTTTGGCAGACTGACTTTCTTCATCTGCTCAGTGGGCTTCACATCTCCCATGCTCTTTGATGAGAGGAAGTACCCCTACCACCTCATGCTGCAAAAGTTCTTTTGCTCTGGGGGTCATGATGCCTTGTTTGAGTAAGTCCCAACCTATGCAGTGACCTATCAAGAACAGTATTTTATCTTTAAAGTTTGCTTGCTAATATCCATTATCTCATTGCTATTTTAAACAAGAGTTTTATTGTTTGTTTTGCTCTTGTGCAGGACATTTAACTGGGCCCTGTCAATGGGTGGGAAGGTGCCTGTGTCTGAGGGTCTGGAGCATACTGATTTACCAGACGGGACAGGGGAGTTCCTGGATGCGTGGTTAATGCTGGTGGAGAAGATGGTGAACCCAAGCACCGTGCTGGACTCGCCCCACTCCCTGCCAGCTAAAATGCCCGGGGTCACCCCCACTATGCCCCAGTTCAGCGCCCTTCGGTTTCTCATAGTCACCCAGAAGGTATGCACTAACTATAGAATTTTAATAAGTTTGTTGTGACCTTGGAAATTCGATTATACATTATGCCCAGCATTCACGTGGTTAAACTTGTTAGATCAGGGGTCACCAGGGACATTAGAAAAGATGGACACAGTAAGATAGCAAACTTCCATGACTTCTGAAAGTTTTAAACCAAAATTATTAAATTACACAGCAGTAGTTAATTCATTAGGAAACAATCAAACATATTCTTGCATAAGCCTTAAGGTTTTTGAGCATTTTCCTACCTTGGGATGAGGAGGATTTTACATAAATGTATATTGGTGTTTTATTATTGTAACACAGCGTCTCATTTATCCAGGCTGCTTTCAGCTGCATCCGCAGTCTGTGGAATAGGAAGCCACTGAAGGTGTATGGAGGCAGGATGGCTGAATCCATGCTGGCCATCCTCTGCCACATACTGAGAGGGGAGCCCGTTATTCAGGAGCGCCTGGCGAAGGAGAGAGAGGGGACAGTGCGCCCAGATGATGAGGCACCCTCCACTGGTTCTTTGGGACCCACCGTTGCCCCTGGAGCATCTACAACAGGTGGAGAGGCACCAGCACCAACTGGAACAACACCTGGAGGGCCAGCAGGAGGATCAGCCGATGATTCAACTAATTCTACGCCCCGCCGTGAGCCACAGGTTAACCAGGCTCAGCTTACACAAGTAAGTGGGAAAGCTGTCTGCTCAGTTGAGTCTTGATGTCAGTTGTTCTTTTTATTACTTTTAGATTATTGTACTTTCTGTACACATTTGTCATGATACTGGGCTTTCATCTCTTGGGATAAAAATCCTGTTTGTTTCTTTCCATTTTTTTTTTTGGTTTGCAGTTTGACAGGTTTTCCTCCTTCCCACCTCCTTACCCGATTTGTTCCTGCAGCCCTGTCACTATTTTCAGCCTGCCGTGCCATTATAGAAGGCGGTTTTGACAATGCAGGTTAACTGCATAATTGTAGATGGCCATCTAAGAAAGAAAATAAAGCAGCGGTGCTGTGTTTACCAATCTTCCTCCCCTATATTTTGCATGCACTGAATCCTGGGCCACCGTTTGTTTTATGACAGGAAAGATGCAGAGGGAGAGAGAGGCGTGCACAGGTCCGCCAACAACAGCTCCAACAGGTATAAGAGCCATTAAGGAGAGATGGAGAGGGTAAACAATAGAGAAAGGTCAGAGAGCGATGACTTTAATAAGAAAAGGGAGAGAGGAATTTGGACCAGATTAGGATTCATACTTTTTTGAGACTGAGTCAGAAGAGAGGGTTGTTAAGGAAAAAGGTTTGATTGGGTCTTTTTAGAGAACTTCTCCTTGTTCCCCATTATGACAGCAGGTGTCTTTGACTTTCACTCGCCATTTATAACCAAGTTTCCACCGAACTTTCAGTCCCAGGAACTTCTTTTCAAGGAAATGGAAAGGTTCCTTCAACTCATTGTCTGTTTCAACCATGACTTACAACCCGCGAAGATGAGGTTAATTAGTCTGCTGACCTATGAAAAAGTGACGGCTGTTTTATTTTTGTGCTGGACTATACAACAAGGCCTGGACATGTTGCTGGATATCTTTGTTGATGTGTCAAAGGACAATGAACAAAAAACAAACTGCAGATTTTTAAAATGGTGGCTAAAGCTTCCCCAGAAGTTAATTCAGATCCTGGTCACTGCGCTGAAAACACGGAGTTCCTCCAAAGGGTTCTTGTCCCTGGGGAAGGTTCCTGCGGTGGAAACGCTGCATTGTCATTTTTCAGTCGTTATCATTTGAGCCTCATAATCCACGCTTCTTCTTTTTTGGCCCATTGTTCATGACATCATCTCTGTTTTCTGTTATAAAAACACAACATATGTTTTTTGTGTTGTTGTAGCTGATGGATATGGGTTTCTCAAGAGAACATGCCATGGAGGCCCTGCTGAACACCAGCACCATGGAGCAGGCCACGGAGTACCTACTTACGCACCCTCCACCGCTTGGTGGAGCAGTAAGAGTAAGGCTTCCTAGACAGAAACATACTTCCATTCTTTGTAACTTTCATAAGTCAGATTCGAGTAGCTGACATTGTTGCCCTTGTTCCATCTAGGACCTGACTATGTCTGAAGAAGACCAGATGATGAGGGCCATTGCCATGTCACTGGGGCAAGAGGTCAGCATGGAGCAGCGTTCTGACTCTCCTGAGGTGCGTCACCGTCACTGCTCGAATTACATGGAAAAACACTCTCTAAACTGTCTGTTGCTAAATGAAACCTCATGAATGAATAACTTGGCGTTTAGCTGAGCAGCTGTTGAGATTGAGATTATTTGTGTCCGCTTCAGGAAGCAGCACGTCGGCGTGAGGAAGAAGACAGGAGAGCCAGGGAGCGGGCAGAGGAGGAGGAGGCCCGTTGCTTGGAGCGCTTCATGGAGGCAGAGCCACTGGACCCCAAGGAGCTTCACACCTTCACTGACTCCATGCTGCCTGGCTGCTTCCATCTTCTAGATGAGCTACCTGACACAGTCTACCGACTCTGTGACCTGCTGATGACTGCTATTAAAAGGAGTGGCCCAGAGTACAGAGATCTCATCCTCGGACAAGTTGTCCACCAGGTCGGTGGATAAATGTTTACATTGCAGTCTGCTCTCTAGAGCCTATTCTACATGTATGGTCAGAGTTAAGTTCCAGAGATTTTAGGGGGGTTTGAGTTTATTCCTGTTTTTATATTTCCAGTTTCCTGTTGTATCGTTGGCTTTACAACCTTTTATCGAAAACATTTACTGTCATGTTTTGTTTTTTTTGAACACTTAAATATCAAATTGAGAGTTGTTAGATGCAGATTTGCATTCAGTTGAACACAGTCGGTCTTTGTTAGAGATTGTTAGGCATTTCAGAGTAAATGCAGCAGATACCAAACATATCTTAAATGCTCTGTTAGTCAGTGAAGACCTTGTTATGTAATCTTTTAAGTAATATCTAATAAGCAAAGCATTCTTATATCAGTCTGATTGTGTTCATGTTGTGTGTAGGTGTGGGAGGCAGCAGATGTGCTGATCAAGGCAGCTGAGCCTTTGACTACCAGTGACACAAAGACAGTGTCTGAGTGGACCAGACAGATGGCCACACTGCCTCAAGCCTCCAAGCTGGCAACACGGATTCTGCTGCTAACGTTGCTCTTTGAGGTAAGAGAAACACATCCATGGAAACTTAAAATGTTCACTTGTAGAGGACTAAATAATTTGTTGTTATATTTAATCTGCACATCCCAAATAATTGTTTGTTGTTTTCCGTTGTGGAAGGAACTGAAGCTGTTGGGCGCCAGAGTGGTGGAGAACAGTGGGATTCTTGATTTGCTGATTAAGCTGCTTGAGGTTGTGCAGCCCTGTCTGCAGGCTGCTAAAGAACAGAAAGACATCCAGACACCAAAGTGAGTTTTGCATAACCCTATGAACTTGTTTTCACTTACAAAAGTTACACCAGGATTTCATCATGAAAGTCCTAATATGTTTGTGTTATAAATTTATGTTTATTAAATGAAATGAAACAAATTCCTTTTTCTGCAGATGGATCACACCAGTACTGTTGATCATTGACTTCTATGAGAAGATGGCAGTCTCTTCAAAACGCAGGGAACAAATGAACAAGGTAAAATTCAACCTTTTTATAAAGCATTGCTCCCACAAGCCATGTCAAGTTTATAATACATATTTGTTGCTTTATGTCAAGAGTTATTGAATAAACTGAGCATTACATTGTAAGGTTTGGTGGTATTTTGTGCATACCTTTTCAACAATTGAGTTTGCTCTCCTTCTGCTTTAGTATCTGCAGCCCAATGGGAATAACTGGCGATGGTTTGATGACCGCTCAGGCCGTTGGTGTAGTTACAGTGCATCAAACAACAGTACCATTGACTCAGCATGGAGGGCTGGGGAGAGCAGTGTCCGCTTCACAGCTGGACGCCGGAGATACACTGTGCAGTTTAACACCATGGTGCAGGTATACTCAAACACTTTCACTTTGTCCATTTGCAGAGAATACCGAAAGACTACACTCCATGGACTCTTTAATTTCATGGTTGGTTGTGTTACTATGGTTTGCTGGGTTTGTTTATTTGATTTAATGCTACTCTATCCGGCAGGTGAACGAAGAGACTGGTAACAGGAGGCCAGTGATGTTGACTGTCCAGAGAGTGCCTCGCCTGCCCAAGCCTGCCAAGACTGGTAGCATTACTGACTCAGAGAGAGAAGAGGGAGACAGGAGCAAAGCAGAAGAAACCCATACTGACCTGGACTCAGGGGCAGCAGTGGAGATGAGTGCTCCTAAGGATGATTCCAGCCAGCTGAAGGAGACCACATCTGGCCCCTCATCTTCCCTGGAGTCTGACTACTCTCAGGGCACTGATATCGTTGTAAAAGGCCTGACTGAGGACATGACCACCGTCCTTATCCGTGCCTGTGTCAGCATGATTAGCGTCCCTGTGGACCCAGACACTCTCCATGCCACATTGCGTCTCTGTTTGCGCCTTACACGCAATCACCACTATGCTATGATGTTTGCTGAGCTGAAGAGCACACGGATGATTCTGGGGCTGACGCAGAGCTCCGGCTTCAATGGCTTCACTCCACTTGTGACTCTGCTGTTCAGACACATCATAGAAGATCCGGCTACTCTGCGGCACACCATGGAGAAGGTTAGTCTGTTCTCATACTGTTTAGATGGAGCTCACAGTCTATTGGCTGAAGAATTAGTTTATGGTATCAACAGAACTTAGGAGTGTTATTCCATATTTGGCTAAAACAATCTGTTTCCATAGGTTGTGAGGTCAGCAGTGACGAGCGGAGCAGGTAGTACCACCTCAGGAGTGGTGTCAGGCAGCCTTGGTTCCAGAGAAATTAATTACATCCTTCGCGTCCTGGGACCGGCCGCCTGTCGTAACCCTGAATGCTTTGCTGAAACCGCCAGCAATTGTGTCCGCATTGCTCTCCCTGCACCCCGTGGAGCTGGCACTGGTGAGTGTGCAAGCTTTTCTAAGTAGGTGTGGTAACTTTGGATGAGATTTGAAGTTCCAAGTACTTTAAATTGGCTTGACAGATTTATTTAGCAACCTAGTCATGTCTACATTTTTTAAACTTAATAAGCTTATACTCAATCTTTTTTTCTACAGCTTCTGATGACGAGTTTGAGAACCTTCGAATTAAGGGGCCCAATGCTGTGCAGCTGGTGAAGACAACTCCTCTGAAACTGTCCCCCTTACCTCCTATCCCTGAAACTATCAAGGAAGTCATCTATGACATGCTCAATGCTCTGGCTGCCTACCATGCTCCAGAAGAACGTAAGGCATTTATTTGAGCGGTGTGTGTGATTTTTTTTTTACGGAAATAGTAAATTTAACATTTCGGCTAACTCTCTGTGTCTGTGTGCGTGTCACAGCTGAGCGTCCAGAAGAACGTGCAGCTGTGGTACCTGGCGGTCAAGACCTATGCCAGATATTGCAGGATGTTGGTGATGACGTTTACCAGCAGTACAGACTCACACGCCAGGGCAGCGACTTTGACTCCCAGTCTGCATTTCATATCAATGTAAGTCTCAGTGACAAGTTGTCCTGTATTGATGCATGAAATCTGTCATCTCCTTAGTTAATAATAGAGCACTGTCTTTTCCTCTCAGACTCAAGTGTTTGCTGCTGATGGAGCTGTAGCTGAGTCCTCCCAGTCTGGCACACCACAAGGAGAAGGTGAGACTTAAAGGTTTTATAAAATAACGCAAATATCTGTGCAAAGTTGTTGTTTTTGTTGATGGAAAAGTACTGTACACCATGGTAAAAGCCTCTATGCCAACAGTCTATGCTTTAGTCTTTACTGTTTTAACCCACCAATAATTAAATGATAAGAAAAAGGCCCACTTCAAATCATACGCAGAACATCGTTCATGGTTATTTGCTATATTAAGAGTTTTTTTTATTTTAGGTGTATTTTGTTTACGTAAAACAGTCGACCATATTAGCGTGTGTACTTTGTATCTTTATATTGTTATTCCAACTTCCTCAGCTTCCACACCAGAAGAGATGCGGGAGGAAAAGAAAGAACAGGAAGGAGAGAAGAGTACCAGCTCAGAGGAGGGTAAAGCAGCTAAGGTAAAGGCAAGCAAGCCTCTAATGCCTACTTCCACCATCCTAAGACTGCTGGCTGAACTAGTGCGCTCATACGTGGGCATCGCCACTCTAATCGCCTCCTACTGCTACACTGCTGGACAGTCTGAGCTCATTAAGGAGGTAGGTAGTTGAATAAAATCTTGTCAGCCTTACACACTTGAGTATCCTCATGCCTTTACTATAATTTTTTCCCTGTTTTGACCTTCTTCCATTCTAACAGGATTGCAGTGTTCTAGCCTTTGTGCTCGACCACCTGCTGCCCCACACCCAAAATTCGGAGGACAAGGACACCCCAGCCTTGGCACGTCTCTTCCTAGCCAGCCTGGCAGCTGCCGGCACAGGAACTGATGCCCAGGTTGCCCTCGTCAATGAGGTGAAGGCTGCCCTTAGTCGAGCACTAGCAATGGCAGAAGGTGCAGAAAAACATGCCAGGTAAGCAGCATAAAAAAAACTCAGTAAACCAACCTGATATTGATAATATAACCCTTGATTGATTTTTGACTTGGATTTGTTTGTACGTGTCTATTTTACAGGCTTCAGGCAGTGATGTGCATCATCAGTACCATCATGGAATCATGTCCTTCCACGTCCAGTTTCTATAGCACAGCAGCAGCTAAGACCCAACACAATGGCATGAACAATATCATTAGGCTCTTTCTTAAGAAAGGTCTGGTCAACGACTTGGCCCGTGTGCCTCACAGTTTGGATTTGTCCAGGTATATGAATATTCCATAATTTGATTTTGCAATTTGCATTGTAGTAAACTAGAGGCCTGCATCATGTGTGATCTGTGGATTAGTTAATCAGACCCTGTGAAATGTTCTGGAAAACAAACAAAAGTTACGTTTACGTTCAGTGTTTCTCACTGAAACGCACTGCAGGGTATCCTTGCCCTCTACCAAATATCACAGTGGGAGTGCATTTCCTTCCTCATAAAACATTTGCAGAGTTTACTTTCTAAGTATTTTAAGTCCTGCATCCATGTTAACAAGCTTGCAGTCGTCTTCTTCACTACCTATGCTGGTTTATTGCAGCATGTCTTGGCGTGTTACCAGAACCTGTTTATCGATGCTTTTGCGTGAGAAACAGAATGGGTACCTTGTCATATAACAGCTCTGTCGCGCTACTAGAGGTCTAAGACCGCAGAGAAAACCTTTAACCTCATATTTAACCAAGGTTGTAATCATAAAGCTTGCTCAATTTAAACCAGTACAGATCAACATGGCAACCTAAACCCGGGTTGTCAGAGCTAATTTTAAGCTTAGTAAACCAGATAATTTAGTTGAACTTTTGTGTTTAGTAGTTCTATTTCAGATTGAAAAAAATAACTGTCTCCATATTTTTATTTTTTAGTCCCAACATGGCTAACACAGTGAATGCTGCCCTGAAGCCTCTGGAGACTCTGTCCCGCATCGTTAACCAGCCCAGCAGTCTGTTTGGGGGCAAAGGAGGCTCCAACAAGAACAAGGCTGAGCATGACACCGTTGGTACTGCCAGAGACAGCAACAGCAACACTCAGGACCAAGGTATGAGTCAGATGAGACACTTCAACACCCAAAATCCAGTGTTTCCAAACATGTCTGTTGCTGATGTGTGGCATCTATTCTAGGAGATTCTGGTGAGGCAGAGCCAGTGGAGGGCAACCACAGAGTCCAAGGAACAGACAGCGACCTGATGGATGGAGAGGCAGAGGGAGACACGGTAGTAATTGCTGGTCAGCCAGAGGTTCTCAGCACACAGGCTATGCAGGTGATTGATGTTGTTTTGCACACAAAACTCATAGTATTTTACCACATTAACATAACATAACATAAAAGTGGGTATTACCAAAGGTAGATAATTGAGCTCCAAGGTGTTATGCCTATTTCTCCACTTTATAGCTGACATCCCATTTGTGTGTGATTTTATTTACAGGTAGAGAATGAGTTGGTGGATCTGATTGATGAGCTTCTGGAGAGAGATGCTGGTACTGTCAACAGCACAATTATAGGTAAGCCACTGGATTATTTTTGGAGGGGACGGTGAGGGTGGCTGGTAAACGAGCATGGAAAAGGTTAGACTAGTGAAGTGCAACCACCAAACCTCAGTGGATACAAAAAAAACAATAAAATTGCGATAAAAGTCACTGCACACTGGAAACAGTTTCCTTCAATTTTATGATTATGATAATTGATACCAAAGTGCAGCTACTCCTTGTATTGCAAACAGCCAAGGAAACCTAGTCAGAGTGTATCACTTGTCTGTTCTTTCAATCAGTGGGACGCAGTGGTGAAGATGAATCGCAAGAGGATGTGTTGATGGACGAGGCACCCTCCAATATTAGCCAGGCATCCACTCTTCAGGCCAACCGGGAAGGTAAGATATCAGATTGTGTGTTTATCAGTAGGGTTGGGTACCGGTTCACATTTGAAGTCTGTCTCTCTCTGTCTCTCT
>NW_023339707.1:12715843-12740146 GCF_004916995.1 Morone saxatilis
CTCTCTCTCTCTCTCCCCCCCTGTGTAATAATAAAAATTCAAAAAAAAAGTCAAAGGCATACTAACTTAATAATATTGTATATGACAGTTTGAAAGTGACACGGGTCCCTGTAACCATAGTAACTCACTCACTCTGCCTCTACATGCTCCGAGAGGAGAGGCAGCGACACTGACTGTGGTCTGTCCATGTGGTCTAAGTGTCCTCTTTTTGTGCTGTCATCAGTTATAAATGTTTTTTTACTGCGTGAGACAGTGGAACAGTGACATGAGACCCTGTGGAAAGTTTCAGTTGCGCAAGTCTCATGTTCAGTACGTGAGTTGACATGCCTGTGGCTAAACGCCCCGTTATCTCCAACAACAACTTATCCAACTAACTAATTATGTGCGCTCCCAGGTACCGAAATATGGCACTGATTTATTGACGTTATTCAGTTGGTAACCTTAAAAGTACCGTTGACACAACCATATTTATTATGTAAATAACCTCACAGTGGTTGTGACTGGGCTTACTGACAGATTCTCCATTTTTAAGATCTTGTAATGGACTTTGTTTCCTATCTTCCATCAGACTCCATGAACATCCTGGAGCCAGAAGATGAGGAGCACACACAGGAGGAAGATTCTAGTGGCAGCAATGATGATGAAGACAGCCAGGATGAGGAGGAGGAGGAAGAAGAAGAAGAGGAGGAGGATCAGGTATGAATTTATGCAATGAGGTTCCATGAACAACTCTTGAATGTTTCCTGTCCTTAAGACTCATGGCTGCTACTTTTCTTCAAGGATGATGAAGAAGGAGATGAGGATGATGATGATGAAGGTTCAGAGATGGAGTTGGATGAGGACTTCCCTGACATCAATGCCGCGCCACACATCCGCTTCGAAAGGTTTGACAGGGATGATGACCTCATCATAGAGTTTGACAACATGTTCTCCAACAACGGTAAGCAGGATCATTTATTAGTAACATTTACTAAAGTCAAATCTATTATTTGTAGGAATGTCCCAGTTGCCCCCAAAAACGTATATTCAGACATCCCAAATTAGGAGTTACAAACACAAATAAACAAATTATACAGAATTTTTATTTTATTTTTCATAAACATTACTTGGGGTTGTGCCAGAGCTGTCCCCCTAATGTCTGCCTACTGTTTTCTGTTGTTTTTCCATCAGCTGACATCCCTCCCTCCCCAGGCAACATCCCCAGCTCCCACCCACTGATGGTGCGCCATGCTGACCACGGTTCCCTCACCCTAGGTGTGGCAGGAACTAGCAGCCGCCTGGCACAGGGCATGGGTCGCAGCCAGAGAACACTACGCCAATTGACTGCCAACAGCGGACACACCATCCATGTCCACTACCCTGGCAACCGCCAGCCCAACCCTCCGCTCATCTTGCAAAGGTGAAAGCATGTTTGTTTTTTGTTGTTGTTGTTGTTCTTGTGTTAAACAAATCTGTTTTGCAACCGCTGTTATACCACCATTCTTTGTTTGAGTGATGATGCTAATTGAAATATCTGTTCCCCCTGTAATCCCTTTAGATTGTTGGGCCCCAGTGCTGCAGCAGACATTTTACAGCTGTCCAGTTCTCTGCCTCTGCAATCTCGTGGTCGTGCCCGCCTTTTGGTCGGAAATGAGGATGTGCACATCATTGCTCGTTCTGATGATGAGCTGTTGGATGACTTTTTCCATGAGCAGAGCAGTACTGGGGGACAAGCTGGTGAGAATAACTATTGGCTGTCGTAAATGTAACAGTCCATTTGTTTAGTATTTGCCTGAATTCCTAACCTGTTTCTTTCTCTCCAGGCACCCTCTCCAGTATTCCCACTGCCTTAACTAGATGGACAGATGAGTGTAAAGTGCTGGATGCTGAGAGTATGCACGACTGTGTAGCAGGTAGGTTGGTCTCAGACTGGAGACGTGTATCAATGGAGATAAATTTTATCATTTTATCATGAAAAACTATTTTAAGGACTGAGTAGCTCAACATGGATAATGTAACATTCTGTGGATGACTATTGGAGCTTTCAGGAAATACATGTTTGAGTATCTATACTCAAACAATCAAAGCAAGTGATTCAGACAGACTGATCTGCTTTTTAGTGAAGTGCTTGATAGACATAGGGTCCAGCACATTTTCTTAGAAAATCCAAGCGCAGTAGCACTCGCAGTTTATAGTAAGTAGTATATAGTATAGTTTGTTGCATATTTGCTCTTTATTGGTCTACTTTGTTAGTAACCACAGTGCCACAGGGAGTAAAACACTGTCACCAATGCCCCAGGATTCATGTCTAAAGCTATTAATTGGACTGAATGACTTGTTGCAACTTTTAAGTCACAGCCACAACCAAGGGTGAATTTTGACATGTATCTGCTTTCAGTGGTGAAGGTGCCTATCCTGCAGCATCTCGAGAGTCTGCGGGATGAGGAACTGGAAGAGCGTAGGGAGAAGAGAAGAAGGCAGCTGGCTGAGGAGGAGGAGTCTAAGCAGAATGAGAGGCGGGCTTCTGGAGCAGAACAGGCCAGGGAACAGAGCCTGCAGGTTGGCAAATAATACATGTTTGGCTGTGTAGTAGAAGGTGTTTTCTAACAGAAATGTATGCCATCTTTTGGTATTTTTATTTTGCTAATGTGAACTGTTTATTTTGTCCTTAGGGTTCTGGCTTGGGGACAGTTAATGGTGCAGAGAACACTGCAGGTACTGACATTTGTTTAATTTTGTTTTTGTTTCTTAATGTTAAAATTCTTGTTAGGAATGGACACATCTCGAGGATGAACACCAAGCAGAGACAAGCAGCCAGCAGAGCGTGCTGTGGGATGAGGTAGTAGTTTGTATAGTTTTAGGATCACACCAGATCTGGGAGATAACTATACAGTCTACTGTCTTTCTTATGGCAACGCTATACCAGCTCAATTTCTTCAGCTGCTGTGAAGGAGATCCACCCATAACTTGCGAATGGCACAAATAATTATCCAACTGAGATATCTGATCTACTTTGCTGCCTTAAGCACCTAATTCCACATATTTGCATTACGTCTCTGGAGTATAATGTTGCTTCATTATGTATCTTTTATTAATTGCAATTTGTCTGCAACTGGCTCTGCTGTGGTGAGGTAGTAAGTTGTGTTGTTGTTGGGGATCAGGATTGTGCACCCCGTTGAGGAGATAACTATACAACTTACTGCCTTCCTCAGCGGAGGCCCATGGCATCTGTGTTGACAGTGATCAATAACCAATCACCATATTGCTGTTTCCGTTCCTTTTTGTGCTTGGTCTGCTTGCTTGCAAATTTGTTTGCAATTGTGTACTGTGGAAAATGTTTTCTATAATTGAAAAATATTGCGAAGGCTTATTTACTAAGTAAGCGTCTGTAAATGATGACAGAGAACAACTGCCAGTCACTTTTACAAACTATGCAGTCGTATTTCCAGAAAAAGTATTTTTCTTTTTAATCTGTTTCAGTCACTGAAGAAATTTACGTTTTTCTTTCTGGGTATTGCAGAAGGTGAGCAAGCTCAGGGTGGTACAGTGTCATGTCTGGACCCACCCAGGGTCTCAGAAGGCTTCCTCACTGCTCCTCCATCTGGAGAGGTCACTCCCACCACACCTGCTCCTCATGAACAGGCCCTAGTCTCCCTGGAGACTGCGATCAGTCAGCAGGTCCACCAGCCAATTGCTGACCTGCTACTGGCTGAATCGCATGCCAGCTCACTGGCTGCTCTGGCGGGGGCAGGCCTTCCACCCTTGTCGGCAGCTGACAGGCCAAACAGCGAAGCGGAGGCATCTCAGATGGAAATGTCCCCGGCACCCACAATCGGTGAGAGAGTCGGAGGAGGTGGTGGAGGAGGAGCGTTGGATGAAGGCAGGGAAGGTAGACTAACTTTGAAAACTCTCTTTATACAGATTGGCCAACAGTAAGGACTCACATCTGTAATGTAAATGATAATGTTGATCACGATCGTATGTGTAGTAAAAGTTTCTCAACACTGAAATAAAAAAAATGACCCAAGGAATTTTTCTACAGTGTGTTAATGACATAATGTCCTCACTGCTTTTTTTTTTTTTTTTTTCTTTCTCAGCCTCTCTAAGTCCAGACATTGTGGAGACCTCAGAGCCTGCTGTAGTGGGCGTGTCACAACTGGAAGGATCCCCCATGGATACCAGCAGCCCTGCCTCTGCCACTCAGGAAGAAGCTGCTTCCAACCCAGCCCAGACCCCCCAGCTGTCTCAGGAGCTGTCTGGCAGCAGGGAGAGTGGGCTGACTGACAGACAGACGGATGCAGAGACTGGGTGAGTAGCGTCCCTGACCAAATTAACATTCAAAAGCATGTACCCTGTATCTCTAGGCCAGATAACCATACATGTAAAAAGTTCTAGGCTGTGTAAAATGCTTACCCCCTTCTCATTCTCAGTACATGTAACTTCTGTTTCACACAAAACAAAATGGAGTTGAAAGCCAGCATTTCAGTTAAGATTCAGTTAGTGCATTAATGGTTCAGTGAAATCCCCACCACCTAGCTTTCCAAATGCACTTCCCTTCTAGTCATTTTGACACTGTGTAAATCCGCTGCGTATATGATCTTTATATTTACAGGTCCACTTCTGTCTCATCACCTGGGGAAACGATGCCAAGGAGTGACAGCGCTGACAGCCAGTCTCAGGCCATCCAGGAAGAGCCCCTTCCATCTACCAGCAATGAGGAGGAGGACCCACTAGCAGGTAAAAGGATTTGCTACCCTACATTTTATTTTTAATAATTTAATAGTTTTTTCTAATATTTTTAACAAAACATAATCTCATCCGGTTTGTGATGTTTCTTTGTCTTGGCAGGCATCAGTCTGCCAGAGGGTGTTGATCCCTCTTTCCTGGCAGCTCTTCCTGAGGACATCCGCAGAGAGGTGCTGCAAAATCAGCTTGGCATCCGACCACCCTCCCGTCCTCCTGTTGCCACCAGCCTGCCTTCCACAACTGCACCTGTGCTAGGAGGACCAGGGGTTACAGAGGTCAGCCCGGAGTTCCTGGCTGCATTGCCGCCTGCCATCCAGGAGGAGGTGAGGCTCTTATTATAATTAAAAAATTATAAAATATTAAAAAATGCTTACATTTAGACCCGCCAACTGTAGTAAAAAGAAAAAATTATTTCCAAGCAAATCATCAAAGGAATCACAGATAATCTAAACTAAGTTTTCAATTGGTTGTCTTAGGTTCTTGCCCAGCAACGGGCAGAGCAGCAGCGCAGGGAGCTAGCCCAACAGCCCCCGCAGGGAGACACCCCTCTGGATCCAGTCACCTTTATCCAGACGCTGCCCTCAGAACTCCGGCGTAGTGTCCTGGAGGACATGGAGGACAGCGTTTTGGCTGTCATGCCCCCGGACATTGCTGCTGAGGCAGCCGCGTTGCGTAGAGAGCAAGAGGCACGCCAGAGGCAACTGATGCATGAGAGGTTGTTTGGTCATAGATCATCTTCAGCCCTATCAGCCATCTTGCGCTCACCAGCCTTCACCAGTCGATTAGGGAGCAATCGGGGCGTCCAGTACACCCGACTGGCTGTGCAGAGAGGAGGCACATTTCAGATGGGCGGAGGAACAAATCACAGGTGAGAGAAGACTGTCATCTCATTGCCATTTGTGTGAATCAAAGAACTTATGCGTTATAGAAAATGTCTTAGGTGGCCTTGATCAGATCATACTGCACTTTTGACAGGTGATAATATGTTGTTATTTTGTTTCCTCAGACCATCCAGTTCCAGCGTGGACTCCTTGTTGCGTCTGCGTGGTCGATTGCTGCTGGACCACGAGGCCTTGTCCTGCCTACTGGTTTTGTTGTTTGTGGATGAACCAAAACTTAATACCAGCCGTCTGCACCGTGTGCTCAGGAACCTCTGCTACCACTCTCAGACACGGGGGTGGGTCATTCGCAGCCTGTTATCCATCCTCCAACGCAGCAGCGAGAGTGAGGTGTGTGTGGAGACCTCACGTCTGGAAGATTCTCGTGGCAAGAGGAGCATCCACGGAGGTTGTGGAGGAAAAGGCTCAGCTACCTCCTCCCTCTCCTCTTCGTCCTCCTCCTCTTCTTCATCCTCATCTTCCTCCTTAGAGCTACTGAACAGGGTGGAGTCTCGCAGCTCCAGCCAGCTTTCCTGGCTCTCTGTTTCTATGGACGCAGCCTTGGGCTGCCGGACAAACATTTTCCAGATTCAGCGAGTATCAGGTAGGAAGCATGCCGATAGGCACTCAGCCGGGGGATCTACAGGATCTGGAACACTGGGAGGAGGAGTGTCAGGCACTGCTGCAGGTGTTACATGTGCTGGAGGTGGAGGTTCCACTGTCCACATCCACCCACAAGCTGCTCCAGTGGTCTGTCGACATGTGTTGGACACACTAATCCAGCTCGCTAAGGTGAGAGTCTTTATCCACATCTGCTGCATCATATATGCCCCCTATGCAATAATGCTCATCATGTGTGTGGGGTGTGTGGCGTGTGATGTTGTGTGCAATGCCTGTGCTGTGCTGATGGCTGCCTGTGTGTTATATTTATTATTATAGTTATAATAATTAATGTCCTTTTTGTTACTGTTCCTATAGGTGTTCCCCAGCCACTTTACTCAGCAGCGCTGTAAGGATCTGTCGGCATCTTCTTCTGACCTGGATTCTCGCCTTTGTTCAGTCTCTTCTGGGGCAGGGCTTGGAGGTGGTGGATCCAGGTCAGGGTCGCAGTCTCAGAGCAACCCCAGCTCCAATGCCTCTAACACCCAGAACTCCTTGGGCGCTGCTGCCGCTACTCTCCAGTCTCTAGGAATCTCCACAGATTTTTGGGACCTGCTGGTCAAGCTGGACAACATGAATGTCAGCCGTAAGGGCAAAGCCTCTATGAAGACAGTGCCTCTCGGGGGCAGTGCGGAGGCAGAGGGGGCTCAGTTCAGCCTGGAGACCTCACCTCTAGGCCAACTGATGAACATGTTGTCCCACCCAGTCATCAGACGGAGCTCCTTGCTCACTGAAAAGCTGTTGCGCCTGCTCTCCCTCATATCCATTGCCCTGCCTGACAACAAGGCCACCGAGGTGCCTGCTGGACACCCCACCCCACAGGCTGCCAACCCCAACGTGGCAACCAGCTCAGGAGCCACACCCTCAATCACAACACAGGGCGTTGTGTCAGTGGGCTCTGCCCAGCCCACTGTGGCAATCCCAGGGTCCTCTGTGGGAGCTGTGGCAGCCCAGGGTACATCCTCAGGGACAAGTCTAGCAGCCTCTCAGACATCCTCTACAACAATCTCTATACCTACGTCCACTGGAACAACCTCTACAGGTAGTCTTAATTGATTCCAAAATATATAATCAGTTCATTTGTCTAAATAAAAGGTAACAGCAATTTAGTAGACAATAATGATGTATATTTTTTGGGGTGTTTTTCCAAAGCAGGGAAACTGAGGGGCACTACTAGCAGTACAGAGAGTGACAACAAGATGGCGTCCACTGGACTCACAGAGAAACAGCTTCAGCTCTCTGTGGAGGTATGGGAAAAAGTTGGAAAAGGTGTCACATGGTGTCATTCATGGTGTCATCGTGAAACATTGAATGTGAATTTCTATTACTGCTCATGGAAAAGTCTAACTTGGTATCAAACAAATTGTTTTGCAAGTAGTAGTCTGGATAACTTTATGATAGGTAAATAAGGCAAACAAAGGGGAAAATTCAGTCTAAAGGCATATTTTATCGGTTAGGTTTATCGCTCTCTGGTTGTATTCGTTTTTTTTCAAAAGAAAGAGAACCAGGAATTTTTCAGGTTTTTTTTTGGATCATTTAAAAACAATATATGTTGTCTAATTAATCTGGATGGAAATTGGATAATAAAAAAAATAGCATCTGCAGCCCAAACACTTGAGTAGTTAAATATTCTACTAATTAAGGGATCAGCAGCCAAACCACCAAAGCATGAAACCCTAATTCTCTCTCAAATTTCTGTTACTGGAAGTATTGTCCGAGCTGTTCTCACCAAAAATAAGAGAACCTTGTTTTAGCTGCATTGAACAGTGAAAAAACTCTTAGAAAAATAGTGTCGGGACATGAAATATAATCCAAGTAATTTATAATTTATAGTTTTTCTGTGAAATCTACATTTCATTACTTCACACAAAAAAAGACACACCACAATACATCTTTTCCCTGATCTACTTTTTCTAATTATCTTTTCCTCTTCCTTACAAGGTGTTGACATCTCACTCATGTTCAGAGGAGGGTCTGGAAGATGCAGCTAACATCCTGCTGCAGTTATCTAGAGGAGACGGCTCCACAAGAGACACTGTGCTCAGACTGTTGCTCAGTGGAGCTAGACACCTCGGATACACTCTTTGCAAACAGATCGGTCAGTGCTGGGCAACTACACAGTTGCCTGTTCTCATGCTCTCATTTAAGCAAATACAGTTTTCTCATTGCACACATGTTTAAACATTTTATCCCTCTCAGGCACATTACTGGCCGAACTTAGAGAATACAACTTGGAGCAGCAGAGACGGGCACATGCTGATTCTCATTCTCCTGATGCCCCTCCTGAGGATTCCTCCATCTCCGCCAGGCTCAAGGGCAAGATGACCAGCAGGTTAGCTAGTGATGACTCTGGACCACCCAGTTACATTAGGTTGTTAGTACACATGCAGGAGAGAGAGGGTGGTTCTGTTAAATCTAAACTCTAGTTAAATTAGCCCAAGACACTTGACAGTCTGTAATTATAGTATCTTTCACTTGTAGGTCAATGTCCTTTACCTTGTTTGCATTTGTTGGTTGGGGCACAGGTTTGACGGGTCGGAAAGTGTCGTCATTGTGGCTGCCCAGAAGAGGACTCTCGGAGGACGTGAACTACAGCTTCCCTGTATGAGCTCTCTAACTTCCAAGACATCAACGCAGAAGTTTTTCTTACGAGTGCTGCAGGTCATTATCCAGCTCCGTGAGGACACACGGCGTGCCAACAAGAAAGCCAAACAGACAGGGCGGTTAGGTAAGATGATGTTACATAAACATAATATTCTTTGTGTATGCATAAAATATCCTGATGTTGTATCGAGTGATGAAACCTCTCTTCTCCCTCTTTCACCGGCCAGGCTCCACCAGTTTGGGCTCAGCCAGTAGCATCCAGGCTGCGGTGCGTCAGCTAGAGGCTGAGGCTGACGCTATCATCCAGATGGTGAGAGAGGGTCAGCGGGCACGCCGGCTCCAACAGGCTCCCCCACCCACCGCCTCTTCTGCCTCTGCCGCCGCCGCCGTCGCCGTTGCTGCTGGATCCTCAGTGGCTGCCCCCCATGCCCCCACTGGTGCTGCTCCCCCTGCTGGCACGGCTGCTGCTGCCACGGTTAGCATGGGCTGCATTGACAGCAGGCAGACTTCTACTCACACACTGCACACACTTACTGTAGGAGACCATTTGTAAGCTGAAAAAAATCAAATTGATTGAGTAGTATGACCATCACAGTATAATTATTTCACAGTTACTGTGGTGGTCATCAAGATAAATACTGGAGAAACTGCTGTGCGCTACAACATGCTTCATGAGTAATTTGGCTTTGCCTGTACTGGCTTTGCATTTTGGAAAAGCACAAGCTAACCAGTTACTTGCAATGCATATCTGTCTTATTTGGGAAAAATAAACTACAGTTAACCTCTTTCATGGTATTGCATTGTGTCTGCAAACAACATAATACAGTGTGCAGTCACCATACAGCCTGCTACCTCAAGTGGTTTATGCTTAGTGACAACTGCTGCCATGATGAACATTGACAGATGTGCCAGTGATTCACTACATTCTCTATCAGTGTCTTTGCATTGACATGTTTTACTGTTGAAATGGTCCAAATGTGTGTGCTGCCTGCTCCAACCTTTTTGATCTGTTCAACTGATTTTGTCTGTTTGCTGGCTGACATGGCTTCATGCTTTTAGCCCTCCCTCCTTCCCTACTCCGTTCCAGTTCCCCTCCTGTCACAGTGGATCATGGGAATGTCATTATGCATGGCGATATCAGTCAAGATGTTTGCTATGAAATTTTTTTTATCATTAATCAAGTGTTTTTGTCCGTGTTGTTCATCCTCTCTCTGTCTCTGATCCTCCCTGATTTCTTTTCTGTAGTCTGAAGTGCAGTCAATGTCAGAAGCCCAGGCAGCCCAAAGAGATGACTCTCCAATGGATGTTGACCAGCCATCTCCTCTCGAGCAGGACCCTGCACCTCTGGGTATGACTCCCTTAAAACATCTGCTGGTTCACTGTGTTTTTATTTTGTTTTGTCAGTAAATTCTCTGTTATAATGCCTTTTTTATTTTATTTTTTATTTGATTAATTTAGTCCTCCAGTTGCACAATTAATATAAACTGATCCATTAGAAATGACACATAATTAATTGGTTAAATGACAAGGGACAGGAGCCCTCAAGAACCTCACAATACATATTTGATTTGCTTTAATATTAGACTGTTTGTGGCTGGTGTTACACGTTTTAATGTGTTTGATCTCACTTTTAATATAGATAGCTGAATATGGGCTTGTTCATAGTTGATGACAGTATAACGTAATGGTTCAGACTAAATTGGAACTTTATGTTTTAGATGAAGAAGGAAACGGCCAGTCAGAGAGTGAAGAGAGACTTCCAGACCTCCCACTGCTCAGCGAGCAGCTGTTGTTGGATGAACTGTGGGACATGCTCGGGGAGTGCCTGAAAGAGCTGGAGGAGTCCCATGACCAGCATGCCGTACTGGGTAAGTGGAATATTTCATAAGGAATGTATTTCTTTATGTTGTATGTGATTTATATTGTATTTCTCTGTTGATGAATGGATAATTATTTTTTGTTTGTTTGTTTCCCCAGTTCTCCAGCCTGCTGTGGAAGCTTTCTTCCTAGTGCATGCCACAGAGCGAGAGAGCAAACCACCTGTGAGGGACACTCGGGAGAGCCAGCTTTCTCACATCAAAGATGAGCCTCCACCGCTGTCGCCAGCACCCCTTACACCTGCCACACCTTCATCCCTAGACCCGTTCTTTTCCAGGGAGCCATCCTCCATGCACATCTCTTCAAACCTGCCACCAGACACCCAGAAGTTCCTCCGCTTTGCTGGTGAGCCTGAACGATTTACCTAAGGAGAATGGCAACGCTTTGTTCTGATATGTAGTACATTGTCTAATGGGACTTATTCTTCTTTTTAGAAACTCACCGCACAGTGCTTAACCAGATCCTGCGCCAGTCCACCACTCACTTGGCTGATGGGCCTTTTGCAGTACTGGTTGACTACATACGCATCCTGGACTTTGACGTTAAGAGGAAGTAAGGAGATTTATCTTACACTTTAGTCTTACACTTTTTAATACCCAGTTATTGGCTTTTTAACTCGCTGACATGCTCGTCTTTCTGGCCATCTCTGCAGGTACTTCCGCCAGGAGTTAGAGCGACTGGATGAAGGCTTAAGAAAGGAGGACATGGCTGTGCATGTGAGGAGGGATCACGTGTTTGAGGACTCGTACAGGGAGCTGCATCGCAAAAGCCCAGAGGACATGAAGAATAGGCTGTAAGGCTGCATTTCCTTTCTATCCACTTGCGTGTCCTCTTAATTCAGAACCACCCAATCTGAGTCGTACTCTGCTCCCTTCCTATTACAGGTACATTGTTTTTGAAGGGGAGGAGGGCCAGGATGCTGGTGGCCTGCTGAGGGAGTGGTACATGATCATCTCCCGGGAGATGTTCAACCCCATGTATGCTCTGTTCCGCACTTCGCCAGGCGACCGTGTCACCTATACCATCAACCCTTCATCCCACTGCAACCCTAACCACCTCAGCTACTTCAAGTTTGTGGGTCGTGTGGTGGCCAAGGCAGTCTATGATAACCGGTTATTGGAGTGCTACTTCACCCGCAGCTTCTACAAGCACATCCTGGGCAAGAGTGTCAGGTATTTGAGCTACTGGCAGTTAGAGCCAAGTACCCTAACTGTTAGACATGTTCCCACTACAGTATATATCCTAACAAACCATTCCCTGCTGACTGCTACACTAAACGTTGTGGTAACCAGAGAGTTAGTGTGCTATATATTGCAGTCTTTTTCTTGAGTGTGTTTATAATATGGATGTATTTCTGTGATACTACCAGGTACACAGACATGGAGAGCGAGGACTACCCGTTCTTCCAGGGCTTGGTGTACTTGTTGGAGAATGATGTGTCCACGCTGGGTTATGAGCTGACATTCAGCACAGAGGTTTGTGTCTGTTCTCTAAATGTTTCAATTAGCTTCAAGTGGAAAATTGATTCTCATGCTGTATTCGCTCCTTAACTGTTGAAATTGAAAATGGGCCTCAAGGGTTTGAATCCCAAATGCTTGGAATTGTTCTCATTAAAATAAGTGCTGCAAAAGTGTAATTTGGAATCTGATGGCCTTAAAAAGCTGATAATGGATCCCATCTGCGACTCACTGTAAAATATTAAGCTGAAACGCAAGACAAGCAACACTGAAAGTCTTCATGTGCTCTTGCCTGTGTAGGTCCAGGAGTTTGGGGTGTGTGAAGTGAGAGACCTCAAGCCAAATGGAGCCAATATCCTGGTAACAGAGGAAAACAAAAAAGAGTATGTGCACCTGGTATGCCAGATGAAGATGACAGGTGAGATTGTGGTTATTTCATTAATTATTTAATTTCTCATTAACAGTAGCGTTTTAATAATGCTCAGCATTACTGGTAAAAACAACTAGTCCATTTAAATTTCTTAAGTTATGTCTCTTAATCAACAGATATAACTTGAAATGTTTGGGCTGCATGTAGTATGAAAAATGACTCCATAAAGCTCCAGGTGGCAGCACTGTTTTTGAACTAATCAATATGCTGCAGGGAGCGAAAGGTGTTTCTTTCTGGAAGATGGCTGATTTATCATAAGCAGCAACATCCAGCTGCTGCTCAAATACATTATTCATTAAAGCTTTGACTTCTCAGCTGCTTAATTGAAGGGGAAAAAAAGCCACCAAATTAATTGATAGAATAATATTGGCTGCTTGCCAAGAAAATAATATTCTCAGTACTCTAGAAAGATCCCAGAGTGAATACCCTTATTTGTTTTCTAGGTGCGATCCGCAAACAGCTAGCAGCCTTCCTTGAGGGATTCTACGAGATCATCCCCAAGAGGCTGATCTCCATCTTCACCGAGCAGGAGCTGGAGCTGCTCATCTCTGGCCTGCCCACTATTGACATCGATGACCTAAAGGCCAACACTGAATATCACAAATACCAGTCCAGCTCCATCCAGGTGAATAATAATCATAAAACATTGTTATTTATGTGTCTTCCCACTTATACATCTGTTTTTCAGGTTTCTTCGCCTCAGTCAAATGTGCATATCTTGCATGTTCTAGTCTTAACTATCTTACCCTTGGACAGAAAAACAACTAAATTAAAATTATAATGGAACACATTTCTAACTGAACTGCTTTGATCATGTGTTTTTTTGTTTTTTTTACTTTAGATCCAATGGTTCTGGAGGGCCTTGCGGTCCTTTGACCAGGCAGACCGGGCCAAGTTCCTACAGTTTGTCACCGGCACTTCCAAGGTTCCCCTCCAGGGTTTTGCTGCTCTGGAGGGCATGAACGGCATCCAGAAGTTCCAGATCCACCGTGACGATCGCTCCACTGACCGCCTGCCATCTGCTCATACCTGGTAAACATACAAGTCTACAAGCAATAAATAATTATATAACAATATAACAATCCTGGAAGGAGCAAAATTGTGAAGATTTATCTTTAATTTAATGTTCTTTCTCTTTTTTCCACCTTTTTAGCTTTAACCAGCTGGACCTCCCAGCTTATGAGAGCTATGAGAAGCTGAGACATATGCTGCTGTTGGCCATTCAGGAATGCTCAGAGGGATTCGGACTGGCCTAAACTATGAGACTCTTAACACACACAGACATGCATACAAACACTTGATTTAGATTTGCCTACTCCTGACACATTCACACTGATAACTTTGAACGCACGCACACACCCCATCATAGACATTACTGGATTACTTGTTGAATGGCCTAGACTTACTGGTTTCTATTCCATATAAAGCAGATAAAACCAGCAAGTTGGACTGATTGACATTGCGTACAACACAGAGAGCCTCATGTTGACACAATTGTGTCTCCCTTCCCAATTTAATGGCAAATGCAAGAGTGGATTCAGAGGATAAAACATGGACTAATATAAGAGACGTTTTCATCATTTAGTTTGATTTCTCTGTACAAAAGGTTTGGGAGTTTATTATGTTTAATCTTTTTTGTTCTCTGGCTGTGTAAAAAGAAAAAAGAGAATGTTGTTTGAACAGGATGGTTATAAAACCTTTGGGGAAAAAATGTTGGTGGTTTCTTGTTGCAAATTTGTGACCTCACAAGCCTTGACGATGGGGGACATTTTTATTGGGGGTATATGAACAACTTGAGAAGTTTTGGAGATATAAACAAAAATGCACTTTTCAAAGTTTTGTGGCATTTTTAAGGAAGGATGGTACAAAAAAAATGAAGAGAAAACCTGAAGGAGATAAAAAAAAAACCTTAACCATAAATTCTAGAGTATTTTTGGCTATTAAATCGCTGACCCAGCCTTGAGCCTTTGAATCAGAGTGGAATAACTACATGAATAAATGCATAAAATTGCGTCCATTGTCTCTTTTAACAGTGTTTAACCATTACTTGCAGTCAATTCATCTCATCAAAAATACAATGTGTTAATTCTGTATGTAATTGCACCAGAAGCCTAGTTGGACAATTCTCAATAGAAAATAATTTATATTAGCAGTATTGTGATTGACAGTTTATCAATTGAGTCTCCAATGATTCTGTGAAATGAAATCAATCCAACAGTTGACATTTACACTGATCCCAGCGATGAATCAGAAAAAAAACTGCCCCACATGACAACATCAAGTACAGTAACGTGTAATGACTGATGCCGTCCTGGAGCACATTTCTCATGCACTGCCCACAGCCTTTAGTTTAAAACAATCAGTTGGGAGCATAACGTGAGCTTCTTGCAGCAGTGCTGTCATTTCCCATGCTGACACTGGCCCTGTATGCCCTCCAGTCTCAAATGATTGTCTGTACCCTTGATTCTGTCACATAGCCCACAGTATCCTCTCCTTACTGCCTTTCATTACTGACTAACTGAAGATAACACGGAGAGCACTGACTTGAATTTCTTAGCATAGTGTGGGCCACAAGCTAAGGGTAGTGTTACAGATTTCATCTGCTTGTATTCATGCAGCCTATCGTGGATGGAAATGGACCCTCTGTGCCTGCTTGGCTCAGTGGCATGGCTTAACAAAAGTAAAGTCTACAATGAAAAATGTATATTAATTCCCTTGGTTTTGACCAGATGAAGACTGAAAATGGAGCTGTGGTTTTCCTGTTTCCAGATTTCAAAGGACCAAGAGCTCATGGATTGGGTTGCATCAGCTATTCATAAATCCATCACTAGTTTGTGTGTAAAATCCTAACTAGTGATTTACTCAATGGAGTGGTGGCACCATTAAAATTTTAAAAAACAAAATGTCTTGTCTAGTAAGGACTTCACTAATGTGTGAACTGGTTGCTAGGAAACGTCTGTATCCCTGTCCAATCAAAAGCAATCAACTAAAATGGTAACATGGTAACCGTGTAACTGCCAACAAGTTGTTATAGGGAGACAACAACTCTACCACACTTGACGTTAATTGCCAATACTTTGTAAATGTAGGTATGTTTTTGTTTTATTTATATATATATATATATATATACATTCATGGATAAATGTTTTTTCAGAGTTTGTTGTATTCATGCAGTTTAGAATAAGAGGTATTAAATATTCGCTTATGCAAACCTGACTCTAGCTAGGTTAGCTTACTAGCTAGTCATTTAGACTGACATTTTGTAATTTGAGGTATATTGTGTTATTTTTGTGAAATGTATTTTTAAAGTTTACATCATTAAACATTATTTTGATGAAGTGTCAGGTCACATATAGATTATTTGTCATTTTACTCTGAAGGGGACATATTAGCAAGCTAATGTTAGCTCTGTCAGTTGGTTCAGTTAGTTAGCTAAAGCTTAAAAATATATAAATATAATATTTATAAAGCTTAAAGAAAAAGTGGGTATGATTATTTAGTTAGTAACAACTCCTCTCTAATGCTACGTACAAATTAGTTTCTGTGGTATTTTAATTTAGTAACTTAATTAAATAAATCTCTAAATTTTAAAATGTTCACTAGTCTAGTTGTTAATAACATTATAACATTATAGTTATCTATTGCAGCTGGCTCGTGGACATTTAGTCCTCAAAGGAGACCAGGATAGAAATAATTTCTTCTTAAAAGACTAGACCAAAGTCTTTAAGGTCTACATGTACAAAAAACAAACAATTAAAGCAAGTTAATGTTCTTCTTGGATATAGACTTCAATCCAGAGTTTACTGGGAACCACTCCATGTTAGCAGGTGAATGGAAAACTGTCCACACACTAACACTCCTTGTTCCCATCAAGAAAACTCATTATTGTCACCAGGGATTTTATAGGTATTTACTTTCTTTCTGTAGCCACAATACCCAGTTAAAGAATACTTCTGTTGGTTCTGCGTCTCGGGGTTTCTTCACACGTCTGCTAAAGCCCATGCATCCATCTTCTTTTACCTGCTCTTGCGTGCAGAATTTGTTCCACTTGAGGACCCACTACAACACTGGAAATCGAACTCCCACTACCACAAACCACTGCTGCCAGTGTTCCTTCGCTGCTTCTCTGACCCTCCCCCACCCCAGCTGAAAACCTACACACTGGTTGCAGAACAGGGAGCGTCCATGTCTGATTTGGTGTGTGCTGAGGCATGGTAAATGAAATTACAGAGTTGTCATGCAGGGATTTTAGACCCCACAGTAAGCCCTGGTTTTACAGTACTTTGGCCAGCCAGGTTTCTTTTTGCCCCAACCCCCCCACGGGTTCTCCTTTCATGTGTGAAGCACAGATGCAATTTTCTGTTTGCCACGCCTGATTGACATATTCTGTAAGCATCTGTTGCTGTGTGGAGGCTTTGCAATTAAAGGAGAGAAAAAAATTAATTCATGCAGGGAATATGCCTGGAAAAGGATTTCACAATACATTTCCTCACAAATGGGGTAACTTGTCTGCTGCTCGGGGGGTTAGGATTTTAGGGAAATTGTGTCGCAACTTTGGCTGAATATGTTTCCTGTAAATGTCAGTAAGAGATGGAGATATCGGGGCTGCTGCCAAATGAGCTGTTGCAATGCACTGTGCCGGCCCCTCCACTGGGTGGGGATCACTGCATCGAACAGGATGTTGTCTATCACGCATTCTCCATGTCAGTGCATTTTGGTTTCCAGCGAAGTCACTTTATGATGTTTTCCATTTCATGCTCCGGGAACAATTTTGGGGTGACTGTTGACACAACAATTGAAATGATTTGTGTTTGGAGTCACTGACTTGGCTTTAGTCTGCATGTGAGGAACAGTGTGACGAATTCAGAATTTGTCTCACTATGGTACCTTTTTTTTTCCATTTCATACTACAATATGAAAAATAAATGACCAGTGAATTACTTAAAAGGCAACTAAAGCGCTAATTTCTGAAAAAAACAACAACATATTGGTAGTAAACCAAGTGTACCAATAATACAGATCCCTCCTTATTGTTGATAGTGGAGCGGAGGAGGAAATGAAGGCCGGTGGAGTTCATTAATAATGACTACTTTGTGTCTGAGCCAAAAAGCTCTCAGCCTAATACATTTTACTGCTGCTGTCCACAATGTGTCTGGAATAAATCACAATATTACAGCTCTCACAGAGTAAAATGATAAAAGGCTTCTTTAGCACAGAGCCCAAATGGGCATGCGGACAAAAATCAGTTCATTAGAGTAATTGGTTTAATGTTTCTAATTAGCTAGAGAGATGTTTATACTGGAGAAAATGGATGATGGTGCTTAACCCTTTTTTTTTGCAGAATTCATCATCCACTTCTACACCTTCCACTTCTTGATCCTCCAGAGCACTAGAGGCATAAAGGTGAGGCTTGATGAGTGTTCATCAGTTAACACGGGCTTCATTTGCAGCAGGAATCAGTTAGCGGTGTTGCTATTTACAGGGTGTGAGCGCCGCACAGTCAGCTTGTCATTGTTTTTCCACATTAATTCAGTGTGGTTTATTCATGATGGATGTTCCAAATATAAAGTATCCCAGTGGAAACTTGCTAATCAGACTCATGATGTTGTTGTGTTACTTTTTCACATTTCTCTCTCTTCCTTGAATTTATTGCAGCGAATGTTGTAAACCATGTGCTCCAAATGTATAGATACAGGAGACGCTTGACATATCGAGGTGGACAGGAGCAGCCCTCCGTTTTGACAGCAGTGTGACGGGTTATGGGGGGTGTTATATGCTGTTGTGAATCTGTCGGGTTTGTCATCACCTCCTGATTAGGCTGCTGTCTCTGCCCTGCCTGTGAGGACAAGGGCCGCGGAGGAGAGCAGCAGAAATGACTGCTTATTCTCAACATCTCTTCTGCGTGTGTGTGTGTTTTGTCCACAGGGAGAGTGAGAGAGTCAGCTGTGGGAAAAAGTTGGGCTCAGGTGGGTGCACGTAGGCTGGCCTTTTGGTCACAGACACATGCGCCGAGACCGCAGAGACCAGACCTAAACCAGGAGTGACAGTCTGTCTACTGTAAAGGTCACAGTCTTTATTACCTCTGAGCTTCCATGTATCTCTGGTCGCTATCTATTTACCACATTGCATCTCCAACCCCTTCCTCTTCAAGCTTCTCCCTCACCTCCCCTCAGTGGCACAGCAGTGGGCACCTTGTGGCATTTTACAGGAGACAAGCCACGGCATGAAACTCCGCCCTGTCATATTACAGATCATGTAATGCGGTCAACTACTGAAGGTTATCGTTTGAGGAAGTAATATTGTTGAGCCACTGAGAGGGATTTAATAAAGCAGCAGGCAATAACTGCAGTTTGGATCTAATGGCACCATCTCCAAATAAACAGCTTATTTATCTGCATGAGAATCTCAATCTCCCCTTGGTGACATTTTCATGGCTACCCCATTACGCTGCACTAAAAAATGCAAATCATGGGATGATGTAATTCCTACATGGTGCATTGTAATACAAGATAAAGGACAGTAAAGGGTCATTTCTATTTTTGGAAGAGGAAAAACCTTGGAAGTCAAAGGCAGTAAACTAGAAAACATCACAGTCGTTCCTTTGTTTAACAATCTAGACACACCGTTTGCGCAGTAACAAATTCTATGCAAAACCTTGATTTGAATATCAATGATGAAAATTTGAGTATACATAAGCTGCAAATTGCCATTTCCCCTCCGACTGACTGCCCTCCTTTTGATTCTCCGGCAACAACGACTTATCTTTCATGGTGCTCTAACCTTTGGCGAACCACTGCACATTTGTCTGAGGCTGACTCATAGCTATTTACATGCAGTTAACACACCTAATGAGATGTGTTCTGGTGAGTGAAGTGCTGGTCATATCTGGCAGCCGGTCCCCTCTAAGCATGGCAGGAAACTAAATCAGAGTCATTTCACTTCAATTAGCGAGTGATTAACGCCGGGTCAGAGACGGCTGGCTGACCTTCTGGCCACCTAATGACTTTAACCGGATCAATGGATCTCCAAACACCAGCCACATCAGCAACCCAGGAAGTGTGCAGTCAGTGGAGGAGAGTTGTTGCATCTACCCCTGACTGGCCACTTCTCACTCTTGTTCTATCTTTGGCTCTGTTGTCTGTCACTTCTCTCTTTCTCTGTAAAAATTGTCACATCAACGTTCTTTTTTTTTCCTCCTCTTCCCCCCCGTGTACTGTTGGCTCGCTGCTATCTTTTTTTTATATCTTTTTCTGTCACTCTCTGTGGCTCCAAGCACCTCCTCAACACTCTCCACACGTTCTCACTTTCCTCTACTTTATTTTAACCCTGTGTTGTATGGCTACAACAAATTTTTTTTTTATTATTGGAATTTTCTATTTCATTATTTTATCTAGTGCCCATTACAATTTACTTTATTCACAGAAAGACATTTTGACTTATAGGGAAAGTACATTACTATTATTACTAATGAATTATGGCACAATACTAGGATGCTGAAACTCCAGCAGCTAAATGGAAACCAACCATTAATTTTTTTTTTTTTTTAAAGGTATTTTTTGGGGCTTTTATTGCCCTTATGATAGTAACAGTTGAAGATAGACAGAGAAAAGGGGGACAGAGAGAGAAGGGGATGACACGTCAGGTCTAAAGGGCCACAGGTCAGGAATTCGAACCCTGGGGCGCTGCACAATGTGCTCACCTCTTACAATGGGTCGCAGCTCTTACCACTGAGCTAACCGGGCGCCACCAACAATTAATTTAATTATTTTACACCTGCCTTTTTCAAAAATGTAGTAATGTCTCTAGATAGCACAGCATAGTCCAAAACCCAAAGATATTAAATTTACAATAGGCCTTTTTGACAGAATACATCAGGAAATCAGAAAATCTTCACATTTGAGAAGCAGGAACCTGTAAACTTTTGGCTAATCTTAATAAATGACAATTAAGCCCAAAATAGTTTTGAGTTTTAAATTTCAGTCAGTCGACTAATCTATTAATTGACTCGTTGTTTCTGCACTATTCCAGACCAACCCTCATGTTAAAGTGGCTATGACTAACCTTGTTGTTGAGTGTCGATGGAAGCAGAAGCCATTCATTCAGCTGTTAACTGCTTTCCCCCTAAAGGCACTAGGGCTTCACAAGCACATCCACTGGCCTTACATACAATGTTAGACCACTTATTTAACAACAGAGTCTTCTGGTGTGGAACATTTGGTGTGGTTGCTGCAAATATAATTTTGCTGCCAGGGAAAATCTATGCACCTGGCTTAGATGCACACTTTATTTTTACAACACTGAGGAGAAGGTAGGCCTATAGTACTTTAATGTGAACACTTTTACTTGCCAGAATGCTAGGCAGTTTTATATGCAGGTTATGTGCTTTGTTGAATAATGCAGAAGCAGACAATAAAAGTGGATTAGATGTTAAAAGAATACTGTGACAGTAGTTTGAATTGAAATCTGATAAATATCTGTCCCTTCCTTAAACTTTTTGTTGTACTTACAACCTCCAAACAGCAGAATAAAGCTGCTCTTTGACCAGTCAAAAGCTCTGAAGTCAAACAGGAGTTCTAGTTGTAGCAGGTGAAGATGATACAAGTCATATAAATGGTTGAAAATCATTTTCTGACAGAAAATTGAATTGTTAGCTAAACATTTAACTTTTCCTGGAACTGTTTATGCCCCCCCTGTGTTTCCCAATCGTTATTGGCCAAGACTGTAATATTGAGTAATCACTGATTATCATAGGAATTTAGATATTTGTTTTTCATTCAGGCATCTGCTTCCACTTTACTGTTACAACACACACGGCACAGATTTTCCCCCTTTTGTCTCCTACACATTTTTTAAGATTAAAAATCAAGATTAAACATTTTATTATTGTGCAGCCAGTTGGTATTCCTCCACTACTGCAGCTGTTGCATCAGTGTCTATTTTAGTGTTGGCCTGCTGTGGGTCTTCTTCCTCTTTGGACATCTTTCTTTTAGAACCAGCATTACATTTTTCAGCAGTTTGAGCTACAGTAGCTCGTCTTTCGGATCCCACACAGACCAGCCTTCACTCCCCACGTGCATCAGTGAGCCTTGGCCACCCGTGACCCTGTCTCCGGTTCAGCACTTTTCCTTCCTTGGAGCCCTTTTGATAGGTGCTGACCACTGCAGACCAGGAACACCCCACAAGACTGCAATTTTAGAGATTGCTCTGAACCCATCGTCTAGTCTGATCACAATGTGGCCCTTGTCAAAGTCCCTCAAATCCCCATGTTGCCCATTTTTGCACTTCTAACACATCAACTTTGAGGACAAAATGTTTATTTGAAGCCTCATATATATCAGAATGTTCTGTCTGATCGGTGTATGTATATGTTCATGTATTCACACCTCCCTCTATGACACTGTGTCCTCCTATCCCTGTCTGCTTTACTCTGGTGCATTCTCCACAATACTTCTTCCCCCCTCTCTCTGCACCTCCACACCCTATACTGCAACCATTTACTATATTGCCTCCATCCCCTCGCTTTTTAAGCTGATGGAATTGTCTCTCTCTGTATTTTGCTGACTGCATCTGTTTCTCCTGCCACTCCGGGCTTTAAGTTGTTCATTCATAGCCTTTCTTCCTCTCTCTCCCTTTCTCGCTCCACACTCCCGTCTTACTCCTCATATATCATTCCATCTCTCCCGCCAGTCTGCCAGCTGACTCACTTACAGTCAAGTCGGGAGGAAGGAAAATGAGCAGAGAGCTTTTGCAAGGGCAAGTAAGAAGTCTCTCACACATGAGTGGTTTTGAGTGAAGGCCGGCCAGTGACAGCTGAGGTAAATGTCTTCACACAGATAAGTTTATACTACAGAGGTCAGGGAGGTGGACGAAACTCTGAGGAGGTAAAACAATCAGACATAATGTTTATTGATCGGCCTGAGTGAGACTAACTATAAGCTGAATGCTAAACTTCCTCCCTCAGCCGCTTGGAACTGCCTTCTAAATATTACAGTGTTTGTTTTTTTGTTTTGATAGCTCGGTCTGAACAAAGGCTGGGGAAATTAAATGACACGAGTTCCGAGAATCACATTAACTGTTAAATCTTAATAAATTCCTGTTAAGAAAGTAAAATCCAGTTTTCACATGGCCAAATTACCTTTATGTTGTCATAATTAGTTATGTTATTTATTGTGTCACACACGTACAAGTGCAGCGGATGTGGACACCAAAAAGACCACAATGTTGTGGTAGTGAAACGATTGTCGGATATGAACATATCTTCTCACATAACACTGCAGACAGAGTACTTTTTCTTCTGTCTCTACAAATAAAAACTGCCACAGAAAAGGTTCCCTTCCTAAAACACAGCTCAAGTCAATCATTTTTCCAGAAGTAATTTTACAAAAAGGATTGTCATATAACATTAAAATGAAAGGGAAACACTTTTTCTGTTTCTGTCTTTTGTTTAACATCTAGTTCTGCCCCTAGTGATGAAGTATGTAAGATCTCAGTTTCTAGATCAACAAGTTCCCCTACCTTTAGTAAAATAAAAAATTACCACAACCTTTCTCTTCCAAAAAGTCACAAATATTGAGCTAATTACTTTAATGAAAAAAAACAACTGTATGTGATTCCAGATTCATTTAGCATAGTCATGTCCATCCCATGTTCTTCTCCAATGGCCCATCCAGTCTTTCTCTCCTCTCCTGGCATCCATCCAGCCACAGTTTTGACCCTGAACTCTCAGCCTTTCTTCAGCCATCCAACCTCTCCTGAGGATAATGGCAGAGGTTCTCGCCTATCTAAACTGGCCTCATCAATCATTATTCCCATGTTGTCTGCTCCTGTAGCAGCTTTTGTCTGCATTCCTGGCATATCCTCGGGCACCAATGGCAGATGGGCAGGCTGGCACCCTCAGGTTGGAGAGGCACAAAGAAAAACTACAGCAGCTCAGTGGGAATGGGGGTTTCTGACTGGACATGGTGCTGCCCCAATTACCTGAATGTTCTGTACTGTACTTTATTTTTAGGAACAAGTGTGAAATGATGTGTATTTATCACCCCAACCTTTGTCTTCCTTTCGCTTCTCTTATTTCAGAAATAGATCAAAAGTCATCAGTGTGTTTTTTGTCTGGATGGTTCAGCGTTGCCCAAACAGAGTGAGTATTATATAATTGAACTAAAGTCTATTAATCTCTAGTACACACACTGAAAAACTATATTGTCCAAAAGTGCACTACAATGACTTTAATTTAAAACAAACAATTGGACATATTCTACAGTCTATACTACAGGCAACTCTGTGTATAGCGACTCTGTGAGGCTATAGGCTAACAGCATCATGTGAACAATAACAATGATAACATGCTGATATTTAGCAAGTATAATATTCACCATGTTAACCATTTAGTTTATGGTGTTATAGTGCTAACAAAATATTAATTAGCACTTAACACAAAGTACAGTTGAGTTACCAAAGTATTGGACAAACTGAATGAATGTTTGTACCAAATTTGATGGCAATCCATCCAATAGTTGTCGAGACATGTCATTCAAAATCACAAATGTCAACTTGCGCTATAGGAAAAGCAGGAATCACCATCATTTCAATGCTTTATATGAATGTTATTTTTAAGATATATTTGTTGGGGGCTGCAACAAGGACTCAGCCTCTGTACATGGGGTGCCAGCTC
>NW_023339707.1:12740158-12744906 GCF_004916995.1 Morone saxatilis
AGCTCTACCAGGTGAGCTACCCCTATATGGATGTTTTTCTACATGGTCCCTCATAGATTTAATAGAATAAAAAAGTAAGATGTAAGTTAAAAAAGAGTAAACTTAAGACATTATTTGAAAATGTGAAAGTGCTCCTAACAGAGAGGGTTAAGTGGTTCAACAGTCTGCAGGCAGCAGTGGGAAACGCTCAGTGAGTTTCAGATTCTAACTGGAAGTGTGGAAGAGAGGAGTAATTGTTTAGAGGATCTAAGGGGTTTGGGAGGAGGAATAGGGACTTAAGAGGTTTCAAATATAAACTGGTGCCAGTCAATGCAGTGCTTTAACAGCAAGTAAAAGAAGATTGAGTTTTGTATTGCTGGTATGTTGGATGAGCTGGAGGGGAAACAAGGCCAACTGACTGACTCATGAATTTACAGCAATCAAGATACAAATAAATGAAAGCATATCAAATAAAACGTCTGTAGATCTCTATCCTCATGTGTGCTGGATAACAGTCACCCGATGACAGTTATCTTGTCACAACAGCACACACAGCCAGACAACCCCTGGATTACTCAACCCTTTATTACCCTCAAATCCGTGCATCTCTGCTTCTCCTCGACCCCCCCCCCCCCCCCCCCCCCCCAGACTCAGATAAAAGACGGCAGTAATTCCTGACACATTTTTGTTCAGTAGCGTTACATAACATTCATCCCAGTCATGCCTTTGATTACACTATAATGAACTCAAGCCCAGTCAATGTCTTAGTGGCAGAATGAATTAAAAAAGCTTATGAAAGTTGAGCCCAGTGGAGCATAGAGATTACTCACACAAAACCTCACACGGTCATTATTTCACCTTTGTAGTTTATTAGCTCCTGGCTTGGTGCAGGGGGAGAAGGGAGGAAGTGCTGAAGGGCCATGTGCTCTATGCTAATGTATAGTATGCATTATTATGCTTGGAACTGCAGAGCTGAATCTAAGTAATAAGAGCAGCTACTAATCCAGACTGTATACAGGGAGGAAGAAAAGGACGGAGGGAATATGTAGAGGACAGGGAAGGGGGGAGGGGGGGGGTACAATAAAGGAATGGTCAGAATCCACAGAGAGTGAGGTGAAGAGAGAGTGAGGGAGGGAACAGAGGAGGAGGGAGGGAGGCAAGCAGCCAGAGAAGAAGGGTGATGTCACCTCTAACAGGCAGCCAATGAGAGTCAGGGAGGGAGAGAGAGCGGCCGGAGGAGGGTGTGTTGTTCTATCACTGCAGCATCAGCAGAGAGGAGAGGGGCACAATCAATTTCATAGAGAAGAAGAAGAAAAGGCATAAGTAGATAAGGAAGAGAGGGGGGAAAAGGGACGCAAGGAGTTGCCAGAGGAAAGGAACATCACTGTGAAGGTAAGAGGATGTTTTTGTGAGGAGACCGACAGTTTGCCATTAAACAGAAGGAGAGCCGGAGAGAGGGAGCTGGTGAGCAGATTAATTAGGCTGTTAGGTGGAGGTGGCTTGTTATGGAATCGCACCTTTGCCTCATCTTCCATTGGCAGTAAAAGATGTCAGTCTGGTTCATGTAAATCACTTTAACAGCTCCTTGTTTAAATGCGTTCTCTTTGGTTATTTGTCCTTTTTCCATCACGTTTATTTATGTTTAGGAAAACTATGAAATTAGAGCTATTTCAACACAGTTTGAAAAAAATGTAATTGAACAAATGTCAAAAGACTTTATTTCAGTGGTAGAGGGGGTTGTGAGTAATTTTACATACACTGTAGCAATGCAATACTTTGAAATTAAGGCCAGGTGTCACGGATAACCTGTTGGTGCCGATTACTTTCAGAGAAAATGTTTTTTCTTTTGTTTTCGTGTATTTATGTTGCTGATTGAACATTCAGTCCATTGCATGCAACAGGGTCTCCTCTGACATTAATATTGAATATACAGCAGTGCTGTGTGCCTTTGCGCTGCCTCACTAAACACTTAATTGGCCAGATTACAAGACTTACTCTCTAAAATTTTACATTGTCTCATTATCTGTTAAAGTTGGGTTAATATATGATTTATAGAAACATTGGTGCAAATTGGATAAATGTGATTTTTAGTTTGTTGTATTTAAAAACTGCGTGTATTAAACTACAGTTTATAGCTGATGCTTTATTATATATTTATAGATGTATATATTTGTAAAAGGTACTTTGCAATTTCCTATCAAATGTGAAAAATATATAATGCAAATTTACTTTAAATCTGCTCCTTTGCAATTCATGTTGTATTGTGCATTTTCTACACGATTACGATTGCGAAATATATGTTTTGCCACTCCTTCTGCCTTGCTACTTTAATATGAATATTCATTTTTCTCTCCACATTCCCATCCCCCATCTAATAGCTGAGTGGCTTAATGTTAAGTACAGCCCATGATTGCAATGTGCTGCTATGATTGTCATTGATGTCGAGGATGAAACTCAAGCTGCATGGTGAACAGCATAGCGGAGCAGACTACAACAATTTTCTAGTCTACCAGTCTTATCTCCTGCAGCTGCAGTAGTTCTGTTTGCCAGGGCAATGACACAGCTGAGTAACCTGAAACTACAGACCTTGGAGGGAAAAAGGAGAAGGAATCTAAAAAGAACTGAAAGAGGGGAAAAAGATTGAGATATCAACAGGAGAGAGGGTGAGAGAGATATTTATAAAAAAAAAGGAGATATCCGGGGAAGTACAAATAAGGGTGGGGCAGCACTCGCAGCAGACTGTGTAGGTGTGCCCATGAAAAAGAGGCACTCACCTGGCTGTATGCCATACAGCTGTTTGCTGTCACCCTCTGCGGCCTGTTACACATCTGTTCTACCCATTGGCAGAAAATAGACAATGTTCCACTGGTTGTGTTAATGATGTAGAAAACTATATTGCCAGAAGCAGCTGCTAAAGGCTGTGAGCTTGTTTCGTCTGTGCGTGTCTGGTGTTTTGTGGGTAAGTGTATCTTTGTGCATCTGCTCATATGCAGCCCTGTCCTAAAGATCTAAACAGGTTCACATAAAATATGACCACATGCACGAAGATACATATGCTTGTGGATACGTACATATCTTTGGGCATCTGCTCATATCATGTGAGTGTATGTGTGTGCTGGTGGTGTGGTGAACCTGCTCTCTCTCTCCCTCCCTCCCTCCATGCCTCAGTAGCCTGCAGCTTGTCCCAGATGAACCCAGTCAAGGGACTGGAGGGGACGGAAGGAACTGTGCCTGACAATGACTTGTTACCATCTGTACAACATCCATAAACATACTGCACTGCACACATTCACACAATAGATCAAGATACAGCTGCTGCTGAAGAGGGCGTGTTGGAGTGAATGAATGAGTGTCTGTGTGCGTGCGTGTGTGTTTGTGTGCATCCTCTCTGTGGCAGCAATGCTCCAGAGACCCACTGCTGGTCACATTATCATACTATTTAATGCAGTTGGGTTTGTATGGCAGTGGCGGCCCGGTCTCTATGGTGTTGGGAGCTGCTGGTGTAGCAAAGATGTTGTTGTCAGAGTAGCTGGCTGGACTTGGAGTATATGATTACCCTCGCTACAGTATGGTGCAGAATGTAATCTCCCCTCTGACGCGGGCCAGTTAATTGAGCTGTTCCATCAAAGAGATGGATGGAAACAGGGATTTATGTGAGGAGAGAGAGACAGAGACAGGGATCTGTAATGAAAAGAGAGAGAGGGCATGGGAGGATGGCGTAAGCAACATAAAAAAGATAAAAGAGAGGAAGAAGAAGCTGGACTCCCTTTTGAAAGGCAAAGCACTTTGCATCCTATAATGCCCGTTCACTGCTATTGGTATCGCAGGGAGTAGGGAGAGAGAAGGAGGGATCAACTAGGATATAGAAAAGGGCAAGGTCACAAGGGAGGATGGGCTGTATCAAAAGAAAGAGACAACAAAATGAAGACGAAAAGATTAAAAGGAGGATTTCTAAACATTCTATATACAGACGGTAAACCTGACTATGATTGAAGTAGATTAGGAGAGAAAAGCCCTGCAATGTATGCTCATATAGTTACGCTTTTGCTTTATTCATTTTCACGGGATGATAATGTCAGAGATGGGATTTTTTTTTTCAAATGCCTTTAGTCCTGCAGTTGAAGTGGAGGGAGCTGGTGTTGTGTAGGAGGAGAGAACTGATCTGCTCTCAATCTGCCAGTTAGGAGCAACTCCAGGGAAGAGCAGTGCTGCACTGGCCCTTAACTCCTCAGCAACCTGTTACAGCCCCAAGGCAACTTTGTCAGTCATCCTGCTCACCAAACGCAGATATATCAACACACACAGGCATAAACACATCTGTACAGGCACATCTTCTGCAACACCCACAAACAAACGCTCGGCAAATACACACTGCAGAGATCCTGTTGCAGTGCGCCAAATTAAAGATTCTCTAATGTTGCCTCCCTGGCCTGATTACTTTAGTGTCTGCTACAGATCAAAGACCGCACTCACCACGTTCTGGGGATTCAGCCATTAAAGCAGCGACGGGGTAAAGTAAGGGTTAAGAGAGAGAACTGTCTCCTAGACAGAAGTGTCAACAATAACTGTTTCATCTTTGGTTTCCTTTTCATCCTCCTTTGAGAATAATAGTTGTAAAGTTACAAACTCACAAACGCAGATTAAAAGGCTTGTGTGAGCAAACTCCCTTGAGTTATCTTCCGCGTGTGCGTCTTTTTGATGCCCTGCATGTGTGTGTGCAGTTGCATGTGCACCTTCAGGATGCTGTCAAAATGGAGAGCCCCCCCCCC
>NW_023339707.1:12745006-12753662 GCF_004916995.1 Morone saxatilis
ACACACACACCCCTCCCTGGTTGCAGCTTGGAGGCTGTTTGATTTAGACTGTGCAGATGGGAGTCAGCCCACTGGGTGTCAAGAGGGGGATCGTGTAGACATGCTGTCAGGGTTTGGTGGAGAATACATTGTGGTGATTTAGGGAGCTAAGGGTCAGATGGATTGACAAGCCAACCACGGGTAAATGATTATAGAGAATTGAGGAGGAGGGTAAGAGGCCAGCAAAAAGGGGAGAATGAAATTTGCAGAGGTGAAATGAGGCAGGCATGGAGAAAAACCTAAAGATGGAAAGGATTGATTTAAAAGGCAGCAGGATTGTACGGAGATGGCGGAAAGATAAAGGCTGCTATGGAAGATTAGACAAAGTGGAAGAGGATTGTCATGGCAGTTTCTCTGACCTATCTTACTCCTGTCATCACTTAAGAGTTTTGTTCTTTCTTCTTAGACAGAGAAAACCTTTGAACCTAGGTAATCAATTTTTCCTTTACCGCCTCGGTATTTCTATTATTTTCCCACCACGCAGTTTTTTTGGTTTCACTTGTCGTATCAGTATTCATGCAGTTGTGGACAGAGAGGGTCTTAATCAAAATAATGACTGAGGCTCCTATTAGCTTTCCCAGAAAGAGGCTCTCAAACAAAGACTCATAAATCCAACCCTATTATACAATTGAACCTGTGAAGGAGACTCGGGCACAAATAGAGGCGTCATGTATGGAAATGAATTTAATTTGGCAGAGTGAATTACCTTATTACAGCTTTCAGAAGTGATGGTATGAGAGAAGAGAATTTGTAGAATTCCCCTGGGTAGGGAATATGATATTGGCAGTTAAAATTACAAAACTGGACCCCCATAGTGGATATTGCTTTGAGCTTGGAGAGAAATTAAGTACTGCCAAACCAATAACGAATTTGGAGGCGCCAGATATCGTAAAAAAAAAAAAAATCTTAAAATGAGGGAATTTAAAAAAACAACAACCCATTCTTTATCACTTTATGTTATTATCATGGTGCAATTTTGAATTCTGTGAATGAATTTTCTTCTGTGAATTGTGAATTGTTTAAAATAAAGAACCAGACTGGAAAGCAGCAAAGCAATAAAGCTACAGAGAAGACTGAATATGAATTAGGGGAGATATGGAGCTCGATGTCTGACCCTCTCTGTGTCTCCTTGATGCTGTCCTCATCTTTTTTCAGTCTCTGACAAAATTATCTCTTTGTCTCAGCAAAACAGAATTCCCCTTAGCGTCACTCCATCTGGACCACAGTCAGCTCTATCAAAGAGGCTTTATTGTCCATATTAGCGACTATAATTGGCCTAAATTGACCCTCTGTCCAGTGTGTTTCCCATTTGTATCTATGAAGGGTTCTGTTGATCGTCAAAGATGTTTCTCTGTGCATTTGTGTGCGTGTATGAGTCATCATCAACTGTGGCCAGTATGAAATGCCCTCATGAATGAATAATCTGTACATTAAATACCAATGTTGGGTTATTACTTTTCATTTGGGAAAGATAATATCAAGTTTCTGATAGCCACATTGCTGAGATTAACTAAGTCTAATTTTAATGGCTTCTGGGTAAAAATAGAAATTAGGTTACGTAATTCATTTATGCTTCACAGAAAGTTATTAATGCTTTCATTTTTTAACTCAAATACAGAAGCTTTGAGTTAATGCTCATCTTTTTCAAAATCCTTGTAATGATTTAAAACACATCTTGTCCCCAAAGATTTTATCAGAAACTAAATTAGACACTAATTTGTCTATAAAAGCAATATAATATCACTTTTTTTAGTAATAGTAGTACAAACTGCCTGCAGTTATAATGTAACCTTATAGTTACATTTTATAGTGTGCATGGTAAACAGTTGTTGGTTAGCCTACAGGCAGGACTACAGGTTAAAAGTAAGCTAATGGTCAACAGCACCATCTAACCTCCATTACGCTGCCTTCAGGTTTTTTTGGAAATTCCAATATCGCAAGTTATTATCAATATAACATTATAAGCTAATAAATATATTTGTTATATAAGCTGAAGTCTTTATTTGTTAAGGGCAACTATTATAAACATATTGTGATACTGTGGGGAATTATGTGTCATTGAACCATTCTGGCTTTGATTACATTGCACAGGCTGTTTATTAAGGGGACATGATAGCATTGGTTTACTAATTTATTGATTTGTTGCTTAGGGGCCAGCTGAATTTTTAATGCAACTTTGGGGGCATGATGTATCTCAGAACTGTAGGCTCCTTCAGCACCGTTTAAGTTACATCATACTCTTCTACTGAGCTTCTGACAGGCTTTTAAAACACTGTTGGAATTTATTCTTCACCTGTGCTCTGTTTTTCCTCAACAGTTTCCTCTCAACATTGCTTCTGTCCTTGGCATGACTTTCTCACCCAGTTTTTTCATTTGCCAGCACTTTTAGTTTAACTTTTAGTTTGACAAAAACGGTTTATCCTGTCAGCCAATAGACCTTCAATCAAATAGCAGCGTTTGGCCTCCATTCACAGGCTACGTAAGTGTGCATCTGTTGCACAGGTAAGATTTGGCAAAGATATTTCCATTCTGTTACTGATGCATTATCATAGTTGAGTAGTAGATATATTTGCTCCCTGAAAGAAAGAAAACATTGCGGCTTATGCCAGAGCATATCCAGACATTTAAAGCATCACAGAAGCACATCCAAGAGTTTGCTGATCAAGACTATTTCCCCTGAAATTAGTCTGGGAAGTGTGGGCTTCATTAATTCAGTCTATAAATTGCCCTGATAAGTTGGGAAGTAATGTTTGGCATTTTGCAGCCCAGAGATGCATAATCAAAAAAGCACACATAAACTGTGAGGTTTATTTTTTATTTTTTATGTATTAGAGGTGCTGAATTGAATGTGACTGCTTGACATTGACGGAGTGACACACATCATCATTTTCTCACACTTGAAACACAGTGTGGTTTGATAGTGTTCCGACTCCATCTAAAGGCTTATTTATTTGGAGTGTTTACATTGAAGTGTATTGATTTAGTTTCACTTGGCTCTTCCCCACTCTATACCTACACTTCATTTGAATTAACGATAACCGAAATAGATGGGGCATGAAACAGGAGCATCCATACACACTTGAACAGACACAGCACCCTCAAGTACTGCAGGTGATGTAAGTAAACAGGCTGTCTGTATTTGTCTCCTCTGCATGTCGTGGTGATGTTGTGACTGTAGTTTCTCGCAGGCGCTTTATCTGCTGTGTCAGCCATGATATATTCATTAGGGTTGGATTACAGAGAGTGGGAGGGGATCAGGTTTTGAGTGGGTTGTAATCCCCATACACTGGCCTAATTTAATCTCACCTACTGTGCCATCCTATTACACACTACACCCACCACATGCATGCAGGCGTTGGCTGGAGGAGAGCAGATGAGGGGCATGCAAGGTTAAAACAGGGTAATGTCAGACAAGAGGCATGGAGACAAAGAGGGAGGCTTTGTAGGAAAGGAGCTACAGAGAAGGGAAATTGATTATGAGCAGCAGGAGAGAGATTCAAGTACAGAGAAAGAAACTGAAGATGTCAAAGAAATGTCATGGACAAAAGATGAGACGGAGAGGATTTAGAGAAGGGTTCTAAGTTCGTTTCCACGAGTAACTACAGTTGTGTTGGCTTGCTTCTTGTTCCTTCTTAGTGGTCAGCCTCAGTGTCTTTCAGATTGCAGAGGAGAAAATGTCTTTCATGTATCTCATGACTTGTTATGAATATAAATGCAGAATGTTTTTTTCTTTGCATTTTAGCCAGTATTGAGATTGACAGTAGAGACTGAGAGGACACATGTGGAGGGGATTTTGTGATTATATATATGATAGGCATACTAACCACTCGGTCACCAGGACCCCTACTTTTTTCTTTAAACTTTAGAATGTTATATGACTACATTTTCTTAAGCCATGCAGGACTGTACAATGCCTCACGCACCAAGATTATTAGGCCTTTAGCTTTCTCATCAACACCATCATAATCTTAATTATTGGCTTTACATTTATGTGTATTTTATCTTTTTTGTCTGTGGCCTCTAGCACACTTAGAAAAATGAAACATATTTTGTGTTTGGCAACCTGTCCAGTGTGCCTCCTTGCTAGTGTATTTTAGGATGCCTCCCCATCTTATTACATTTATTTAAAGTAAATTGCAAATAATTTGCATGTCTGGGAGACTTTACACAGTGAAATAAGGATTTTTAAAAAATATAATCTATTCTGCTGTTTTCCTTAACCATTTATGACCTACATCCTTTTTATCATCCCTCCTTAACTGCTCATAGCCAGAATGAATTAGGCCATGCTATCCTGCCACACACTTTCTACCTGACCATGTCTGTGTATCTGTTCTTGTTAGCCTCTTCTAAATGCAGACTTAGTGTTTTTAAATCAGGTTGGTGTTGGAGTTGTTTGAGTTTGCTCTCTGAATTGATCAGGGGTAATTGGGCATGGCGCTACAGAGAGCCTTTCACAGTGCCCGAGCTGCAATAATGAGACTCTATATTTAGGTATAAAACTGTCTGTTTACATCAGCCATCAAGCTTTGTTGCACAGCGGGAAGAATTGAGCAATTGTGTTTTTGTGGCCAAACTTGCAGGGTGCTTTCATGTAGTGATTACTGTAAATCTCTGGATGAAATCTGTGCTAAAGACAGGACTGAGTGATGTAGCAGGAAGCGATAAGGAGACATAGGGTGAGGCTTCTTGTTAATACGAGGAAAAGATAAAAGGCCCAATCCCCAAGAGAAAACACAGGAGCAACAAGAAGGAAAAATAGATTTATTCAGGGGTACAGATGTCACATCGGGGGAAGCAGGGAGATGAAGAGAGAAAAGACGAAGAGCAGAAAACAAACCACATGGTGATAAAGAGAGACACCGGAGAGAACAGACAGAGGGCCCGGACATTGTTAACGAGCTTAACGAGGTAATTATAAGCAAAGACCTCATCCTCCAGGCCTTACACGTTGGGTGGGGCAAGAGAAGCCGAAAAGAAAGTGGAATAATAGGAGAGAAAGAAAGGACGTTTATCAGTAACCTTTTAATAATGTTGATTGTACCATTAATGTGTGATCCTGCTCAGGGCGACGAGCAGGAAGTGTGACAGTGTGGAGGTTAAGATGGGAGGACAATGTGGGAAGATAAAGACTGAAAAGATACAGGGAGCAAAGAGAGATGGGAGGGTAAACGACAGAGATCCAGCAGCGATTAAAATGTCAGCGTGTGCAGAGACAGATGCGCACCTGCCAAGCGCATACACACTGACACACAAATAGCTCACCTGCATCTTCTCAGGCTGTGCACAGATTGACTCTCATTAAATAAGAAGAATGCAACCCCAAACACAAATAGCAGAAGCACCTCCAGACAATTCAGTCTGGACAGGGGAAAATCAGCTGGGATGACTTCATTCTCAATGGGTACCATATATCATCCATCTTTATACGTCCTTGTAACTCATTTTTTTCTCCTTCACTCCCCCACTTCCGTCTGGAGGGACTGCCCATTGTTCTAAAACCCCAGTCGTCCAAAAAATGTCCCATTGGACCGAAAGCCCATTTGTCCGACAACCTGTTATCCCAGAAACAAAAGCCCACTGCTCTGAAGGCCCATCGCTCCAAAAATACCAAGCCAGTATCACTTTTTTTTTTTTTACTTTTCATACCTAGGCAATGCAAAATGTGACACTGACACTGTGCAACTGCAGCCAAAAAGTGTATTTTTCAGAAATGGGCCTTCTGGGATAAGGAGTTGGACAAATGGACTTTCGGTCCAGTGGGTCAGTTTTCTGTCGATTGGGGTTTTGGAATGATGGGCGGTTGGAACAATGGCATGGCACCTCTGTCTCTCTGTTTCTCTTTCATCCAGCGCTCCAGACAGTCTGTGTTTTATTTATGATCGTGTAGTGAACACTGTTTTGACCAGCCTGTGGTTCAGAAGGGGACAAACAATCCAACAGTAAATGTTAGTGACAGGGCTGTTACTAGCTGTGCAGCCGTCATACACACTGTTCCCTGTGATATTTGGCCCCTCAGCCTGCCTGCGGGGCACGTCTGCCTCCACAAGTGTCATAAAAGATGGTTTCTCCCTTCAGTTTGAATAAATGAAAAAGTATCTGAGGTGTCTGAGAAGTGTTGTCACGCAAAAGCCGTGTTTGGCTAGTGCTAGCTGGCAGGAGTTGCTGACGTGCTGTGTGGGTGTCCTATATAAGAACCTGCACGATCAGCATGTTTTAGGCCAGGCTATCATGGGATGGAGATGATTTAGATATCTGCCACTATAGCAGGGGATTCGGTGTACTAGAATATTGCCACTGGTCTATTTTCTCCTTGAGAAGGTGTGTATCCTTGTGTGTTATGTTGCTCATATATTTAGTTATACACAAAAGTATCAACAGCTGGCCGCGAGCATCTTTGTTTTGTGTGTGTCTACAGTATAGATGTGGATTGTCAGACCTTGTTGGCCTAACTCTATGAAAAGCTCATCAACTGGTTGTTTAGCTGCAGGGAAAGGTCACCACAGCGTCCTCTGCATCCCTGTGGCATCTCTCTCTGTTTATATCTTTTTTCTTTCTCTCCCTCTCTGGCTGGAATTGGGGCCGAACCCTTTCTGTCATCTCTCATAACAGAGGGAAACGGGAGGGAAAGAGAGATGAGAGAATGCGGCGGAGTTGTGACCACAGCTGGGGCTTCAGTGTACGAGGCAATACCCCAGGAGGAAGAAAAGGGGGGAGAAAAGACGATGCATGAGGAAGGAAAGGAGCAGTGAAGCTCTGCCAAACATTATAAATAGAGAAGGGATGAAACAGCATCCCCCCTTTTTTTTTTTTGCTTATTCACTCTGTCTGCTTCCTGGAATAGATCATATAAAACCAGATATACTTGTCATTCCCTTTAGCTGTTTGACGGGAGATGACGCACACACACATGCACACACGCAGACTGATGAACACCGGCGAGACGGAACAGGTTGTCTGTTTACTCTCTTTCATTTGCTGAAAATTGCTGCGCGTTCCGGAAAATGTCATGTCCTTGATCTATTTGCACCACTACACACTGGTGCGTGGAGGGGCTGGAGCTGCGTAGAAACATGGGGAGGGGGATTTGCAGAGACGGGGGTCTGCAGCAGAGACGGGGCTGTGCGCCTAAGATAACACTGCAGCCTTTTGATGGAGCCTGGCCCTCCTCTGTTGGAGAGCACAAGCCGCTCCGCCTCAAATAGATCTCCGCCGTAGACTCCATTGGTAATGATTGGATTTAGTTACAGAGCAGAAATGGTTTGCTGATGATAATGATAACAGATGCAATGGGAGTTAGTCAGCCACTTAGGGTCGAGGGATTGTATCGATGCTGTGCCAGCCTGCAAATTTCCCCTTAGACTGGATGGTCTCTCTCAGGCTTGATAAAAGTTGATGGCAGAGGTTGATAGAATGCTACCTGTAATTACATTGTGTATGATCTTGGCTGGGTGGTTGTAATGAAGATGTAGTGCAGGACAAATGGAAGACAGTGTCCCATAAGCTTCTTTCTATAGGGAAGGAGAAGAAGGCTGGGAGGGAGGAGTAGGGTAAAGGAGTTCAGGGAGAGAAAAGGGAAGTTTCATACTGATATAAGGAGTGAGAGGCAATCAGCAGGGAGCAGAGAATAGAGAACAGAAGTGAAAGAGAGAGAGCAGCACAAATAAAAGATAGACTTTCTGCAAAGACGACAGTCAGGAAGGAGGATGTCTTTCAAGTATGGGTAACATGTAGACATAACAGGGGAAGTGGAGGAAGCCAGAGATGGGGAAAGAGCAAGAGATGGAGACGCGGGAGACAGGAGATGAAGGTAGGAAGTATGAAGTATAGAAAGATGTGAGAGAGCGAGAGAGTGAGAGAGAGAGGGAGGGGATGGGGGGATGGGGGGATGGGGTGAGGAGGATGAACATGTAAGAGGGGGAGGGGAGAGAAATATTTGTGGTGTGCTGCTGAGCTGGAGTCAGGAGGTTGTCATGGTGATAGCGGGGTGAGAAAAGGAAAGGGAGGCAGGGGTATTGACACCTAGCCCAAGACACTGCAAACACACACACACACACACACACACGGAATGGACACATACTACAACAAACAAAAATGAGTCATGCATAACAACACCGACCTGCCACATCCTGAGTAAACACACACTCACACAAACGCACACACTCACACAGGTGATATGTACAAATAGGCATGAGACCATGTATGAAGCACAGTACCAATATCACCATGCAAACCCTGTTTCCCATGTTTTGTTTTATTTAGCTTAACATTTGAAGATGGGTAGGAAATACTTAAACTGATTGTATTGCCAGAAATTATAAAAAAATGTAGTCTGTGGTGCTTTGTGTGTGTGTGTGTGTGTGTGTGTGTGTGTGGTCGGTGTGTGTGTGTGTGTGTGGTGTGTGTGTATGTGTGTGCATGCAGGTTTGAGTGAACTTGTGTGTGAGTCTTCACATATCTGAGCTTTGCTGTTTTCCTGTGTGTGTTGATGACACAGAGAGATGAGAGAGGCAGAAACAAGCTGATGTAGAGACAAGCAGCAGCTCCGGTGAGGCAGGTTTTCTGAGCCAGTGCACAAACTTATATAATCATTTGTTTTTGTATATATATATATATA
>NW_023339707.1:12753762-12759955 GCF_004916995.1 Morone saxatilis
CCCCCCCCCCCAAATATTTGTTGCTTTTAGATTGCAGGTGAATTGAAAGGAAATGAAAAACAGATTCAATATTGCGGCACAAGCCAAATGTTGTGCCAATTTTAATCGTGCCACTCAAAAGTCAACAGCCATGATTTTATCACTTGAACATAGCATATTCACTTTAGTTCTGTTTATTTTTCTTTTTGTTTATCAATACCATGCATCTCCATTTCCTGTGACTAACTGACTGACAGACAAGCCATAAGCAAATTACCTTATCAGTTGTGGACTTAAGTGAGCAGCAGCTAACATGCTAGAAGCAGAGAGAGCCAGAGGCAGCACTCAGTCTGCAAGACTGGCTCCATTAGCTGACAAGAGAGATTAGCTGACCTGCTGACACACAGGCTGATCTTTACTGATACACACTGCAACACACATGGACGCACATGCACACAAAGACACACATATACAGGGTATCTGATACACGATTACATTAGGGTAACACCCCTGTTTTTGATCGTTACAGAGCTTTTACTGGTCAGTGATCCCATAACCAGATCTCTCTCTCTCTCTCTTCACATCTGTCATTTACACTTTTTTACCCATCTTTTCTTCTTGTTGTTTTCTCTGTTTCATTTCATTCTCCCTTTTCAGTTTCTATTAATTTTTCAGACTTTTTGTTGTTGACTCTGCTGTCACCCCGCCCTCCAATCCCCCTTTGATCTCCCGCCGGTGTTGCCCTTCTTTCTCTTTGTCAGTTTTCCTTCATCCATCCCTCCTTCCATCCATCCACTTCTCCTATCCATCCCTCACGGATGTCTTAATGAGTCCACTCCCTTCTCCTTGAATTATTCACCACTTCTTTTATTCTACCATTCCCATTGTGTCTTAAGGGGAAAAACATCAATAAATAAATCACTTCAAAGGTAGCTGCTTTTGCAATAGGAGGGATGACTGAGTGTTTATTTGTCTACAAAGGAGAGAGCGGGAGAGGAAAGATTTGTTAAGGACTTTGTGAATCTTGTACTTGTGTTTTGTACTTTAACTTTCAGTTGGATAAGTCTGTGAATAATTTCATTTTATAAATCTTTGAGTAACTTCAACACTTTCTGCCAAATGTGTTTTGTGTCTGTTTAAGTATGTGCGCATAGTATAGATGTGAAGAAATTTAGTATTTGTACTTACACATGAATGTGTGTGTGTTTGAGGGATGGCCTGTCTGTGTGTGCCAGCAAATGAGTGAGCATGTGCACGTGTGTGCGCATATGTAAGTGATACTGAAAACCTGTTAGTGTCCATGTGTGTGAATAACTGAATTTGTATGTACAAGGGGGATGATATGTGGAGACCCTGTTGTCATGGCAACCAGGATGGAGAGAGAGAGAGAGAGAAAGAGAGAGAGAGAGAGAGAGTGGGCGGTTGCCCTTACGGCTCCTCTGACAACCTTTATTTTCTCCAGCTTTGTGTCACTCCAATATTAACCCCTAACCCTTGACAGAACGAAGGGGGGTGGGTAAGGTGGGGTCTTTGAAAGAGGTGTAGGCGTTTGGAAAATGAAGAAAATATGGCGTGCATTCTATCGCTGCATTTGACACTGGTGGGAGTAGCTAATGGCCAAGCTTATGCTAATAGTTGTATTGATAAATGTGCTGTCTGTGTATCCTGATTCCAGATAAGCTGTGGGTTTGCAGCCTTCTTCCGCTGGTAAATTTCCATTTGGAGTTGACCATGGATCATCGGTCTTGAAACACATGTTACTTGGCCTTTTAAACAAAGAGTATACTGGCATGAGAGAGATATTGGTTTCACACTGTGCTGTAGTAAAGCTCCTTTTCCTTTAAAATTGCATATATTGAATTAATCAGCCATGTTGCCTATTGTTCAAGCCAGAGTGCTACCGCAGCAGTTTATTAAATTGATGGAAAGAGAAGGTGTTGAATATAGAAAGAAGAGAAGGAGAGAGGAGGAGGGACCAGGAAATGTACTGTGAAAAGTGATCGAGGGGAATTGAAGAAAGCTTTTAGTGTCAGCTACCAGGGGGGCTGAGAGAGGAGAAGGAGAAGACTGATAAAAAGATGACAGGAAAATGGGCACTCATCGTTCTTGGACAGTTCCTATTATAAGGCCCGGCTCCTAAGTTGAAACACTTTGCGAAAACGTGAGTAAAGCTTGTAAGAAATGCGATCTTCACTGCGACGAATGATGAGAGACATGTCTGTGTCGTGAAGTAAAATGTGGAGCGGAGCAGAAACAGGTATCCAGTATTATTTCACATGATTTGGGGTATTTTTCTGCCATAGCGACAAAGCTGGTTCGAGACTTGTCTCACTGCAACAGGCTCATGCATTAAGTATGACCCTGCCAGAGAGAGGAAGAGGGGAGGAGGGAGTGAAAAAGAGAGTCAGACAGCCACACCAAAGACACCAGGTATAGATGGACAGCATCAGTCTGGAACCAAACCAAATGTATGGCGTGGGGTGCAAATGAATTATGAATTTGGGTGAATTTAGGGCAAATTGTGCCGACAGGAAGGGGATTTCTATGAATAATTCACTCTGTAGGGGGCCTGTTCATCTACCTCCCACCAGCATCACCTTGTTTCTCAGACCCCCCTCCTCAATTTGACTATCTGTTGACCCTTACAATCTCTCAGTGCCTTCCCCGCCATAATGCCTTTCAGTCCATTTGTCTTACTGAGTACTCTCTTTGTTTATGTCTAAATCACTCCATCGTTCCTCTGTCCTTCCCTCCGTCCGTCTCTTTTCAGCCTGATGTTTCAGCAGACAGACGAACCCTGGGGGAAGAGTAGAGGGTAAAGGGGGGCATGTATTCATTTATTTTTCTCCCCCTTCTTTCTTCCGTCCTGCATCCTCTCCCCCTACACATCTTCACAGCTGGAGGTTGTTAATATTTAAAAGCAAGGCATGACAGGACACAGGGCCTGCACACATGTTTGAACATGCACACACACACACACATCAAGTAGAGCACATCTGATCAAAGTGCAGATAAGCACATTTAGAACTGATAATTGCATGACTCACTTTGTTGAGAGAAAATATACCGGGCTACATTCATCAACGCAGCAGCTCCTCACACGGGTATGTGAGGATATGAAGCAAACAGTAAAAGTCTCTCATGTGTATGTGGGTGGTTGGCATGATGGGGATAAGAATATGCAAGAAACTCAGAACATGATTTGACTCTTGAGGTTTGATCTTGTGTGTGTTGCCCCCCTCCTCCATGGAGAGCCTATTCAGCACTGGAAAGTCCTTGGCAACGCCCAACATGTCTACTTAATCCTAATTACTACATTTTGCAGAGCACGGAAGGGTGCAATTTTCTATCTAACGGATGACAAGGGGGGTACACAACACAATGGTGTGCATAAATTACATTCTGCTAATGGTAGCAACACTAACAGCGTAATACAAAATGTTTATGTTATTCGTGTTTTTGTAAGCAAAACGCCTCAAAGCAGAAATTCATGAATAATTGAAGGAGTTGCAAAATTGACTTGGTCGATTTGGCTCGTTTGATACATGGCCTGTTGCGGCTAATTTTCTGCAGTCAGGCTTTCTTGTGGAAAAAAAAAAAGAAACGACCACGCCCTCAAATCTCAACACAGCTCTGCACTCTACAATCTCCGTGTGATTGAACGACTTCTGATGGCACCCGTTGACATCCCAGCGGTGATAATAGTTTTTAAAAGCACTCAGGAACACTGTGACGGGTCATCTGAGTCCAGCTGCAAGCAACCATCCCAGGAGTAACCTTTGACCCTGTCCAATGAAGCAGGTAACAGGGCTGGGATTGGATCTCTGACAGCTGCACAGCGGACACCCTGAAGAAGTGAAATCAAGCATCTGCTTCGATGTCAGTGTCTCTCACCCCTGTGATAATGGAGCGCCATGAGGCTCCATGTCGTGCACACAGCTTGGAAGTGTGTCCATATGTGTGTGTGGGTGTATATGTGCATTTGCGCGTTAGTGTGTCGGGCCACATCAGTCTGTGCTATCAGCATGTTTGTGGTGTCTGGGTTAGCCTCATTACATGGCAACCTTCCATACCACTTCTCTCTCCCTCTCTCTTTCTGTCTGTCTCAGCCTCTCTCTCACTCGCAGTCTCTCTTTTACACACCCAACCCATTATAGTGTTCCCCTTTACTGCTCCTACTCAACATGACTGGAATATTCTTTGGCAAGGTCTACATCCTGACTGAAACCCACTGGACCATGCCCTTTTATTTGTCTGATCTCTTCTGTCAGACCACTCGAGGTGTGTCTATCTGTCTGCCTTCCTTTCTGTCAGTCTATCCATGCATTACGAGCTTCTTTGTATGTCTGGTACTCTCCATGAGTGTGTCTCTGAGCGTGTGTGTGTGTGTGTGTGTGTGTGTGTGTGTGTGCTGGCTTGTGCACATGCAAAACACTCCCTTGGTGAATTGTGATTGGCGGCATGACAAGCTATGGTCCGCCACATCGTTAATCAGCGTCCAGCTTTGCTCGACTCCCCCTCACGGTCTCTTTGAAGGGAACACTGATAGGCAAGCTCCCACCTTAGATCACATTAACACCACTACTAATACCCCGACCAGCCCCACTTCATTCATCTGCCTCTAATGGCATTTTGGAGAGGCCGGTTTAAGGCCGGATCACTGTAATTGGCTCCTTGTCTCCAGAGAACAACCACCGAAGCCGCTGATAGAAGGACAAAAAAAGAAGATACAGAGGAAGAGGAACAAGAGGAAAGTGAACAACAATGATGCACACTGATTGGAAGAGCTTGCACACATGTGTGTGTATGCAAGTGGATGGATAGGATTAGTGTCACAGCTGTCACCCTTTGTCATCTCTCCTCCTCCCCTCCTTACACATCCCTCCGCTCCTCCCATTACCTCTCACCCTCCCTCCTTCACTATGCCGCTCTCCTCCTTCACCTCCGCCTCTCTCTCTCCACTGTTCTTTTCTTCAAACTCACTTTTCCTCTTTATCTTCCCCTAAAGTCCTCCACCCACTTCACCCCTCCTTTCTCTCTCTCTTTATGTGCTTGTTGTGCCATTCTTCTGACAAGGCAAGTAAGTTAGTGTAATGGCTCATTTAATCCTAACGCTGTTAGCTTAAACTGCCTTATTAAGGGCTCAGCTCTTGTTTGGTCTTTAATTTAATCTAATTTGGCTCTGCTGATGTAGATAAATCCCACGTTATTGTTTCTCTTTCTAAGATATTGTTCAAAACATTGTTCTCAAAGTGAGGTGGAATTATCCCCAGTAATTAACTGGCCAGCCATTACACACTAGAAAATGAACGATAATCACCTCTCCATCCTCTTCTCACCCTCCACTCTTATCCATCTTCATCCCCTCTCCTCTCCGACCTTCCTCTCCTCTCCAAGGTCACCCATCACTCCGCTGTGGCATTGCCAACAAACAGTGCCGTTCGGAGCCAAGACTCTTTCAATCAGGCTGCCATTACTGCAGAGCTGCCAAATAAGCAACCTCTTTCTATTATCGCCATTTTCTTTTGTCACACATGTACGTCTTAATCATGGTGTGCTATAACAGTTCTTTGTGTGTGATACTGAGTAGTGTAAACAGTCAGCGGGCTGCGCCACGTGGTGCCGCGGGGGAGGACAGCCTGCATGTTGTGGTGAGGACCGGATCCAAGGGTACAGATGGAGAACGGATAGACTCTTAGCAGGGGTGGCTTGCCTCACTCACCATGACTGATAGCATCTTTATTGCACACTTATCACAGTGCTATCACCCAAGTACACTACGAACAATTCAGTTTGTGCAGTCCGACCTGAGCAGTCAACCTTATTATCAACTATTTGTTTGTCTGTCTTGCGTATTAGCTGATTTGACACTTCATCAATCTGCATTTGTCTGTCCATAGCCCATCTGGATACTGGGAGGCTCTGTTCAGCTTCTTGTTGTGGTATTCTGTCCATCTGTGCTGCTGACTGGCCTTTCCATATGGGCCACTGGTCATGTAATTAACCAAATGGAGATTTTTTTTTGCAGGAACAGGTTCACTGATAGGCATTGTTGGTGTTTTTTGTTGGGATGTGTGACTGTTGAATCTTGATTGGCGTGTTAACTCCATGTCTCGGTCTGTGTATAGGTCTGACCACATGGTGCAGGGTAATTTTTCTCCCATTCTGACACATGGCCCCCTCTGCCCCTCCCTCTCCCCCCCCCCCCCCCCCC
>NW_023339707.1:12760055-12819750 GCF_004916995.1 Morone saxatilis
CCCCCCCCCCCCTCCCTCCCTTCATCTTTCAGAGAGGAGACCAGCAGGAGGGCGTGGACCTGACCTAAAGAAGGAAAAAAAAAGAGAGAAGACAAGAGGGACCAAAGACGTACGAGGCAAAGCCGAGGCCTCCTGGAAACATAGCCTCACACTTGCTCTGCACGAGTGTGTGTGTGTGAGGTTGCCCTCTGTGCGCATTTTACTGTACGTGTGTGTGAGCAGGTGGGACTTTGATGGGACAGTGAGCAATGCCTCACACGCAGCGACAGCAGGTTGGCAGTAGGGGGCAGTGCTCCTCACACCTCCTCCAACTCCTCCTCCTCCTCTCCCTCGCTGCCCAGCCCAGCCAAGCAGCCATAGACATACCCTCCAACTGTGAGTACAGATTCATATTGCACCATTCATAACAATGGTAGCCGAACACTCCCATGAGGTTCAAAGATCTATTTGTTGTGTTAATTACATTGTTGATTCATCAAAGCACACTAATAATGATCTTTCATCATGATTAATTAGTGCAAATGAGCACTGAGCAAACATGTGTTTCTCTTTCAGTAACCTCAATGTTCAGGCTTGGATTGCGCTTTTATGCTCGAAATACTACACTGTCTGAGGTTTTTTTGGTCAGGTCTGTGCCTGTGGTGCGTCTAATTACTTTGTAATTGATCCCCTCATACTGCATTGATTAGTCCCACTATTGATCTGGTTGCCTTGGTGCAAACCAGAATCTGATTGGGCAGTAATTTAATCAACAATTGAGTTGTACAACAAAAGTCCAGCAAGGTTTTTCCTCACTCGCTCTCATTTCGTCCTCCTCCTCAATGCAATATGTGGGCATTAGAAGTACAGCTGAGCTTGTGGCCCTGCAGGGAAATTGATCTTCATCTCCTCTGCTGCTACTGGCCTGCCCACAGAGCTCCAATGGAAGGAAGAGGAGAAAGAAAGAGAGAGAGAATATTGAGAGAGAGAATATTGTTTCCACTGCTGCTGTTGTTGTGCACATTTTATCTAAGACTATTGCAGTGAGTCACAGTCCTTCACCACCCACACAGATTTAAAAACCTGTGTGTACAAACAAGCAATTGCACACACGTGCTCTCACACACGCATAACTTACAAATGTTAATGAGATGCAGTAAATCGCCCAATCTAATCCCTGAAGGGGCGAGATGACACAGGGGTGAGAGGGCCGAGGGGCATGAAGGGAGTAGCAGGTCAAAGATTTAAAAGGTCAAGGTGTCCCCTGCCTTTCAATTAGTGAGCCTCTGCCATGTCAATGAGTGTCACTGAGGCAGTGATGGGGATCAATAAAGGAGATGTGTTTGAATCTGTGTCAAGGAGGCAGAGGTTAAAAGCTATGCTCCATTACAGGAGACATTACACTGCTTTATTGTCCATGTATCATAATTGTTGTATTATAATTGTATATCTCTCTCTCTCTTTCTCTGTCAGCCTGTGAGTATATTTAACTAAAATCTCTTTTTCCTTCTTGTTTATTATGACTAAAATATTTTCCCTCATTGCCTTTTCTCTGGCCACCACTGTGGACTAACAGACCACATAAGTAATCGTAAGTGCTTTTAACTTTATTGACGTCTATCTGCCCTAATGCAGGCACTGGCAAAGCTTATTGTAAACACTTTCATTATGCCAAAGAGGCTATTTCCCATCCAGCACACAGTAAAAGTCCTGTTTCACTGTGCTGCCCTTAGATGAATCTTGGATTAGTGTGCATTTGCAGTGTTATGCCTGTGTGTGTATCAGTGTTTCAGTGCGTGTTGTATGTGAGGATGTGCATGTGTGGTATTGTGAACATGCACCTGTTTTCGTGCGCCTGTTTCTGTATGTGGGTGTGTATTTAGCCCCGTTGGCTCCCATTAGGTGAGATCCCTGTAGGAGCAGGAAGGAGGAAGTGTGAGTAGCTGCTGTCTGTAAGGACGCAGGGCTGTCAGATCAAAGACACGGGGAAATAAAGAGGAGTTAAAGCACTAAGCACAGGCTCCTCTCCTCCTCCTTTGCCAATAATGGAGCAGCGCCCGCAGCCCGAACTTCAATTTGATCAGCCGAGGAAATGGGCTTATTTCCTCTATCAGTGGGAATTCTTTCATTAAATTCCCTCAGTTTCCTGAAGTGCCTTTTTTTTTTAATCTCTGTGAATATACCCCTTGTTTGTTTTTTCCTTTTATCTCTGTCTCCCTTTGCTCAGTTTTTATGTTGCTCTGCATGTGCTCTCTCTTCACTGCACTTGCATCCATCTTCCCTGTCTGCTCAGCTCTTTATCTCCATCGCCTTCTCCTCAACTACCGCAGCCCCCCCTCCATCCTGTGTCCTCCTTTACCCATTTACCTACATAATGTAAATTCATCTCTGACTCGAGGCTCTGTCTCTTTCCCTTAAAGTCAAATTAAAGACTCTACCAACAAGTATCAAGCTGTGACCTCTATTCCACTGCAAACAGCCAGTGTGTAGCTACTGAAGCTATGTAGTGAAAAAGATTTAAATTTCTGTCTATAAGTATTGAAAAGCAAAACATAAAAACACGACATGGGCCATAAAGCATGTGGAAAAATCAAACATGCTGGGATTTGGGTCGACTACTGTATTGAACCAGCATGTTGGTTTTTATGAGTCTGTTATCGAGGCTTTGCTTTATGGTTGTTATGGACAGTGGCGACAGAGGGAGAGAAACCTCTTCTGGTGGTCATTACTTTTTCTCCTTTGAAAATCCCTGCTTCATTTCCCCACAGACTCTTTCCCTTGCTCTCCCTCTTTCTCAGTCTCATCGAGGGAGCAGTGCTGTATATCTCTTTTACACGAACTCTCCCTCTTACATTATGCTATATCAATTTCCTCTCATCCCAGCCCATTTTCTTTGCCTGCTCTCTTCCTATTTTCCTCGGCCTACATTTCATCTCTTTCTCTGGGGAGTTTTTTTAAGTGATATTGACTTTGCTTATCGGCAGCTGTTACTGAACTATGAAAATGATTGGTATCTGTGTTTTTTCTGTGCTGATGATGTGTGTGTTACACAAGGGTGATTTATGTGTGTATGTCATAGCTAGAGTTATTGCAGCAGCATTCAGAATGAAAGAAGGTCATGTGAAGACTGCAGCAGTGTGTGCATGTGTCTCATGTATGTGCATTTAAGCCATATATGTGTGTGCTTTATAATTCTATACTTTTTATATTAAGGTATTGTGACAGCAGTAACTCTGTTTTTGGTCCTTGCAGTCAAGAGGCCTCCAATGATCACCACACAGCCGGAGTCTGTCACTGTCTTTAGTGTTGAAGACCTCGTCATGACCTGTGAAGCCACCGGCAACCCTTTACCGATGTTAGTCAGCAAACACACACGTCCGCACAAACACATAAAGTCTGAAGATGCTATATTAGTCATGGAGGAGCCTAGCCACCATTTATCTTTTTAGACAACTGAGAACAGTGACCTTACGTCTCCTTGTTAGGCTGACATCTACATATTAGTATTACACAAGAGCACAGATTCTCCCAGTCAGAGTTCTCATTTCAACCAGGGATAAATGTCATTAAGCCCTCGAGCAATCTTTTCAGAGTGTCTTAGCTGCTCTGAAGTGGAAAACTGCTCCAATTGCCAAGGAAAAGATGAATATCGCAATTACACAGCACAAGCTTATGAGTCCCACTGGGGCATCTAGTGTAAATTTTTCAGTAATTCATTTGTGTCCTCAAATTCACTGACATGTAAGGGCATCTCACATGTGTTGAAATTTTCTTTTTGTCAAAAGCAAGGAAATTATTTCCTGTCATTCATGTTGCTGATTTTCTTTTTTTTTGCTCAAGTTTCCGATGGACAAAGGATGGAGAGGAGTTTGACCCCGGCAGTGACCCAGAGCTGAAGGTTTCTGAGCGCTCTGGCTCATCTGCATTCTATACACTGAGTAATACTGTGGACACCCTGAAGCAGTACCAAGGCAAATATGTCTGCTACGCATCCAACGAGCTGGGGACAGCCGTCTCTAACGAGGCCATACTCAACACTGATGGTAAGAACAAGCTGATGGCTGATTCATCCCAAAAAAAAACACTGACCATTGAGAAAGGGTCATTAATTTTAAACATTAGTAATTGAAGTATTCAAATTCTGTCAAGCTCAGTGAGCATTTGCTAATTTGTAATCATTTGAGAGATGAATCACACCATTGGAAATAGGATCAAACTAAACCAACATCCTCTGATGTGTTTTCAGAGGAGCTACATGTCTTTTATAGATGTCAGTTTCAGTGTTAGCGCTCCTGTAAATGCCTTCAAGGTCTAGATTCGATGCGAGCTGTGTTGTTGTTGGTTTTATCAGCAATAACACAGCGATTTACAAAGCTGGGAGTGGAGCCCACGTATAAACATTTTCCTTGCTCTGCTTTATAAAGAGCTCATTTGTTAGCAGATGGAGACTCACAACCGCGAGCTCCCAGTATACTGCCACCCAGAACATAATTACATGCAATAACATAATAATCAGCATATATTCACACACAGGCACACACACACACGGGGCCCCTGGGCAAAAGTAAAGAGCACCTCCGTGTATCCATCCACCTGTGTGACTGGCTCTCTCCTGGGCGACCTCCTTCCTTCACAGTTTCCCTGACAACGGTTTCCCCAGAAACGCTCTTGAGTTGATGTCATGTGAAGCACTCTTCAGTAGCTCCTGTGGGGTTATCAACAATGTGCAGAGAGGAGGGGAGGGGAGGGGGGCACACATATGACTGACAAATCACGTCATTCTACCTCCGCAAGTCAAAAGACAACTAGTTGCCTTCTCTTTTTGTGCTTTTGCGCAAATCCTTAAAGTTCCTCAAATGGGGATTTATAAATACACTCCTTATCCACTGCAATGCGTGTTGAAGCTGACTTGTGCTGAGGATTGCCTGAGGAAATCATTACATGATGCAGTAAATGTGTGTACAGGTGGTTGTGTACATGTTTGTGTGTGTATCTAAGTACAATAACAGGTTTTTCCTCACTTGCCTCCCTTTAGCTCCCCCAACACAGCAGAAAGAAAAAAAGGTTAGTTTGAAGGCTGAAGAGGGAAACAGTATGGTTCTGAAGTGCAACCCCCCGCAGAGCTCTATGGAGCCTATCATTCACTGGATGGACTGGAGTGAGTACCTTTCCATCTCTCCCTCCATGACATCCTTCCTGTCTCCTCAATACATTATCCACTTAGACAATCTATCTGTCCTTTTGTTGTCCACTTTTATCACACCATAGAGGGGTAGTTGATTATTTATTTCTGAAACAATATTTTTCTTTCTGAATGTCCAGAAGTTCCTTTCAAGCTGAGTCTATTCTTACCCCCATTCTCTGACATCTATGTATTATATTTTTTCTATTTCTCTCATCCTATTGTATCTTTTTGCCTATCTCTTATTTTTTCTCTCACTATTTTATTCTGCCGTTAAGCTCTTCTTTCAATTTCCCTTGTTTCTCTTTTTTTTTGCTGCCTCTATCTGTCATCATTTTCTGTCTTGTTCTCTTTCTCATTTCCTCCCTCCCTCTCTCCACAGGGCTACACCATATCCTGCTGAGTGAGCGGGTAGTAGTGGGGAAGGATGGCAACCTCTACTTTGCCTATTTGACAACTGAAGACAGCCGGGATGACTACACCTGCAATGTCCAGTACCTTGCAACTCGAACCATTCTGGCAAAGGAACCCATCACTCTTACTGTCAACCCCTGTGAGTTTTACTCTGGATCAACTGATCTGATCTCAGCTGAACTGAATTCCAGCATCTTCAGGCTAAGACTGCTTTTATTCAGACTTTAAAGCAATAAAGTATGATGTTACTACCATATGAGGAAGAAAATAAACATTACAGGTGTACAAACCTTTTCCAAAAATGTTATTTCATGGGAGGTGCAGGTCAGTATCAATCACAATGCATGTATTATTATTATATATTTTCTCACCTATATCTCTAGTGCTATCTAGACTAGCAGATAGGTTTGGGGTTTGAAATTCCTGCATCTGAGATTTCTGTTGCCTCACTGACAAATTGCATTTTAAAAATTCAGCAGCAACATTTCTATCCAGAAACACTTGACAGAACACGCTAAACAGTTTTTAAAGGGACATTTTCCTCCATGTAAAATAGTTTGAGTAGTGAAAGGTTAAAGATGGCTAAGGGTCTGCAGCTCTGTGAGGCTGCACTTAGGCACAGTGGTGATTAGAGGTAAACGCTAATGACAGCATGCTAACGTGTTCACAATGACAATGCTAACATAATGATGTGGAGCAGGTACAGTGCTTACCATTTGTAGCGTGTTAGCATGCTGAAATTTGCACTAAACAGAATTGATGATCATTAAACAGATAAAGATTTTGACCTGATGATGGCGCTAGGTGAAAGGTCAGAGGATCAGCAAAGTTATTACAATTCATCCTGAGGGCAACATTAATGTCTTCATGGCAATTCAAATTTCATGGCAATCCGTCCGATAGCTGTTCAAACATTTTTCTCAAAACTAGAAATGTCAACCTCATGTTAGAGAAAAAGTCAGAGGGTAGTATTCATTGTCTGGGAATCAGAGATATATGTACCAAATCTTAATCCATCCATACATTGATGAGTAATATCAGTCAGAAAGAAAGTGGTGGACAGACAAACATTGCCATCCCTAGAGCTATGCTGCCAGCATGGCTAAATATATGATCTTTGTAATTTGGGTGAACTGAACCTTTAAGATGTAGTTTACACTGTCCTTAATGCGTATATTTAGTTTTGTAAATAAAACTGTATATGTCTTTATATCAAATCGGCACATTCAGTGTGATAAATAGTCAGCATGGCAATTTGTTGAGAACCACTGAGGCCCCATAGTTAAACCAAAGTCAACTCACCCCCATGTGGTGGCATGTTGTGCTGACCGAAGCAGTACCGTGTCCAGTACACGATCCCAAAGCCAGCAGGGGGCCCATCACCTCCTCAGTCCAGTGGTAATGAGATGCAGCTCACACTGAGATGTGGCTGCCAGCATCTGTGGCCCAACTAGAGGTCAGAAAGATGAGCACATGTTAACATGAGACCTCTCTGTATGTGTGTGTCTAGAAAATCTGTATGATGATGGGTTTTTAGAAAGGTAAAGTCTTCGCCACACGATTCCACACCCTGCATCTTTGTGTGTCTGAGTTACTTAGGTGGCTGCTGTGTCAGCAGCACGGCAATTTGAAATTTACCCATACATATGTATGAATCTTTCTCTTCGTCTTTGTGTTTCCAACTCTCTTTCTCCAGCCAACTCTGTACTGCGGAACAGGAGGCCCCACATGATGAGACCTACTGAAAGCCACAGCACTTACCATGCCCTCAGGGGCCAGACAATTGAGCTTGAGTGCATCGTACAAGGCCTGTGAGTATCTGTTTGTTCATATGTGCATGTTACTGCCCCCATCGTCAGAAAACTTGAGCCACTCCTTTTAATCAATCTTACCTGTCTCACGTCCATCTCCTCTCCCCTCTTGCTACCTCCCTACACTCTCCTCATTCCATTGTCTATCTTTTGCTTTCTCCTGCCAACTCTGTTATTGCTGCCTTCTCATTTTCATACATTTCTTCTCTTTTCACTGTGCATGTCATTCATTTTAATGTCACACTGTCAAACAATATTCCTCACGTCTATTTCTCCTCTCTCGGTTTCATTCACCCCTTTGTCTCTTGCATCTAATGCATCTTCCCCCCCTCTCTCCTTTTCTTCAGCCCAACTCCCAAAGTGACATGGCTGAGGAAGGACGGCGAGCTGTTTGAATCTCGGACCACTAAAGAAATGTTCAACCGCCGGCTGCGCTTCAGTAATATCTCTGAGAGTGACGGGGGCGAGTACCAGTGTATAGCTGAGAACTCTCAAGGGAAGGCCACACACACTTACTTTGTGACTGTGGAAGGTAAGGCACATCTATTATACTATACTATACTATTATACTATATTTACCACATTGCATGTGAAATAAGGATGATTTGAGCATCATGTATTGAGCATCATGTATACAATATAATGTAACTACAAAGTGGAAAATCATGATCTGTCATTTTTGTTGTTAGGCAAAGGTTGTAAAAGTACTTCACTACTTAGGGCACTTGGAAGAGTCAGATGAAAATTAGCCAGAAGAGATATCTGACTTTTAGTACTAGTATAGGTCAAACTCCTGTAGTACCCATGATGCAACCAGATAGCATCTTTCGTTAGATCCCTGCTGAGTTAATATGCACATTTTTAAAGCCTTAACAGAAAGCCTATGCCCTTGTTTGCAGGCTTTCTGTAAAAAGCTTGTTCTCTAAGCCCAAGCTGACATACCCGGGTGAATTTCCTCTTGACAAAGAGAAGAAGACATTATACAACTGTCACAAGCTGAGCAGTACTTGCTGTGACTAGTAAATTGACCTTGATTTGTAAAACAGTTTAGTGGTCAGTGGCTCCATTTTTGAGACAACTTGTAGGGTGTGACCTATCAATCTCAACCCATCAGTCTCACTGAGTGCTGTCTTTTGTTAAGGTTTGGTATTTTATAACTCAATAACATAATGTCTTATTAATATATTTTGCCCCTTGTAGCGTCTCCCTACTGGACCATTGAGCCAGTCAGTCAGTTATATGCCCCAGGTGAGACTGTTAAACTAGACTGCCAGGCAGACGGCATCCCCTCTCCTACCATCAGCTGGACCATAAACGGGATCCCTCTCTCAGGTAAGTGCACAGACCCACCTGTAACTACAAACATCAACACATTACCTTGAATATGCGTGTTGACCATGTGTTTTTTCAACAGCAACCGACAAGGACACCAGACGTTCTCTGATGCCGAGCGGATCTCTAATACTTGAAGATGTCAACTTTGGAGACACTGCCATCTACCAGTGCCAGGCCTCCAACAAGCATGGAACCATCCTCACCAACGCCAACGTCTATGTCATTGGTAAATGTTTGCTTTGTACATGTCACTGATTAAACAGTTATATGAGTATGTCGTCTGTGTGTGTCTCATTTCCCTTTGTGTGTGTTGTTTCAGAGCTGCCTCCCCAGATCCTTACTGAGGATGGGAATCAATACACAGCTGCAGAGGGCCAGAAGGCTTCACTGGAGTGTGAAACATTTGGCTCTCCTAAACCTAAAGTCATATGGTGAGGCACATGATCACCTTATTCTGTTCCCTTGTGTTCTGTTGCACTGTATTGTATTGTGTATTCTAGTGTGTCTGAAAGATTTTCATATTAACAATTTCCCAGAGGTGAAATTTTTGCGTATGTAGCTCGTCATATGCATAAATTAACAAGCAAATGCTGTTACATCTGGGCTGTGAATGTTAGTGTGGTAAGTATCTAACCAGGCTTTGTTCTTTCTGGTGAAATAGGCCAAGTGGTGAATGAACTGGTAAATTCCTCAGCACCTGCGGTAGCTTAAAAGGTTTATTTCTGACTCTGCTTGCCAAGTTTCTAATGTGTCTTTTTGGGTGTGTGTGTGTGTGTGTGTGTGTGTGTGTGTGTCCTATCCAGGGAGAGCGACAGCACCGCCTCCCTTCTGGCAGATCCCAGAGTTAACCAACTCACCACCGGGGGGCTTGAGATCTTTAATGTCACCCACAACGACAAGGGCACCTACACTTGCTTTGTAGTGAACAGCAACTTGTCTGTCAGTGCCGAGCTGGAAGTGCTCAGTGAGTGAGACACTCCCTTAGCAGCTAATGTTATTTGCACCTCATGCAGCTTGTCTCAGCATTGTATGTCTCCTTGCTTTCTCCTCCAGACAGGACAGTGATCCTGTCACCCCCACAGGCTCTGAAGGTGCAGCCTGGAAACACAGCAATCTTCACTTGCCAGTTCCTTGTTGACTCCAAACTCAGCTCTCCATCCATTCAGTGGAAAAAGAACGGCCAGAATCTCTCTGAGTCCCACAGTGATGAAAAGTAAGACTAAATCCTTCACATACAGAATGGACAAAAAATATGATAATGTTAGAAATTGCTGAAAGGATGATTATTTTATCCATTTTTGTTTTATATGTTTGTTTAATTGTTTTACTCTCTCTTACTTTACGCCAACCAAGAACAGTGTTTACAAATTAGCTTCTGATCCTTCATGCATTGCATCTGACATATTCCTTTTTTTAGAGATGATGAGGTAGAGACAAATGTGATAAAAGTTGGTCATGATTGAAAGAAAGAAAGATGAGGATAACAATGATGACCATATTTCCTCAGATACACATTTGATGGATCAGACCTGATAATAGCTAATGTGGAACCAGGGGATGAGGGCGTGTACACCTGTCAGGTCATCACTAAGCTGGACATGGCTGATGCCAACAGCACCCTCACGTTATGTGGTAAGATCACTGATCACATACTGTATGATCAATTACCAGCATGTGTCTGAATATACAACAGGCCTAGACAATATATGCACAATTTTTCAGAGAAATATTTTTTCTCACAATTAGAGAGACCTATTTGTTTAAACTTGCTGTGTGCAGGTAGTTGTGGTAATAATATTATTGTTGTCCCCTTTAGATCGTCCAGACCCTCCTGTCCTCCTCCAGATCACTGACCCTAAGCATCGTGCAGTCACCCTCAGCTGGACTCCTGGAGATGACCACAACAGCCCTGTGCTAGGTATAGTACAGACAAACACACATCTGCACACACCTACCTCATGCTTTCTCTGTTTTCCTTCTGTTCAGTGCTAAAACTGCTTTATATGGATGGTGATTCAACTTTTGGGTTTTAAGAAAATGTGTAATTTTTCCTGCTGAGATCCTGACGTTTACACTAGAGCCTAAGTGAGAATATGCACTGACACACACACACACACACACACGCACACACACACACACAAATACAAACATAGAACTTTTCATCTTGTCTAACTCCAACACTCAGAGCAACAACCACATATAATTTATCTCCCTCTGGCAAAATGAAAGGCTGCTCTGTTTTCATTACTTGGGCAGGATTATTATTTGATCTTCAGCATCAGACTTGTAAAGCTCATAGTTTCACTAAGTGTTTATGTTTCTATTGCTTCCTTCTTATTGTTTACCTCCTGTCTTCCCCCATCTCTCCTTGACTCTCTCTCTCTCTCTCTCTCTCTCTCTCTCTCTGCAGAGTATGTGATTGAGTTTGAGGACCAAGCTTTGAAGCAGAGGGGCTGGGAAGAGCTGAAGAAAGTAGGAGGGAATAAGAAGCGTGCTAGCCTCTCTCTGTGGCCCTACATGTCCTACCGCTTCCGGGTCATTGCCATCAATGATGTGGACAAGAGCGACCCCAGCAAGCCATCTGAAATCCACAACACACCTGCTGAAGGTTAGAGACAGTTTTTCTTAACCACAAGTTTTTATTCTCAAAATGAACCCCAAGGGTCACAACACTGAACTTGTTTTCAATCACAGCTCCAGACAATAACCCTGAAGATGTTAGGAGTGAGTCCAGAGACCCGGATACCCTGGTCATCACCTGGGAGGTACATCTGTTACCTGAATGTGCAATTATCTAAAGCATTATCAGACAAATCAGAAAAAAGGGGATTGTGCCTTATTGACTGCTGTTCCCATCACTGCAGGACATGGACAAACGTAACTTCAACGGACCTAACTTCAAGTACCGGGTGCTGTGGAGGCGAGTGGTGGGCAGCGGGCCCAAATGGCACACCAACTACACAACTGCACCACCATTCACAGTCAGTGACATTGGCAACTTTTCTGCCTTTGAGATCAAAGTTCAGGCTGTCAATGAAAAAGGGGACGGACCTGCACCAGACCCCGTCATTGGCTACTCAGGAGAAGATTGTAAGATATATTAAAAAATCGGTTGTTAAGCAGTTTTTCAGCAATACCATTTTCTTTCACTGGGAATACTTCAACGTTGTATTCTTTCTCTCGTTGTCTCTCAGTTCCATTGGAGGCTCCAATGGATGTGGGTGTTGTACTAATGAACAGCACTACCATCAGGGTGACCTGGGCAGCAGTAGACAAAGAGACGGTCAGAGGACACCTGCTGGGATACAAGGTACTGATCCTGTATCTCTGTTTGGTCTAAGATATTCAGATCCTGTGCTCATGAATAATGCATACATTGGGTTTGCAGCAGAGGCAGCCAGATCTTAGCTTGGCAAGGGCCTCGGAGTTCTCTTGAGTTTCAAGGTTGTGAAGAATAAAGTCTTTTTATAAAATTTTAGATGATCTAACCTTCAAAATGTTTCACACTTCAGTGGCACTGCTTCTCTTTCTCTCGGTTGGGTCTTTGATGCATGTTCCATTCAACACCAAAGCCGTACGCTATATTTTTTCACTAATAAAAGTAAATGTTTCTTCAGGTCTGATGACATCACTCAATACAGCCATGATATGAAATTAATTTAGCATAAGAAGTGTATGAAATGTTTAAAATTCAAATTATTTCTGGGGTCCAGATCTACTTGACCAGAACCGGCTTCAGGAGACCCCATCGAGGCCGGAGGGCCAAGGAGTCAGAGAGCACTGTGGTGGTGGAGACTGGGGCCAGCGAGGAGAAGAAGGTGATCAGTGATCTCAGACCATACTCCGAATATACCCTGGCCGTCACTGTGTTCAACAACAAGGGAGAGGGACCCCCCTCAGAGCCGCTGTCCTTCAAGACTGAAGAGGGAGGTGAGAATGAGAAAGAGAGAATAAATTGGGGACGGAAGGGCGACAAGGCTGAAGTGGGGGGTGGTGATAGATAAAGTGGGCAAAGATGTTAAATTACAGACGGAGAGAAAGATGGAGCAGGATGGGAGAAGGGGAGGGGTGGATAGTGGGTAACAACAGAGGGAATGACACTGTTCTCCAGAGAATGACAGTAAAGAGATAGAGCGTGAAACTGATGCAGGGATAGATATTATTGAGCAGGCAGGTGTTGGGGGAATACAGTAGGTCAAATAAGTATAATAATGCCTTTTAAGCTGAGTGCATTTTAATCAGGGCTGTTTGTGTTGCTGCTAGTACCTGGTCCTCCCACATCCCTCATGCTGGACAGCCCGTCAGAGACAGAAATGACCCTCCGCTGGACGCCTCCTGGACAGCCCAATGGAGTCCTCATTGGATATCTACTGCAGTACCAGCAGAGTGAGCATTGTTTACACCCTTACACCTACAAAATAACCAACATTTGGTACATTCTGTTTAATAAGTGCTGCATGAAAGATATCAGTAAAAACATCAGTGCGAATGACACCAACCGATACATTTCCCGCTAAATCAATAACACTAGAAATATGTCAGAAGCAAAGCCTCTTAACGATGCTCATCAGTCAGTCACATGTCACCCATAACGATGTGTTGAAGATCAAGTAGTGATTGAATGTTTTTTTGGCTGTGCTGTGGTCAGTTGTGGAGAGTGATGACAGCCCCATGCAGGTAGAAACAATAGACGACCCCACAGTCAACCACCTCACCCTGAAGAGCCTGGACCGTCACAGCCACTACCGCTTCTACTTAAGGGGCCGCACTCACGCAGGGGATGGAGAGCCCATCAAGAGGGAGGGTGCCACCATGCTGGATGGAGGTACAAAGCCAATTCTTCTTCATTGCAGATCTGACTCGTAAAGGAACAGGTTGTACTAGATCAAGAATGTGATTGGTCTGAATGTCTTGCAGCACCTCCTGCCAACATCACTACATCTGTGGGGGAAAACTCAGTCAACTTCAGCTGGGTGGCCAAGAAGAGACACAGGAATGTTAGCTTCCAGATCCTCTACCTCAACAAAAATGGTACAACATCTACACTAATAAGTGCTTAGAGAAAACCTCATTGCATTAGTAAACAATGAAAAGGAAAATCAAGGCTCCCTTTCAGGGACAGGGAACCTTGCAAGGGCGTGAAATCCCATAGCCCAACACTATATGTGTTGTACCTTGTTCTTTTCCTTCAGGGATCAGAAGTTAGTCATAACATTTCATTTATGTCATGTCTCTGCAGATGGCAGTAATTGGAAGAGGACAGAGAAGGTGAACTCCTCTCAGTCTTTCTACCAACTCCAGGGCCTGACTCCTGGCTCTCATTATCGTCTACGCTTCTCCTACAGCAACACCACCTTCTGGGAGACTGACATCGACACAGAAGGAACAGGTACTATCAGCATTCTTCCTTCATTCATCCTCATTCCTTTCATCTTCTCTGCTCTCTCCTCTGGGCTTCCCACATCTAAATATAAAGAATGATCCTACTGAGAGTGTCTTGCAGTTCTCTCCACTGCTTGTGAAGTGCTTTCAAAGACTCGTGTTTATCTGAAAAGAGAGCTTGGTTAGCCATATGAAATGATTCATTACTTGTATTTGTTTGGCGTATTGTGCTGTATTCTTTGGTTCCCGAGCGAAATGCCACCCTGTCAGCATGCATAATGCTCTGTCTGTTTTGCTCTAGATCCTTCTCCCTCTTTTATCTCATTTCTTCTAGCTTTTTTATCCTTCCCACTACTCTTGTACTTTCATGCTGTTTCTCCATTACAAAAAGCATACTCTCTTCTTTTCCCTCTGAAGGAGTGACGGAGGTGCAGCCAAGCTTTGCAACACAGGGCTGGTTCATCGGTGTTGTGAGCGCCATCGTGCTGCTGCTGCTGATACTGCTCATCCTCTGCTTTATCAAGAGGAGTAAAGGGGGGAAGTATTCAGGCAAGTGTTGATGAATACAAAATGGTTGAGGCCTTGAACAGCTCTATATTCATTCCTCCTTCTAAGCCTGTGTGCAATAACAATACAATGTTAGATAACTGCTTTATCAAACTGTACACGAGCTTTGTTGGTAACACTGGACAGTCTGGAGCAATAAAGCTTTCTCATAAGGAAAATGACAAGAAAAACAAGTCAAGCAATTACAGGAATGCACAGTAAACAAGATTATTCTTACTGGAAAGAAGTAAAATAAGATCACACTTGCACAATTCTCTCCAAACAGCTCCCTATATGGTCCCTATAGTGGCTCCAACTCCAAATAATTGGCTTTCAGGTGTCCGCCTTTCTCCCTCGCAGCCTTCACATCAAACATGTAGTGAAACATACCTCTAAGCCTCCACTTCTTTATTATGATGGTAGGGAAGAAGCTCTGCCCTGAAAAGAACTGTGAAATAAAAATCACAAACCACAAGAGAAACTGCAACCTGCAGGCCACTGTCTGGCTGGTCAGAGGAAAGCAACAGCGTTTCGTCCCTTTCCACACCAGGGAGAAACAAGTGGCTGGATCGTCTTAAAGTAGACTTAATTGCCTGTTCTTAAAGGAAGGACTAATTTAATAATAAATACTGAACAATTCATTATTTAAATTGTTTTGAATTTTATAGTAATAGTCATAGTGGTCGTTATTACACTGAAAGCCAGATGAGAAATTACGTCAAATATCAAACTATAAATCACATAAACAAACAGATTCTGACAACAGATAGTCCAAATCTTTTTGCTCCACATACACAAACTCCTTTTTTTCACTTGGTGTTATCTTGCTGTGCGACAGAATGTCATTATCGATGTCTGAGACGGTGTCTTAGAGAGAAACATGGTTGAGATCTTCCTGATAATAAAATCCAATAATCTACTCCTCAGTGAAAGATAAAGAAGAGGGTCCGATGGACTCAGAAGCACGGCCTATGAAGGATGAGACTTTTGGAGAGTACAGGTTTGTCATCTGAATGCACATCAAGTGTTACATTATGTTTCTATAGATCCTTTAAATTCAAACTCCTAACACATCTCTGACTCCCTCTGCACTGGCTTTCCTAACCCTTTGTGTTCCTTTCATTGTCCCTTTTCTCCCTAATGCTTGCCCATGCTATGCAGATCTCTAGAAAGGTATGCTGTGCTATCCCAAACCCACTTATTTATTATTCCCTGCCAATGCCTGACTTACCCACTGACTTTCCTGTAACATTTGGTATCATCATAATGTTATGTATTATAAAGGGCTGCAACGATCGATTAATCTGCCAGTTATTTTCTCTATTAATGATTTGGTTTATAAAGCATTAGTCATCAAAGGTTTTTTTTGTCTAACAGTCTAAAAACCCCAAATACTTAGTTTAATAATGTAAGACGAAGAAAGGCAGCCATTTCTCACATTTGGAATCTCACTGGAACTATCATTTTTTGTGCGTTTTTTCTAGAAAAAGTATCTAGTATTAAAAATCATTGCGGTTCTAGTATTCTAGCATGTAATCAGATCACATGTAATCTTATAACTTAACTTATTGCTTTTGACCTCTACTGTGCTCTCGCATACTGTAGTGACCTTGAGGAGAAGCGCACAGCTAGCCAGCCGTCCCTGGGCGAGGAGAGCAAGCTGTGCAGTGAGGACAACCTGGACTTCAACGGCAGCAGTGCCATAACCACAGAGCTCAACATGGATGAGTCTCTGGCCAGCCAGTTCAGTCGGCCCAGCGAGGGGCTGGAGGGGCTCCGTGGCATACCCGACAACTCCCCGCTTAACCCCACCGCCATCTCCCCAGCCACCAATGGCATGCCCAACTCAGTCACCATCCTCGATTAACCCCCTCATATCCACCGCGGACCATCAGACCAAAACATCTCAACACATGTGCCCATACGCTCCTGCTCCCTACTGACTTGCTCTTGATCTGTAGTTTAACGACTAATACACAATCAATATATTGACTATTCAGATGCACCTGGCAGTCATCTGAACGACTGGACTATTTTGACCAAAGGAGTGTCCAAAGTAGTGGACAATGTGATACAAGTTTGACTGACCTGAAGATGTCCTTTGACCCCCCCCTCACCCTCCTCTATCTGTGTGTTTACAACATATCTTGATGACTAACATTCATTTCTCTCACTTTCCTCTCTTTTGTTTCTCTACACAGACAACTCTATAGAAAGATTAAAACAGAATGTTGTACAGGTAAACATATCAGAGGGATTGTAGGTATGGTCCTATAGAGATGCAGGGTAGTGCATTGAAAGAGGACGGAGGAGGATGATGGTAGAGCCTAGTGTGGGGAAACAGACGGCACATGCTGCTGTAAAAAGTCTTGAATCTTAGAAACTTGTCTTATATTAATTATTTCTCACATGATTGTATGTCTAATGCCATTTGATGTCTCAGATTGTACTTACCAGTGACATTTTTTTTATAAATGTGTTACAAAACATTCTTTTGTTATCTTTTATTTATATTATCACTTTTTCATATTGTTTTCTACAATATTTGTTAAACACATGACTTCTCCTTATCGTCATATTTCATAGATCGAATTGTTTTAATTGAAACTAAGTAAAGCCAAGTTTCTTACTATAAATAACATTGGATGCATAAGGGGAACTTGCTGTGAAAATGCTGAGTAGCATCTGGTGTATATAGCTGCATCTACATCTATCTATTTAGCCATAATACAGTATTATAGATATGTACATGCTCCTTATAAGTTCCTGTGCCTGCTGGGTTTGCATAGAGCACCAGATTGATGTCATTACTCTCTCGCCTTCCCACCAGAAGTGTAATGTCATTATTGGAAATGATATTGTAATTTTTCGTGTCGAGACCTATGTGTAGCTTTCTGTATCTGTCTTTGTCTCTTTCTACACTGTATTAAAAACATTGTTGTCTCTAATCAACAATCTTTTCATACCTGTCCATCTCATATTACACAAATTGTTTGAGGAGCAGTATTTATGTATATTTACAGATCAGAGAGTGGAGTCTTGTGGGCAGACACTCTCAAGTTTTATTTTCAGACCCTCATCAATGCAAGTTCATATTGCAGACAGGCGTTATGATTGCAAGTTGATGTATAATAAAGACAAGCAGTTGGTATTTACATCAAACACAGAGAATGTATTCTTTTTAGAGCTGGGCAGACATTGTATTTACATGCTACTGATTAAAAGAAATCTGAAAAGAGTGGTTATGAGACGACCTGGAAGAAGTTTTTTTCCCACACAGAATGTAAATACAACCCTTACAGATTGTTTTGATGAACCCAACCATGTTTGATATAAAAATGTGAAAAATGTGCAGGTTTGAGGCCACTTAACTTTAAAATGTTGCAAGTTGTCCTTTCTCTTCTTTGTAATATTGCTATGAATTCAAACTTTCTGTCTTTGACTAATGATTGCAGTGAGATTTGGCTGTTTTAGCAAAAATAGTTCATAGTTGAGGAAAAAAAAATAAAAAAAGGGGAAAAAATCCACATTGTTCTGTAGATGTTTGCAAACATTTCAAAATCTGAAAATCTAAAACGTTGTACATTAGTGTCATATAGTGATAGTAGTTACATTACAATGAAAACTAAGATTGCGTTCATGCCCATAAACATCCAGCAATGCATTGCAGCGAAGTGAATATCTGTGGAGTTTTTGTCTCATGCAGTTATGAGAGGCAGAGATGCAGCGACCCAGTTTGTGCATACCACAGGGAGTACCTATATGCAACTTTGCTGCCTCAGTTCTCTCTATTCAAATAAAAGCTTGACACTGGCCAAACATCACCTGACAGTCCCTGAGGTAAAGAATACGGGATGTCTATAAAGGCTAGTGGCACTGAAAGAGGTGTGTGTAAGCTCCCCTGTTGTTGGTTATTCAGACACACTCAGGACAAATAAAGCTTTTAAAAAAATCTATTTTCATACAGGAGCGGTGAATGACTCAAAATATGCCAATATTCTAACTTGACTATCTGCTGCTAAACATCTGTGTTTGTCAGTGTTCGAGGGCAAATGTTAGCTTTGAATGAGGAATGAGTGTACACACACAGATACTCACTCGACTGCCACTCACTCTTTGCTTTTCATGTGTCGAGGGAGGAAGCCCTGGCCTTTGCTTTCAACTGCTGTTTTCCCTGCCCTTTTTTTTTAATATTCAAAAGATAAAAGCCTAAAAAAGTGAATTGGTTCATTTAGAGAAGCTTCTTCAGAACTCCGACAAGCAGGCAGATTTTAAACAACAATGCCTGAGTGGGGAGGGGAGGGGTGAGGGGAGGAAGGAGATGTGTGTCACTGCCGGAGTGTAGATGTGCCTATTCGTGGTGTGTGGGGTGCACAATTAGAACAATGGGACTGATGGTATCCATACGTATCATGGATGAACAACAGGAGTTAGATGGACTTGTACCACATATGGGGCCAATAATTGTAACTGCATTATGAATCTACCACTGTAACTGGATATATGACTGAAAAATAAAGTACGTGGAACAATCTGTATCAAAAAAGGGTTCCTTTTTTGTCATCAGTATCAGCCAATAAAATCGATGCATATGTGTCACAAAAATTGTAAGCAGCTATTATTGATCACTCAGGTTTCAGTTCACATTGAGTGTGAGTATAGCAACCAGTAGATTTTATTAGCACATTGTCACAGGAGGACAAGCCTGTGTAAGATGTGTGGTGGTCAGCGGGAGCTTGTGTTGAACTGAAAAAAGTAGTCCTTGGTGGGTTTGTTGGTGTATAGCTTCTTGTTCAGGTACTCCTGACTACGGCAGACAGAAACACAAATAAACACAAGGTGAGAAACTGTTTCCAAAAAATGCTTATTTAAATCTGAATCTTACATTAGAGTAGTTTATCACTTGCAACCCAAAATACATGTGCTGACTACTGCCTGAATAGTCAGTGTATGTATGTGTGTGCAGTGCTCACTATGCCTGCTGCTCCCTGGCCAGCTGCATGTTGTAATGATCTGTCTGAATCCTCTTCTGTCTCCTCAGCTCTGCTGCTCTCTTTTCCTCCTCCTCTGTTTCTTTGGATAGTTTCAGGAGCTTAAGTTTCCAAGCTGCCTCCTGAACCTTCTCTGCATCACGTTGTCTCTAAAGATGGAAAGAAAAAAGGTCTGAATGCTAAACCTGAGTGGAACTTTTATGATCTAGCAGTGTTCTTATGAACTAATGGTTCCTAACTAGTTCCCAACCTGGGGATTTAGGACCCAACCAAATGGTTAGAAGATAAATTGACAGTATAGTTCCTAATATGATAAGAAAACAGAAAAAACTAATCCTGCTACACAAAACTAGGTTTATATTTTCAGATGTATTAAGCACCAGATCATTTTAACATTTAAACCCACTAAATCTAAAACAATCTGATAAGGAATAATGTCCCTTTGGTCACAACCTAAACTCCCTGTGTGTGTATTAGAGTTGCATTGTGTTGTAGAGTGACTCCAGCACCTGTCTCTCAAGACGCTGTTCTTCTCTCTCCCTGTGGATGGCGCTCAGCTGCTTAGGGCTCATCCCCTTCCACTTGTCTATCAGGACCCGAGGCGGTTTCCCTCCTCCCACCTCTCTCTCCGCTGCCTCTGCACACTCTGTCATCATGTCGGATGTCAGCGTGTGCCATATCTCTGCCAGATTCTCCCTTTCCTCTCTCCTGTGCTGCTCCTTCAGTTTCTCTTCCCGCTCTGCAGCCTGTTGGGGAACAGTATCCATTGAGGCCTTACTACTGATGATGAAGAACAGCTGATTGATCATCCCCTTGATGATTAGAATAGCGGAAGGTTTACGAAACCCAACCTCTAATATGTGGTTAATTCTAGCATAGAGACAAGAGTCAGCCATATGGTGAATGTCCTCCTGGGAGACCCACTCAGTCAGTTGTATTTGCATGTGCATCGTGCATGTGAGTGGTTATTAGAGAAACCACACAATTGTCATGAAAAATACCATGAACTGAATGATTTATAATGATGCGTCCCAATGGAGGATTCAGCTGAGTGCATTCAGGCAAATGAGGGGAGAGCTAAATGGGGGCTTTTAAAAACAGACAGGGCCTACGCATACATCAAAGAAGTTTAACCATCCATGTTGCTTGGTACCAACTAATATGATGGACGCCTTGCAGCAGCAAGTGTGCGTACGCATCACTTAACATTTTCAATTAGCAATTTTAATTTCAAAATCACACCTGAGAACACAATGTCAGAGCTCAAAACCCCCACTGGATTTTGTTTGGAGGATCCATATCAGCAGGAGGTGTGTGTGTGTGCATCTGTGTGTCCATCTGTGTGTGCACATTCATGTACTGTACCAGAGTTTGATTGTAGTTGTCGAGAGCGATGCGGGCAGCTTTCTTACACTCCTCCTCTACTGCGTGCAGCTGAACCCCCATAAGGTCCTGATGCACCATCTCTTTGCTCACGAGAGTCTCTGTGACACACACACACGCAAGTTGGAAATCACACCTGCGTTAGCCATTATCCATTGTACAATGCTCTTTAATGGCACACTCACACATGCATAACGGCTCTCTGGGATGAGCATCCATCAATGCCACCTGGCAGTAAGGGCTGTGCGTAGGAGTGTGTGATTGTTTGTGCAGGAAAGCATGAAGCATGTGTGTGATTTACAGAGGCTATAGTGTACAGCATGTTAGCTCATCAGTGATTACAGTGTGTGGGCTTGTATTTGCCTTTTTTCACCTCTGTGCTTGGCTCCCATGTGCCTTCTCTCATTGTCTTCCTTCTGCGCTCGCAGATCTCTTTCTGTCTTCTTTATTTGTTCTCTCCTCTTTTGTTCGTCTCCAATATCCTCTCCCTGTACGTGAAACAAGGACACGGTGCACAGGGGGGAGCGTGATTATTCATTCAGCCATTCGCTGGATTTTGTACTACTGGCCTTGATGTACACCGAGCACCTGTCTGTGTCACCGATCCTACCTGAAAGACTTGCATGCTGGCAGGCCCCAGCTCGCCCTCTGGAATGGTGATTCTAAATGCCCCCTTCAGGCCACACTTGAGATCAGCATCTCGAGAGTCCTCTACACGTTGATGAGTGGCCCAAAACTGGGTCAGGTCAGTATGCAAAGCTGCCCGCTTCTCTCTTTCATCAATATCTTGCTGCAGCAGTACATCATCGTGATATTTTCTCAGCTTATCTGCAATGTAATGGAGGTGATTTCATAAATGGAGATGGCCTAAAACCATATTCTTCTAGAGGACTCAGTTCCTAGTTATGCCCCTGGGTGAATAATGGTTGTGATTAAAATGAATCCTCCCTGGCTGTCATCATGTCCATACTTTACCAAAAGCTTTGTCCTGTTGCATCTCCATGTTTTGCTGATGTTTTTTCTCCTGGACCTGTTGGTTGACAGCATCAAGATCAAGGCCCATCACACGGAGCCGGGTGTTGAAGATCCGGGCCTTGCGTGCTGTCTCTGCAGACCTCCGCCTCTGCACCGCCTTTTCTAATGACTGGTCTACAGGCAAATCCACTTTGTACATTTTCTCCGTTTCTAATGGGACTAATGGGAATAAATACATAATTACAAAGCCGATTATTATGGCTGACATCCTTGCTGGAAATAAATGATTTAATTATTATAACTATCATACACTGGTGAAATCATCTTAAACCAGATTTGATCAGATTAGTATTTTCTTTAAAGACACATCACAGATTTAAAGCAGCACTTACCTCTGACGTTACAGATGTGGCCAAATTATTTAAGTTAATTTAAGGACTTTAGACCCCTGTAGCACCTCGTGAATGACGCTGCTGTCGAGTTATGTTGTGTTTGGATGCCCACTGTAACCATGGTAACATCTCAATTTGCCGCTGGGTTGTGCTTTGCTTTACATAAATAAAATAATTAATTAACAGTGAGTGGTGCGCATGTACAGAAACATTAAAGTTTTCTGTAATTAGCACCATTTAATAATAATACATTTTATTGTAAACGTACATAATTTAACGTTAGTTGGTGGAGCAAACGGCACAACCGTGGACTCAAACTCCCATCAACGTAATCTCGCGATAAACTGCGGGGTTTCGTGTGTCGCGCGCTCAAGGGTCTTCCTGTTGGATTGTAAAATGGCGCATTGTTGTCACAACCGCATCGCGTATATCTGACTCAGATTATGAAGCGGTTTAGACCATTAGGATAAATATGCACTTCATAATGTGACTTGTGCATAAGCCAGCAACAGATCGAGCAGAGAGGGCCGTTAATTTCCGTGCATGCTTCGTCTTTGAGATAGCTTCTCCGGTAAACACCGCTCGTTAGCATCAGCTAGTTAGCATTCTACTAGCTGATATTCACTGCAGAACAGCGGCGCAAATATAACGAAGATGGGTTATTTAAAACTGATAGAGATCGAGAACTTCAAGTCGTATAAAGGAAGACAGATCATTGGACCTTTTCACAAGTTCACTGCAATCATCGGACCCAATGGATCAGGTATGTTATGGTTATAATATAATATGAACTGGCGGCTAATCCAAAATGCAAACTGCCTGCTAGCATTGGCTCACGGTAAACAGTGCAGCAGTGTCCCGCTGTCTGAAGATGTTTTTGTTTATGCGGAGAATTTATGTTTGTGCTGCGTCTGACTGTTGACTACAACATCACCTATCATACGAACTATGCGTTATTGTTACTGTTCTGCACTGTTGCTTATTTCTGTGTTGTTTGTGTTTTGATTTATGACTATAGACTTATACAGTGTTGCATGCGTGCATATTAGTTCATTTGTTGTATGCATGATGAAGCTATGTTTTTGTCTGTGTCAAGTTTAATATGATCATAGTTTCTACATTCTTTCTTCTTCTGTTCTTGTAGAGTTATAATGTATCATCTCTGTAAACACAGATGCAACGTCTTAACTAAGTACAGCCTTTAAAATCACCAGATCTTTACTTTCAACTATCAACTTTCAATTTATTCATGTAGGCATTTGTTACATTAATAAAATGCAATGTATGCAGGACTTCTAGATGTCGCTATTTTGCAGTCCTTATCTGAATAAACACTGAATTGAACAGACAACTGCACATTATAAATGTCATGTAGGTAAAGTTAGATTGTACCTAACAAACTGGTTAATAACATTTGTATATTCTGCATTTGCGTTAGATTTAAATGGGTTACTAAAAATCTGAATGCTGTTGTTGTAGGAAAGTCCAATCTCATGGACGCCATTAGCTTCGTGTTGGCAGAGAAGACCAGTAACCTGCGTGTGAAGACTCTGAAGGACCTGATCCATGGAGCACCTGTAGGAAAACCAGCTGCCAACAGAGCCTTTGTCAGTATGGTGTACCAGGAAGATAACGGAGAGGAACGCTCCTTCACAAGGGTCATCATTGGTATGAATTGCCATTGACAGTCATGTTGGACTGTATCATTCAGTTACTTCATTAATGCATATCTGCGTGAAATGAAATATATTCGTCTAGTAACTTTCTTCTGTCGCTTTAACAATAAATTAGAAGGCATCCACTTTGCTGTTTTGTGTGCTTTCCATTGTGAATTGAAGGAATAGGATGGAAAATGTTGCAACACAGAAAAAAATTGGTGTAATGTTGCATCACTGCTTCTGTAGGCCAACCATGAGTTTTAAATGTTTTTAAACATTGCCTTAAAATGCTGCCTTTTACATGCATTCAACAACAAATATTTTTCACTGTCTTCACATTTAATATGAATCCATCTTACATCCTGAAATCCACCCAAGCTGCAGTTGAGATCTGTAATGAGCAAAGCTAGTCAAGCAACACAGAATGCAAATATGTGTTAATTATAAGACCATTGTCTTTTGTTGGACAATGTTAATTAAAATAGCATTTCATTGTGCAAGCTATTGTATAATAATTGTATAATGACAATAAAACCTTGAACCTTGAAAGGCCCATCCAGCCATCTTGTATTGTGCTTTTGATGAGCTAACGTTTCTGATGTTTTATATCCTTTGTTTCAGGTTCCTCTTCTGAGTACCGTATCAACAGCAAGGTGGTGAGCTTACCTGAATACAGTGAAGAGCTGGAAAAACTTGGTATTCTGATCAAGGCTAGGAACTTCTTGGTCTTCCAGGTGAGAAATCCTAAAAATATTTTTTAAGAGAAATGTATTAATTGGTGTTCTTTCATAAAGTTTCTGTACTGAGCCATAGGTTTATCTTTCATTAAAATTTTTGGGATGTGGTTAATGTAGCCATGCATTTGGCTTCACTAGGTATCACAACTTTGAATGTGATTCGGCCAATTAGAGCCGAGGCCCAAAATATACATTTTTATGGTGTGTTATTAATATTTGGTAAAATGGTATTTGCAGTTGTTGACCACAGTTTTATTCCCTGCTTATTCTGCCCCCAGGGAGCTGTAGAGTCTATTGCCATGAAGAACCCTAAGGAGCGTACAGCTCTGTTTGAGGAAATCTCACGTTCTGGAGAGCTGGCCCAGGAGTACGACCGCAGGAAGAAGGAGATGGTGAAAGCAGAGGAGGACACGCAGTTTAATTACCATCGTAAGAAAAACATTGCTGCTGAGCGCAAAGAAGCCAAGCAAGAGAAAGAGGAGGTATGTACTTTGTGTTCAGTCTAAACATGAATATATTATCTCTGAAATTACAGTCACTTCTACTCTATGTATTTGTGTCCTGCTTAGATTAGAAATTGGTTTCATCTAACTTTTGACCCTTGATTTTAAAGTGTGTTATCCTGTGAGAGGATTTTGACCAACAGTAAGGGCTAGTTATTAATATTTACTTTGGATTAGTTTCAGAATCAGAATCAGAATCAGAAATACTTTAATAATCCCAGGGGGAAATTATTTAAGTTTTGTATTAATATGTTGATTGTTCCACATATTTGTGTTATCTGTCTTTAGATACTACTTTATTGTCATTGTACTGAGACAACTAAATGTAGTTTACTATTGCTGCCTATTTTGAAAAAGAGATTTTGACGCTTTACTAGTTACATTAAGTCCATCAGTACCCAAAACACATAGAATGTACTTTATCTCATCTCTCTCCTCCCATTCTTCCACCAGGCTGAGCGTTACCAGCGCCTGAAAGACGAAGTTGCCAGGGCTAGTGTTCAGTTGCAGCTCTTCAAGCTGTACCACAACGAGACTGAGATTGAGAAACTGAACAAAGAGTTGGGTCAGCGGAACAAGGAGATTGATAAGGACCGTAAAAGGATGGACCATGTCGAGGAGGAGCTGAAGGACAAGAAGAAGGAGCTGGGCAGGCTGATGAGGGAGCAACAGACCATTGAAAAAGAAATTAAGTAAGTGACAATTACATGATCTCACAGCTCACTCATTTACTAATTGTATAACTAACGCCATTTAAAGCCTAGGGCTTTGTTAATCACTTGACTCTGCCCACAGAGAGAAAGACTCCGAGTTGAACCAAAAAAGGCCGCAGTACATCAAGGCCAAAGAGAACACCTCACACAAGATCAAGAAACTTGAGGCGGCGCGCAAATCATTGCAAAATGCCCAGAAGATGTACAAAAAACGCAAGGGGGACATGGATGAGCTGGATAAAGAGATGAAGGCAGTGGAGTTGGCCAAGCAAGAATTTGAGGAGCGCATGGAGGAGGAGGCGCAGAGCCAGGGCCAGGACCTCACCCTGGAGGAAAACCAGGTCTGATATGTTAGAATGTTGTACACGTTTCATTTTAAATAGTTTAGTATTTGCAGGATTTTATAGAGCTGCACAATTAATCATATAATTATCGCGATCACTATTTTGGCATTCTACAGTTAAATTAACCTTATCGTCTATGATATCGACGTTTTAAAATGTTTGCTGGGCTCATAGAAAACACAATAGAAATCAATCAGACACATATTAAATCAAGCGCTTTCCAAACTAAGAGACAACTGAAACTGAATACTGGACCTCGTATGTAAGAAATATAAATGTACATTTACCCTCAAACCTATTTCACTATATTGTAATTCTTCAGGCAGCCATATACTGTATTAAGATTACAGTAAAAATATCTTAATGTGCTAATTGAGTGTGTAGTGTTCAATACAACTGTCTTTTTTGTCTTGGCTTCTCAAAATTCATTCAGTGGTTTGACATTAAGATGGTATAATTAGAAAGCTAGCACATGGAAATGCCAGGCTTTGGTGTGTGTGTGTGAATTGCATGTCAAGTTTTTTTATTATGTTATAGTATCAGATTGATTTTGTATAAATTACTTTACAGGACTCACGTGACTCACTTTACATGACGTTTCTCTCCCCCCTCCCCCACAGGTCAAGCAGTACCATCGCCTGAAGGAGGAGGCCAGTAAACGCGCTGCCACCCTCGCACAGGAGCTAGAGAAGTTCAACCGTGACCAGAAAGCCGACCAGGACCGCCTTGACTTGGAGGAGAGGAAGAAAGTGGAAACAGAGGTAAATAAGTTAATGATAGCAGGTTTGCCTGTGCCAGAATCCATTTTAACTGATATGAATGCAACCATAACCTTATATTTTCTTATCTCTTTCCAGGCTAAAATCAAACAGAAGATCCGTGAAATTGAGGAAAACCAGAAACGTATAGAGAAATTAGAGGATTACATTTCTACCAGCAGGTATGCTGTTCTCATTTTTTTATTGTTTGTACAGTGCTGTGTTCAGCTTATTGCTTTTATAGGTCTCTGCATTATACGCCTTCATTCACACTCTTTTGTCCTGTTACCCCTCAGGCAGTCACTTGATGAGCAGAAGCGCATGGAGGAGGAACTGACTGAGGAGGTGGAGATGGCCAAGAGGAGAATTGATGAGATCAACATGGAGCTGAATCAGGTGCTCAATACACACACACACACAAACACACATAAACACACACAACACACAAAATTTACAGATACACACACACACAAACACACACTCAACAAATTATTTAAAATGGTGTAAGCTGACTGTCAGTGATTTCAGTGTGCAGCATTTGTTACCTTCTCTGGAACACCTTGACTTCATGTTTTCATGTTGCATCTATACCTGTAATCTGGAAGTGAGCAATAAATGTTTCTCGCAGCAGACAGTGTGACATATTGGGAAAAGCACATGTGTCACCAATAAAATAATAATGTGTGCTAGTAATCCATGCCAGCATACACAATACCAGAGGCTGGCACTCGCACTTCTATTGTTAATTTTATTAGCTACACTTTTGTTTGACAAGTGAAAATGTCAGCTGTGAAATAGTCTATAACGAATATTATTATTGGCTTTTGCTGTAGGTAATGGAGCAGCTGGGAGACGCAAGAATCGACAGGCAGGAGAACAGTCGCCAGCAGCGCAAGGCAGAGATCATGGAGAGCATCAAAAGACTCTACCCTGGCTCTGTGGTAAGACAACTGTGACAATATTCAGTATAATATTATCTAATTCTCTTACGCTTACAATACCACCCTGCTATATTTAGTGACATCATTCCGTAAACTTGTCATAAAATAATATCCTGCTTTCGCTCTTTCTTCAGTACGGTCGTCTAATCGACCTGTGCCAGCCCACCCAGAAGAAGTATCAGATTGCTGTGACCAAAGTGTTGGGCAAGAACATGGACGCCATCATTGTGGACTCAGAGAAGACTGGCAGAGATTGTATTCAATACATTAAAGAGCAGCGAGGAGAACCAGAGACCTTCCTTCCTCTCGATTACCTTGAGGTGAATACCAGAAAGTACAGATAATAGCTTTACTCCGGAGACTGTAGAGTGGTTAGAATATGCTTTATTAAAGTCGCACTATTGCGTAAAAGCATCACATTTGAACAAAATTGAGGGAGAAGAGGTTTATGTCAGTGTCTAATCCCAGTCAAAATCCAATGGAAAAAAAACAGCTCTGTTGAATTTTCTTGAAGCTTCTTTTATCACACTGATGAGCTTCCACCTTTATTGCATTATTTCATTACAGAGTTACTAATTAAAATACCATTAATTTGAGCTTTACAGCCAGCTGTCTTGGGTGGTTAATGTCTTGCTCAATATCAGACACCACTTTTCCTGCTGAAATGACACAAGAAAATAACTCAATTGGAATTGTAAATTGCTTTATTTATTTTGCTTTTTTCATCAAAGGTAAAACCAACTGATGAGAAACTCCGAGAACTGCGAGGAGCCAAACTGGTGATTGATGTTATTCGCTATGAGCCTCCGCACATCAAGAAAGCCCTTCAGTATGCATGTGGCAATGCTCTGGTCTGTGACAACGTAGAAGATGCCAGGAGGATCGCTTTTGGAGGGCCATACAGACACAAGGTACTTCATTTTGGTCTAACTGATGTTTTATATAATGTCGGTTGAGAATATTGTCTTCCACCTAACCTCTCCTTGTGTCGCTGTGTCCAGACGGTAGCCCTGGACGGTACTCTGTTCCAGAAGTCTGGAGTCATCTCTGGAGGAGCCAGCGACCTTAAGGCCAAGGCCAGGCGCTGGGATGAGAAGGCAGTGGACAAGCTCAAAGAGAAGAAAGAAAAACTCACCGAAGAGCTTAAGGTAACTTTAATTACTAACACGTCCATCTAGGAGGCTGTGGTTTTGGTCCTGTCTATCTGGTAGTTAGATATAATCAGGATCTTAATCAGGATCAAGTCTTTTGTGAAGCATGGTGTGCTGGAAATGTTGATGGAATGCAGTTTTTGACCTATAGTTGCTGCCTGGAGATGGATTGTCACTTGAAGTAAACTCACAACAATTTCTACTTAATGTTTTTCTTTGTAGGAGCAAATGAAGGCCAAGAGGAAGGAGGCAGAGCTGCGTCAGGTGCAGTCTCAGGCCCACGGTCTGCAGATGAGACTCAAGTATTCCCAGAGTGATCTGGAACAGACAAAAACCCGCCACCTCTCCCTCAACATGCAGGTACAGCCTAGTTACAGTTACAGTTTAGCTCATTTTCCTCTTCCTTTGTTTGTTTCTTGCTGTAATGACTGTTGCATTAAAACTTGTTTCATTTGTGTCATGCAGGAGAAGTCTAAGCTAGAGAGTGAGTTGGCAAACTTTGGTCCTCGCATCAATGACATCAAGAGGATCATCCAGTCCCGTGAGAGGGAGATCACTGACCTGCGAGACCGCATGAACCTGGTGAGACTGACACAAAGCGAGGTCCATTTAGACGCCTGTTTATGAAGGTGTGGCATTGAAGTAATATACATGTTTTTTTTATTTTCCAGGTGGAGGATGAGGTGTTTATTGAATTCTGCAAAGAGATTGGAGTGAGGAACATCAGAGAGTTTGAGGAGGAGAAGGTGAAGAGGCAGAATGAGATTGCAAAGAAGCGGTGAGTTTAGTAATAATCAGCTCAAGCGTGGTAATTCTTTCCACATTCTTTGTTAACCTGTTGGTTTCTGTTTGGTCTAACCTGACACGCATCATTTTTCTTCAGTCTTGAGTTTGAGACGCAAAAGACCCGCCTGGGTATCCAGGTAGATTATGAGAAGAATCAGCTGAAGGAGGACCAGGAGAAAGTCATGATGTGGGAGCAGACTGTCAAGAAGGACGAGGCTGAAATAGAGCGACTTAAAAAGGTATGACGTGTTAATATTGTGACATCATATTGGAAAGACTGTTTATGTACCTTCTGGCAGCCTATTTGTTTTGTTCTGTTTTTGTTCTGTTTGGTGTTGTGTTTTTGTATTGTTTTATATGTCGTGTTTTTGTATTGTTTTGTATATATCTTTTCAATACATTTTGCCATTGTAAAATTGATAACTGTAAATAAAGTATTTAACAAAAAGGTAAAAACATGAAGCTAAGGGTATCTATTTTGTTCTCAATTGTCTTGTGTGTCTCTTTGTCATTTTTCTAATTTCCTGTAGGAGGAGCACAGGCACATGAAGATCATTGATGAGACAATGGCCCAACTGCAGGATCTGAAGAACCAGCACCTCACCAAGAAATCTGAAGTCAATGATAAGAACCACGATATGGAAGAGATCCGCAAAAAACTTGGTGGCGCCAACAAGTCAGTGTCTGCAAATAAACATACAACAAATATTTGAAATGTAATATAAATATCACTATTGTGTCACTTTGTACTACCAATGTTGTTTTTGTATCTTCCAGGGAGTTAACTCAGCTCCAGAAGGAGGTGACAGCCATTGAGACCAAACTGGAGCAGAAGCGCAGCGACCGTCACAACTTGCTGCAAGCCTGCAAAATGCAGGATATTAGGTTGCCTCTTCGTTCTGGAACAATGGATGATATCAGCCAGGGAGAGGTACAAACACTCTCAATGTAGGCTCTGTCTTTTATATCATTGGGATTGAATCCGGAAATTGCATTCATCTTTTGTTATACTATTCCAGGGGAGCTCCCAGACAGAGGAGTCCAGCAGCCAGAGGACTTCCAGCAGTGTTCTCGCTAAAGAGGCTCTCATAGAGATTGACTACAGCAACCTGTCTGAAGACCTTAAGGTAGCTGGTTCACACCACACTCATCCCTTACATTTAAACAGTCCAACTGGACCTCTCCTCATTTTATTAGTTACAAAGTACTTAACAATATACAAAAGAGGAACAGCTATTTGAAAACAAACATGTAATGTCTGTCGTTTACGCTACGCTTATGAAGTACACTTAACACATATGTAATCCGATTTAACTTGCTACAGGATGCATTGTCAGAGGAAGAGATCAAGGCGGAGACAAACACACTGCAGCAGCGGCTGAATGAGCAGCAGAGTATCCTACAGAGGATCAGCGCACCCAACATGAAGGCCATGGAGAAGCTTGAGAGTGTCAGGGACAAGTTCCAAGAGACCAGTGATGGTGAGAGTGCAGGATAATGGTAGAGGCTGGGATTATATAAGAGAGAAAGGAAGTAATGATACATGATACATTTCTAGAGCTCTTAGTAATGTTATCTGTGTGATCTCATGGTTTTGTTTCTGTCTTCGCTCAGAGTTTGAGGCTGCACGTAAGAGAGCCAAGAAGGCCAAGCAGGCCTTTGAGCAGATCAAGAAGGAAAGATTTGATCGTTTCAATAACTGCTTTGAGTCTGTGGCCACCAACATTGATGAGATCTACAAGGCCCTCTCACGCAACAGCAGTGCCCAGGTATGTCTCGATGTTTTTTTTTAGTTTTTTTTTATTTATTTTTTAACAACAGTTTAAAAACTTGGTCATCGCCTTTTATGCTATGGCAGGTAACAAACAAGTCACAGATCTCTCAAACATGTACTTGAACTTTTAGATATGTATCAAAAGCAAAACCTTTTACAACCTTCTACTCTTCTGTAGGCTTTCCTCGGCCCAGAAAACCCAGAGGAGCCATATCTGGATGGTATCAACTATAACTGTGTAGCTCCAGGAAAGAGGTTCAGACCCATGGACAACCTGTCTGGAGGAGAGAAGACTGTTGCTGCCTTGGCTCTGCTCTTTGCTATTCACAGGTGAAACAACGGAGGAGTACAAAGTTTTTAAACATGTTTGATTTTAAAAAAAGAGTTTTTGCACAGAAATATTTATTCACATTGCTTTAATGTTGATGTAGATGCACCATTGGAATGTTGTTAACAACATCTCTCCTGCTTGTCTCTAGTTACAAACCCGCCCCCTTCTTTGTCCTGGATGAGATTGACGCCGCTCTGGACAACACTAACATTGGAAAGGTCTGTTCACACAATTGGTATTTGATTCAGTGACATGAGCTTTTTATTTCTATTTTTAATTGAGGCTGCACATCACATTGAATACAAAGTACAACTCATAACTTCCCACTGTACCCTCAAGGTGGCCAATTACATCAAAGACCAGTCGGTGCAGAACTTCCAGGCCATCGTCATTTCGCTGAAGGAGGAATTCTACACCAAGGCTGACTCACTTATTGGTGTTTATCCAGAGGTGTGTTTCTCCATTGTCTATACAAAATACAGTGCAAACTGCAAAATAAAACACAGCACGGGTATAATACAGCATATCTGCAGGTCTGGTAAAGCATTAAATTCATTTCCCTCAAAAAAGACCTTATAGGCATCGGAATAATATAAATAAATGTTTTATTTCTTGCTATAGACAGTAACATTAGTCACAGGAGATGTTCTTCATCTATAGCTACAAGCAAGACTGTGCATGCAGTAAAATCCTTTTTGTGTTCAGTCAGCAGCACCATCAGACCTGTAGCAAACACCGTCGCTACAGTAGATAGGAAGCTCATCCATTCATAATGGGCAATTTGTCAATTTCTGCAATAACTTAAATTAACTAAAATAACTACTACTTCAGCCTCTACTATTCTGCTACTTCTTTAGCTCCAGGTAACATTAATTGATAAAATGTATTACTAGACATAATCATTTTTCTCATATGATCGGATTATAGATTTGGAAGTAATTAGTATAATAAGTCTACATGTCTAATCATGTCTTTTCCTCATCTTCCTCTCACAGCAAGGAGATTGTGTCATCAGCAAAGTGCTCACTTTTGACCTCTCTCAGTATCCTGATGCCAACCCAAATCCGAACGAATAGGACGAGCACTCCGAACACTGGCATTTTGGCAAGTTGGACTTTCACTTGCTGCTTCTCTCTGGATTGTTATCATATTCTGTAGTCACCAATCATGTAACCAATATGTCTCAAATGTTTTTTGTTTTTTTTAATGTTTATGTATTTTTTTGGATATGCTAGAGTAGTGAATTAGTGAGGTTTTTTTTAGTTGTTGGGGTTGTTCTTTATAGACAGTGACAACCAGGATGTATGTACATTTATAAAAGCCAGCCCTTTCTCAATTTGGCCATACAGGAGTGATTATAATATTCAATCAAAATTAATTAGAATCTTGTGAAAATGAGAGGGATTTAAACCTTTTTAACAGATTGTAGAATTTGTATCACATGGTAAAGTGTGTGGAATTTACCTGAGACAAGTATTTGTTGTCAGAGCTTTTATACTGTTTATGGCCCTCTTTTGGTGTGCTTTAAAGCCTTTGCCTGTCCTCTGTTGTGTGTACTGAAAGATGTATTTGCATTTTCATGTGCTACTTTTTTAAAGCTTAATCAGGAAACTGTTGTTACAAAATGGTGGATACATTCCCATGTGTGATAGCTAAATAAAACCCCTAGTTAGCTGCAACTAGCGGTGTCATAATGAGATCATGGAGCTTTGTCAAAACTGTCATCAGAAAATTATTTCAAAGGAATAATGTGCTGAGGTGAATCAGCTTTAGGTGAATGGAGAACGTGAGATTCGAAAGTCTGTTTTATTGATTTCCTTCAATAAATATAATTTGAATTATTTAATCTCCTTTATTTTTCATTACTCTTACTTTGTAATGCAAGTGTGCATCTCCTTCACTGTTTTCTGCTGCTTTTGATCAGTGTTAAGGAATTTTCTTACCTTTATTGGAAACTAAGATGCAGCATGCTGTATTCGTTTCCATTCCATAAGGGGGAGTCTGTGCTTTGCTAGGCAAGACTATTTATAGAGGCTCTCAGTTTTCACACTATAACTTCTGTGAGGCGGGGGGGCAGCATTCAAAGCATGCAACTATCTTCTCATCCAGGCTCTGTCGGCACTAACTGGCTCATTTTGAGGTATTTCTATCATTAGCTTTTATTGATTTTCCTGGAGAAAACTCACCTGTTATGTAAGTTGTATTTTTGTCTTCTCCAAATCATAGCCTGTGTAGTCAGATGCCCATTTTTGGGTTGTTTGCAGAAAGAAAACTAACACAGAAAGGAATGTTTGGATGATTTATTTCTTTTGCTGTGGTGAAAACACCAATGTAACATCAGCCATAATGGCACAGATCCAGAAGTGAAGGTGAGAGGTTGAGCTATAAAGTTCACTCCAACTATCTCCAAAACCTTGCAACATAATGTATGTATGACAGCAAAACACAGGCTGATCAGAAGATAATGTAAAAAAAGTCCTCCAGATTGCCTGTTATTGTTTTTATTCAGGCACAAAACATGAACAAGTGCAATAAATGATTTTTTTCTTTATAAGCCCAGGTGAGCTATAAAGCTAAATCCACCATACTCCAGGTATGCTGACGATAGGTCATCTGTATGGGTCAAACTTAGTGTCCTTAAGACAAAGGTATGACATATTTATGTAAATAAAAAACACTTAAAACCTGGAGCAGCTGAGTGACTTGTAAATAAATCACATGAACTGCTCGACTGGCTTTAAATTGAACAAATACTTTCATACAGCTAAATCTTTGGATCATTCTTTCATAGATTAAATGTATCTCTATGTCCAAGATAAAAAATGTTTCCTCATTAAAATCTGCTGATACCAACTGCACACAAGAACAGCGGTGAGCAGGAGAAAACTCAGTAATAAACGACTAAAAGACAGCAAGTCCCATCGGATTAGAGAACACTGCTGTAACAACAAAGAAAAAGGCCTGCATTGTCATTAGTAGCACCAGAGCCCTGTTAAGAGTGTGAACTTAATACTCAGTTCAACTGTTCTGGGTCTGGATGCACAGAAACACAGTTGCTATCACCCCCAAAGTGGCGTCCTTCTCCCACTGTCCTCACTGAACTGCAGCACATTAAAGACAGCTGCTTGCTCCCTGTCTTCAGTGAGTCATTTTAGTCAGCGGTCACTATCCTACCTCCCTCAGTGAGGCTTCAGTAAGACACTCAGCTCACTCACATGGTTGTCCCATAAGTCATATGGAATGGATAACCTCAATAAACGCTACAAAGAAAGAAGTGCGTCAATCCGTTCGCTCTGAGATAAGTTAGTGTTTTTATTAGTTTCAATAAATCTGAAGATTGAGATGATGTTCTGTCATCAGATGTATTGTTTCTCCTTGGTTAAGTTTCAACCACACTTGACAATATATTAAACCTGAGCCAACCTGCCTTTATGCCCTTAGCCAGGCTAGTAGATACAGATTGTCATAGTGGGAAACAGGCTTGGTAAAGTGAGTTGAGGTGGAGACATTTGCAAGTGTAAAAATCACAAGTTAACCATGTAAACTCAAGTGATAGCCTCTAAACTTTGGAGTCAGCCTCAGTTGGCTCCTGTACGGAGGGAATCCTGGGGATTGGACGTCTCTTTCTCCTCACAGCTGGATCTGGCTGGCTTGTTTCCTGTGCTGCCACAGCAGAGGCAGGTGGAGGAACAGGGATGGGACGTCTCTTTTTGACAGAGGCGACGCTGCCGGACCGTTCGCTGAGGATGCCCTGTGCCACGCTCTCCATATCATCTACAGTTGTGCGCATGGCATCAGCCATCTCCTTCTTAGTCACAGTGACAAAGTCGGGATCTTTGGCCAAGGAGCCCAGACCGCCCTTTACTAGAGCCTGAAACAGAAAACAACATGCAGTGCCCTTAATTACATACAGTAACATTTTCTCATTATTACTAATGGCAATGCAATTGGTTAGTAAATAATTACTGTGATTTGTGGAGTTTATCTATATCTGTCCTACATCCATGTAAAACTAACTTGGGTGTAATATCAACAAAAATTCAGTGATCACAAAATCAGTTCAAAAGAGCTTTACAGCTGGTAATTACATAACATTTTGACCACCTGGGCAACCCGGTGCTGTTACTGTTACCGTTTCACAACTTTTCCTTCCTTGGATCACTTTTGATAGATATTGACCACTGCAGACCGGGAACACCCCACAAGAGCTGCAGTTTTGGAGATGCTCTGTCGTCAACTTTGAGGATGAAATGTTCACTTGCTGCCTAATATACCCAACCCACTGACAGGTGCCATAATAACCAGATAATCAGTGTTATTCACTTCACCTGTCAGTGGTCATAATGTTCTGGCTGAATGGTGTATATGACATTGTTGCTCTTGAAGTTAGTACACTGTGTTTACTTTTTCAGGAGTTATAAATACAGTTCAATTCAGGGCTCGGCTTAATTTGTGTCCAGGAAATGGTGCTGAAAAAGGAGTTTATTGTCTCCTATCTATGACAGATCTGACAGTGGATCAGGACATTTCCTGCTGATAGAGGTGGTAATTAATTAGTGTGCGATTAAAGAGTTGGCGGTTAGAGATCCTTCCTCGCTTACCTCCTGAACGAGCTGGTCAGCTGCAGTACGGGAGCTCTGGCTCTGACTGTCACCATAATTAGGGTCATAAGGGAACTGCAAAGAAAAGTATTTGCATCTGTTTATTGTCTACATAAACTGTTGTCATTTACACTGGATGAGCCAATAAAATATTACCTGTGTTCTGTCTGTTCTCACTGTGAAGTTCCAGGAGCGCACATTGTCTAAACAAGAGTGAAAAAAACAATGAAGTACAGAGAAATACATATTTTTTGCCAGATTTTAATCAAACATCTGGAAAAGCACTGTACATACCACTAAAATAAAATTAACAGTCAGCTTGTCAGCCATCTGCAATGCACTTTGTTAAGCACTTTTCATACAGGTTAGTGCAGTTCAAAGAGTTTTCTTGATGTATTGACGTACCTGGCTCTGCATCCTCATTGGGATTGTAAAACTCTTCAGGACTGCCTTCTCTGTCAAATGAAAATCTGAATGAAAACAAAAAAAATGTCACCCACATGTCATCTAGTCTCCTATATAAATATGTTTGTGTGTCTGGTACTCACTCAGCGAAGGCGTTGTTGTTAGTGTTGCTTCTTGGTGCAGTTGTGGGGAAGAATTCGGTAGTGGGTATCGACCCAGCCGAGTTTGGTGGAGACTCAGACTGGCTCTCGGAGAACTGGAGGGGCCGCTGGTTGGTCATCTGTTGGGACTGAGTGTTGGCAGTCTCAGAGGAGAATGAGTCCACTTGGTTACCAAACAGACCGTGTGTACGCTGGAAATACAGAGGAAGACAAGCACACATGCAGGTAGAATTAGTGTATGCAGATAATCCAACTGACCAGTCTCTCCGTAATCATTCAATCCAAAAATAAACTTTACCAAAATTAGAGCTATATGACTTCCACCTGACAGTGATAATGCAGAATATGCACATGAATACACTGTGTTTGTCTGTATATCTGTTCTTTCAAGTTGCAGATGGTATTTCTCACATGGTAAATGCCTTCCTCTCCAGCCTCCTCCATAGCTCTGTCCATCTCTTCCTCATTTTGCAGGTCTCCTGAAATGGCCCTGTGCATCTCTGGAGCCACCTCGTCATCTATACTCCTCAGGCCCGCCTAGAAAAACATGGAGCACATAGCAGTGTGTTCGTAAGGAGAGGAAAAAGATGAAAGTTATAGTTGAGTACTGGTGCAATAGAAGCATATCAGGTCATATATACTGTGGTATGTGTCGGTTACACATAGAGACAAGTAAGCGTCTGTAATGGTGTAGTGCATAGAAAAACTATTTATTTATTACTATTTATGTCTTAAGAAAAACTATGCATTTACATTTTGCATCGCATGGTCTTTCTGAGCCATTTCCAGTTATCATGCAGTAATTTCATGCATCCTTATACATTATAATAATGATGTGATATTGACCCCACATTAATTGCCTACCTGGATCTCTGGGCCTGAGGCGCTCTTCTTAGATGGCCGGTAGCCGTAATACTCCTCCTGGCGCTTCAAGAACTTACGGAAATGGTCCTGGAGCAAGAAGGTGGAGTAGAATTTCCCCACAGTCACCTCATCATCTATAACCAGACAAGTAACAGGGCTTTCAGAGTGAGAAATACTGGATTATTTTGTGAAGGTGAAACTAAACTTATTATATTACTGTTGATAAACTCACCTCCTATAGGGGGGATGACCTGGTCCAACAGTTTCATACTAGTGCGTTTCCAGATTTGCTTAATAATGGCTCTCAGCTCCTCATTGGCCTGCTCAAAGTTACCTGTTCAAAACAATCCATACAAGGCTTAATGGAATTTCAGTATGTATATCAAGTTGAAGCAAACACACATACTGTATATGAACTGTAATCCATAACAGTATAAGACAAGTTTTGATGCTCTGTACCTTCTGTTTTAATCTTGAGTGCAGTCCTGACCAGAGCAAACAGGGTGGCATTGAAGGTGACGGTGCCATCACTGTTGAGAGGCATGTTCATGCCGACCAAGCGCTGCGGATACAGAGAGGAATAGAACAATCAAATACAATACACTTATTATATAGTTTTATCAACTCAGGTTTTTATTATTATCATCACAATCAGTATTTTGTTTATCTTATAGAATGTTTATGTACCTTGCACGCAGCACGATGAGGACAGAACTTGCCAAAGCCCAGTGGAGGCTGGATGCGTCGCAGAAGCGTTACCACATCCAGATGTTTAATTCTCCCCCTGTTAGATCGGAGAAATATGTTATACTCATGTAGGCACAATATGTCTAAGGGGGGCCCACATCTGACCTAGTTCCAGTGCTGACTGAGCACAAATAAATCGGGGGTACAGTTACGTACGTGGCTTCAGGGTCATATTCAGCCCAGATCTTCTTGAACTCATCCAGATGGTGTGGACCAAGAAGAGACCAATCACGAGTCAGATAGTCAAAGTTGTCCATGATGACAGCTACAAACAGGTTGAGAATCTGAAGTAGGTAGATAAAAAAAGACACTTATTTATACAGTTTTCAATATTTCCATCATATGTTGATTGATAAACTATAATAAGAGATATGAATAGAGCTAGAAGATAAATGTGGACTTTCTGTTGTGGCTCACCAAGAAGGCACAGAGACAGTAGAAGCTGAGGAAGTAGAAGACAGCAAAGTTGGACCCGCAGGTGTACTCCTCTCCTGGCAGGAAGTCAGATTTGGGGTCACACTTCTTCCCATACATCGAAGCCATCATGACCTCCTGCCAAGCCTCTCCAGTAGCACATCTGGATGTGTAAACCACAGGGAGATTTTGGCTCAGTATTAGCAATCAGTGACCTTTTTATCCATGGTCTTGGCTTAGAGACTCACCTGAATAACATCAGAACAGCCTGAGGGAATGTCTGGAAGTTGTTGTTGCGGTTGATTTGGGTGCCATCCACTAATGATACCTTTCCAAATATCTGCAGGGTGGTTACAATCCCAGTCAAAACCAGTGCACCAATGATAAATACAGAAACCTGACATAGTGGCATTTAGCAATCTATAGAGGTTTACAATGTTTTCATCCAGAAAATAAATACTGAGGACTGTACCTGCATCCCGATGACAGCGTAGATAAAGAAGAGCATCACGATGAGCAGAGCTACGTGAGGGAGAGCCTGTAGACACAAACCAAACCAACTCATTAAAATTGTGTTAAAAGTGGAGATAAGAAAATGACAATGCTGATGGCCACAGTGTGACAGACCTGAAAAGACTTAATGAAGGTCCACAGGAGGTTACGGATACCCTCTGAACGGTTCAGCAGCTTGACCAGACGCATGACACGGAAGAGTCGGAAGAACGTGATGGAAACTGAGGCATTTTCCTCAGACTGCAGACAAAAAGAACCAGAAGATTTGAGAAAAAGAAAGCATTAAAACAGAAAAACATTGCTGGTTTTACTACCAGGAGAGGTTAGGCTTACCGCAATTGCTTGCATAGGATTTGTCTCCTGCAGGAAGAAGACGAAGAGATGACAGAGTGTAGTTACATGAGTTATATTTGATAGAAGTTATTATTTATTAATAAGGGGCACATAGCATTGATCAACTGTTAAACATTATTAAGGTATGATTTACAATCACAAAGTTACAAAGCCTCCAGGTCTTAGTTGCTGAAAACTAGAAGAACAACTGTAACTCATGCTCAACTCATTTAATAATATAAACACACTTTTTTTTATTGTCAAAATATTAACAGTTTTCAGTCAATCCAGCCATTATTAATACGTGCTGTGCTAATATATTCAGTGTTGAGATGTAGCCCTGTTTGTATAAAATATTTTAGCTTAACTGGAACACAATATAGTGAGCACCCTGAGGTACTATCTTACACTTGCTCTGTAAGATTAAACAGTAGAAACAAAGATGTTTCTCCCGGAGTTTGAGCCACACGCGGTTCAGTACAGTTTAGTAGAGAAAATAATGGAGTGCTCACACAGCAAGGCTCATGCAGCAGTGCAGTGCAGTGCAGATCAGATATTTACAGCACAGCCATGGAGACAGTACAGTCCTCCACTGGAGGCCAGGGCAGTCTGTGGAGGATAGACAGATGAGTGAGGTGAGGTGTATGGAGGACAGAGGGTTAAGGGCGATTCAGAAAGAAAAGGAAGAGGAAGAATAGAGGTGAAATAGGTTTTAGATGGAGAAAATTGGATTTGCAACAGGCTTGTGTGTTTGTGGATGAAAAAGATGATGATAATGCTGTGCAACAATGATTGGAAAAAAAACAGTTTGTGGGGCATTACAAAATGAAATAACACTAAAGTCAATTGATATTGTGCTCTTTTTTAAAGTGCTTGAACAAAACACAGAAAATATAATATAAATATTAATATTTAAAATTGTTGTTTCATTGTGATGAATAATGGACACTTTTGTGGTTTGGTGATGGAAATGGCAATGCTTCTGGGGTTGCACAAGGCACTGAGGAGAGTGGGAGTGAGAGAGTTGGGGTGAGAATGGCTAACAACAGTACTGACCATGTCCTGTGAGCTAGTTCTGCTGGCACCAATCAGCTGTTGGGCCACGATTATATGCAAATGGGGTCAAAGCATTGAATAAATACATTCAGTCACTTCATTTAAAATCACACTATTGACTGGGAATGTCTCATTAAGACAACTCCAGGGACTTCCATATACAGCACCTCCAATAATAATCTGATACCTGTGGAATTCATTAGGGTTCATTAAAAAAGAAAAACATCTTTTATCATACGATATGTACTCACATCGACTTCACTCAGGATGACATCAACGACGCTACCGATGACGATAATGAAGTCAAAGACGTTCCAGGGGTCTCCGAAGTAGCCCTGCACAGAGAGGTAAAGCATTGCTGTGACAGTAGGACATTATATTGGGAGGACAACCACCTGAGCAGACATTTGAGTCTTTACCCTTGCTTTAAAGGCCATCAGCTTCAGAATCATCTCCACAGTGAAAAGCACGGTGAAGATCAAGTTCAAAGTGTCTGACAACTTGGTCACATGGTCTGACTGGTTGCAGTGCTGTTCAAAGTGGAAAGAGAATATTAATCTCAACATGTTACAGTTATTCAGTTGATTATATTACTATTGCTAACATAATAATCATTACTACTAACTAGTATTATGCTAACATTAGAGCAATATACTGATCATAAAATATTCATGACTGAACAAGCAACATCAGAGTTAACACACATAAAAACTCAGCTAATCTGCTCTATTGGAACTGTGTGTGTGTGTGTGTGTGTGTGTCTGACTGAGAAAATAGGTTTTCAGGGCCTTTAATGGTCTTATTTGGATTTCATCATACTTTTGGGTCACAATTAACTTGGTGAGTACTTTAATCAGCGCTGAGCCAAACGTGTTTCTCTTGTCAGTGTTAATAAAAGATCCTTCATTATAGTTTTGCAGGGGTTGAGTGTGTGGTCTCCACATACCACATATGACTGTGAATTAATTATTTTCTTCTTATAATATCTTCTTTTTTTCCTTTTTGGTGAGTGCCATGTTATCATAAACAACAGAAATGGAATTAGCCTAGTAAAAAAGAAAAATCAGGCCCATATTAAAACTTAAAAAACTGGATCTCATCCACTCCTAAAGGGTCTTGTCTGGTCCCCTCTCACCATAGCTATGGTGAAATTTACATGCAAAGTAAGGTTTTGTAAATTAACTGACAAAGAAATATGTAGGGCATCCTGCATTAATGCGCTCCTAATCCTCCCAAAATTAATTAGTCTGGGACTTTGCCGGAAAGTCATAATAAGAAAGTTTTCACTTTCTCATTAGTTAAATGGTGCAACAGACACTGAACTCTTCTTCTCTCTAAAGATACTAAATATTGACACTGAATCTTGTTTGTCCGCAACCTCAATACAATCTTAACAACATGACGTTCATTTGCATACCTGCATCCCCAGACACAAGGTGTTGAGCATAATTAGGAAGAACATGAGGTACTCAAAGTAGCAGGAGGTGACAATGTACCAGACTCTGTACTGGTAAGGGTTTTTCGGGATGTAGCATCTCAGAGGACGAGCCTTTAGTGCGTACTGCACACACTGACGCTGAAGGGGAGGCAGAAGGTTGGTTAAAAGAAAAATAATAATGTGTTTTACTGGGAATGATTGGACTCTCTCACTGTCCTAAGCTTCTTCTCTTAGGGCTTACCTGGTTCTTGTCCAGCTCACAGTCCTTATACTCCTGCTCGCCTTGCTCCTGGAAAGTGACGATGACAAAGCCCACAAATATGTTCATCATGAAGAAGGCGATGAGGATGATGTAGATGATGAAGAAGATGGACACATCCACACGGTTGTTGAACACAGGACCCATGTCTTCTTCATCTGAATCAATTGCTCTGTATAACAGCCTGGAAACAAACGGATGAGAAGTTGACTGATGTTTTCCTCCTTTATTTTTTCTCTCTTTCTACATAAATGCATACTTATGTTGTACATCAATACCTCTTTTGACTGATTAGAAACAGATGGAGTCTGTCTTACTGTTTCTCTACCTGTCTGTCTGCCTATCATTTCATTTTGACCAATTCTATGTAGGGGCAGGGGAGAGGAGTTGGTGGGCTGGGTGGAGGAGTGACACTGCTCCTTTGAACATCTTTTTTAAAATGCTTCTGGATGTTTTGTTTTGAATGTTGATGTTTTTATTCATTCTGTTTACTTATCGTATTTTTTCCTCTCATATTTACACCCTGTCTTTGTTCTGGAGTTGCAACACCTTGTCTGTAAATGGTTAAATAAAGAAGAAGGGGAAGTTGGTAGGACAAAGATCAAAGAAAAAAGATACAATAAGGCTAATTTGTTTAGATACATTGTAAAATTCAGCGGATTAAAAATGATATATTGCCTCTATTACCATCTCTGGCTTCAGGTAATGGAATTACTTCCAACTCAATATCCATGTAATAAGATGTTCTGTCTTCAAGCTTAATCAAACAGATAAGATCAAAAAAATGCAATTTATCAAGTCAAAATGATGCTGTGCTTACTTTGGCCAGCCCTCAAATGTGGAAACAGTGAAGAGAGCCAGCATGCCATAGAGCACATTGTCAAAGTTGAAGTCACTGTTGAGCCATTCTCTCTTAGCCAACACTGTGTCTTGTAAAGAATTGTCCATGTGCTTCAAGAAGAATCCCCTGAGAGCAGAAACAGAGAATGGTCACTCAAAAATAGCTTTTTGCTAAATTAAAATCTATGATGTGTGGAAGATGTTTGCCTTACTGGCATTCCTCCGCAGTCACTTTGGACGAGTCTGTGCAGCTGTAGAATTTACCCTGGGAGGGAGAGGATTAGTGACACATTTAATACATAAGCAGTGAGGATTCATCTGGAAATATTACGGTGTCACTACATATGGTGTTGACATCATCTTTTAAAAACGTACCTTGAAAAGCTGCACCCCTATGCAGGCAAACATGAAATTCAGCAGCATGGTGACCAGGACAATGTTGCCAATGGTTTTGATGGCCACAAACACGCATTGGACCACATGCTGTGATTAAAGACAAACAATGACCACTTAATACTGTTAATACAAGTACTCTACTTAAATACAATTTGAGCTACTTGTATCAGAAATAAATATTGTACTTTTACTGTACCACATTTATCTAACAGTTAGAATTAGTTGTTTTCAGATTAAGAATTTACATAGAAAACCATTTAAAGACTTTTACTTGTGATAGAGTATTTTTTATATTGTATTGATATTTCTACTTAAATTAAAGGTTTGATTACTTCTTTCACCATTGGGCACAGGCATTTTCCAGGCACAATTTACTGTATTTATGAATGCGTTGTACCTTTAACCCCTTGGCTCTATTGATGGCCCTGAGAGGCCTCAGCACCCTCAGCACCCTAAGAATCTTCACCACAGAGATAGCACTGGATCTGAATAAAACACAGGACAAAAAGCAGTCTTTATATGCACATCTTGGAATACTAAAATTTGGAATTTAGGACAAAAATAACAATAGGGATGTTCTACATCTAATGTGGCAGTTTTAAAATGTTTACTCACTCCATTCCCATAGAAAGCAGGGAGACTCCAACCACAATCAGATCCAGGATGTTGAAGGAGTTACGGCAGAAGGATCCCTCGTGCATGAATGCTCCATATACTGTCATCTGTCAGATACATCAGAGTCATACCCACAATACTGAACCAAACACAATTGTGTTCAGGCTTTTTTAAACCCAGAAACAGATATAAGACTGAGAAAATTAGTTGAATAATCAATTAGTCAATTGATAGAAAATGAATGAGACTATTTTGATAATTTTATCAATTTCTTCTGAAATGAGAGCATTTGCTAATTTTCTTCTTGTAAAATATTAAACTGAATATCTTTGGGTTGTCAACTGTGGATTGGACAAAACCAGAAATTGTCTTTAAAGACATTTTAAAGACTAAATGATTAGTAAATTAACCAAGAAAATTATGGATAATGGAAATAATTGCTAGTTGCAGCCTTAATGTCGAAAATGTAATGAACTTATTTCCAGAAGTAGGGACACACATATCACTGACGTGCAATTCAGCAGAGCAATAACTACTATGATTGCGAATGAAGTAGGTTCACTGCGATTTCCTTTTCCCTGACATAATATTATTTAATTATTATAAGGGAAGATTCTATTCTGTCTTGTGGTACTCATAATGCTGGCATATCTTTTGTGCCAAGACAGTAACATTAGACTCTGGGTTGTTTTTAATTTTCTGACATTTCTGGAACAAAATTATCAAATTTAAACACATAGAATATCAGAAAAAAAACAATATCTACTATCTTGACTTCAAAGAACCACATCAGTCAAAATTCAATAAAGCATAACATATACGTTACCTTCAGTACAATCTCAATGGTGAACACAGTTGTGAAGACAATATCAGCATAGGCCAAGATCTGTAGGAAAAGAACAAAGGGTGGTCAAATTTGACCTTTTCTTCAGTTGTTAATGTCCAATATGTAGTGGTAGACTTGATTGTGACCTGGTTCCTATAGGACTTGGGGTCAATGGGGTCCTCAGCTGCCAAGGAGATGGAGGAGAGCAGGATGAACAGAAGGATTAAGTTGGTGAAGGAAGAGGCGTTGATGATCTTGTAACACAGTTTACGGAACCTGGATACCGATGAATATGCAAAGAGAAGTGTTGTGTTATCATTGTATGTTATGAGAAAACAGAGAAATATAACCACTCTGAGGTCTGTTATTCTCAGGTTGGTTTGTCTCATTCCTACTTGTTCTGAGGGCCAAAAATGAAAAAGGAGCTAGCTTCAGGCAACGGAACGGCTTCTTCCTTCAGCTGCAGGTCGGCCATTGGTCGGGGCCGAGGGCTGATGGGGATTTCAGGCTCTTCCTCCTCATCATCACCTGCCATGTAGAAGAAAACAGGCTCAAAGTTCTATAGTGCAATGATAGATTTATTTGTTGGTAGCAGTCATGTTACAGCACTACAGAAGAGAGTAGCAAAGCAAAAATCCAGTAAATTAAATAAAAGTCATAATTATGGAAAAAAGGAAGTATCTTTATACTGAATCACCTTGTAGACTTTATATGGTAGTCACCAGAGTAGTGTGAAAACAGCCTAACTTTAGACTCTGCTATAAACTTGGCCCAGGGAATTGGCTGAGTCTAATAATAATGAAGGGTTACTATACTTGTACTGTAACATAGCCAAGACAGCAGCACTGGTAAACAGGCAGTGTAATAAATATGAATTCCTTCAATCAGTAACCTCCTACTGCTACAACTGCATTGGGTTAAGAGTTAGAGATGCAAGACAAGTAGAGGAAGAACATTTTTTTTACCTGGGAAGTCGTCAGGTGGGAATGGATCTTTCACTTCATTGACATTGGACTCAAACTCATCAACTTTCAGCTGAAAAAAAAACCCAACCATCTTTATGTATTGAAACTACTTACATGTCATTGCCAAGATGTAATATGATACCAGAAACAAAGATAACCTTGGCTGTGGTGGGCATGCCCTCCATCTTAGCTCTCTGCTCTGCCAGTTTCTTAGCTATCCTCTCTCTCTCCTCATCAGTCTTTTCAGGCATTTTGGACCTGGAGGGTGAGAAAGGAGATGAGCAGATCATCTCAATTGGGTTACACTGAAATTCTTGCATTTTATTCGTGTATTTGTCTTATTCACCTTAGTAGCTTTCTCCTCAACTTCTCCTCTGCCTTTTCTTTCTGTGCTGAAGTCAGACTCTCCGCCTCTGCTAGGTTGTCAACGGCAATGGCCAAGAAGACATTGAGGAGGATATCTGATGTCTGAGCTGAGGAAAACAAAAACCTTGATTTTTTATAAAACATTATTGGTATACAATTTTTAGCCACAGGGGCTCTATGGATGGAAATGTTGGTCTGTTCATCAGTAGGTCAGTTGACCCACCACTTTGACTGAAATATCTCAACAAGTATTGGATGGATTGCTATCAAATTTTGTACAGACAGATGATTTATCCAATGTGGTCATCTTCTGACTTTTCATCTAGTGCCATCTTCAGGTTAAAACTTCTATCTGTCCAATATTTTGGTTCACAACCAAATACCTGCAATGATGAACATTATACCTGCTAAACATCAGCATGTTAGCATTGTCAGCATGCATATGCATGTTACATTTACAGTAGTACAAGTAGTACAGCTTCACAGAGCTAGCATGGCTGTAGACTCTTATAATCTTATTAGTGTATGTAAAGGATACAGTTTCCGCAGACAAAGAGGACGATAAAGTAGATGGCGACCAGGATGCCAGGAAAGACGGGCCCTCCATAGGCCATAATGCCATTGTACATGATAGTGGTCCAGTCCTCTCCTGTTAAGATCTGAGAGATAGTCCAATGTTAAAAAGCATACAATGCTGCTACTATAATGCACTTCATTCACACTATGGGTCAAATAAATCAAAGCAATCATTGCTAAAGCATAAAATATATTAATCCGTCTCACCTGAAACACACTGATGAGGGCCTGAGGGAAGTTGTCAAAATTACTGCGTCTGGGTCTGTGGTCAGTAAAGTTGAATTTCCCTCCAAACACCTGCATGCCCAGGAGAGAGAAAATGACGATGAAGAGGAAGAGAAGAAGGAGCAGGGAGGCGATGGAGCGTACAGAGTTGAGGAGAGAGGCCACAAGATTACTCAGAGAGGTCCAGTATCTGCAAAACAGTTGGAAGAAGAGAGGTGTTAAATACCGTTATATCACACTACAAGTTTGACAAAAACATGACCCTCGAGAGGGACATAACTTACTTTGTGACTTTTAGGATCCTCAGCAGGCGGATACACCTGAGAACAGAGAAACCAAGGGGAGCCACGGCCCCTGCAGAAAACATGATCATCTCCAGGATACCACATAGCACCACAAAGAAGTCAAAGCGGTTAAACAGAGACATGAAGTATGCTCTGGGTCCCAGAGCATACATCTTCACAAACATCTCTATGATAAACAGCACCAGCAGGACACGACTGGCCACATCTGTTGAGATAAGAGAAGAGAGAGATGATTTGATAAAGCTGGGAGCAAGAATTTATGTTAAAAAATATGCACAGTTATAATTATTTTCATCACCAACCTTGTAGGGAAGTGAGCGAGTCAGACTGGTGGTGGTGCTCTGTTGCTATGGTCAGGGTGTTGAGAAGGACGAGGAACATCACTAGCCAGTAAAAGCCCTTGGTTTTCACATACACCAGGCACTTCATCCTGAAGAAACGGTTCCAGCGACGGGCCAGGCGACTAAACACAAAAATAACTCTTACTTACTGTACCAAGTCACCATGAATATTGCATGTAAACATTTACACATTTACTGCTGACTCACTAGTAGTAGACGATTCGACTCTTGCCTTCCAGATCATACAGGCTGTCTGCGTCAGAATCTCCACTGGTTAAAGGCAGGAGTCCTGACAAGAGAATAACAGTTGAAATGTAACTGGTTTAATTTAACTGTTTCTCTACATGGAATGGTTGCTGAGGTGGTTTACAGTGCTCACCTTTGCCCTCTCGGTCAGCATCTAAGACTTCAGCGTGAGTGATCCACTCCATGTAGCCATGCAGGTCTTCATCTAGCTGCTGACGCTCTCGCAACTTCTGGAACTCTCCACGTGACCTGGCCTTCTCTCGCTCTTTGGTAAACTCTCTGAGTGGAAAAAAAAGTAAAACAGCATGTGATTAATTTTTCTAGTTATTTAATGTGAAGAGGCAAGATGCAGACAGGAGAAAGTATAGAAGATAATAGTTATCCTACCCACTGAGCACACCCAGAACGAGATTGAGCACAAAGAAGGAGCCCAGCAGAATGAGGGGAACAAAGTAGAGCCAGGGCCATTCATTTCCTATAGCATCATTAAGCTGAAAGACAACACTGGGTCAGCTACAAACAATGTATTCTGTTAGTTATACAGTATACTTTGCACAATAAATACCTAAAATATAGACAAATGTCAAGGTTTTGGTGACAAAAGCACAAATTCCCCAACAGAGAAAAATAACTGCAGTGATGTTCAAACAGTCACTGACCCAGTAGAGCACTTTGGTCCATCCCTCCATGGTAATACACTGGTAGACCGTAAGCATGGCAAAACCAATGTTATCAAAGTGGGTGATGCCATTGTTAGGACCTTCCCAGCCTGGTCGACACTCAGAGCCGTTGATCATGCAGCGGCGACCATTACCAGCCTGAGCACAGGGTGCAGGCAGCTCACCTTCTGCTGTGGAGCAGATATCTGTGGGCCAAAAAGAAGGTAAATATCATTTTTGAATTTAGCTTCAGACAATTGAACATTATAACTGAAAAGATTTCAGGTATGACTATAAATAACAACATATACAAAAGCCCAAGTGAAACAGTGTGCATACTTGTGCCAGTATAATAGCAGGTCTTGTGCATTTTGCACTTGAAGAGCTCCAGTCCCATGATAGCATAGATGGTGACCAGTAAAAAGACCAGCAGGGCAATGTGCAGCAGAGGCAGCATGGCTTTGAGGATGGAGTTCATCACCACCTGCAGGCCTGAATGTGAACAGTAACACCAAAAACATTACAACAGCACAAACTCTCATCACTGTCTCTAGAAAGCTTTCTTCACATATACGGTATTTCCAAATGAATCAAACAGTGCGACATGGACACAGAGTTTTTAGACTCTTACTGGGGACTCCAGAGACGAGACGTAAGGGCCGCAGCACTCTGAAGGCTCTCAGCGCCTTCATGTCAAACCCTCCACCCTTCTCCATTGGCACACCTGCTATCTTATTGATGGTATCCAAGGCAAAAGTGAAGAGACTGTAGGAAAATATTATACAACCATAAGTGCCTAGACAACTGTTGCCTTGATACAAAACAGGCATTCAGCAGAACAGTGTTCCAGTTTGGATATTACTATTATTACTATTATATGATATTACATTTTCAAGTGTCAATGGCAGTTTCTCAGATGTCAAAGGGGAGCCATGTCCTTTGCTGAGATATCCACCTGCAGCTCAGAGCTCATCTTACCCCATGAAGACGATGACAAAGTCCAATATGTTCCAACAGTTCCGTAAATAGGCGCCTTCATGGAACACGAGCCCATACGCCACTATCTTCAGAAAGCACTCTAATGTGAATATGATCAGAAAGATATACTCCAAACTCTCCTGCAGCAAGACAAAACAACAACAGGAAATGTTATAAAGCTTACAACCTTCAGGTTAAATTCCCTTGTAAGATATGGAATGACTGAAGTAAATTACAACTTTGGCATTTAAGCACCTGCTAGGGGGAACAGCAATAGATGTTGCTGGTATTAGAAGACCTCATTAGCTTTTATAACCTCTTAGCCAATGCAGATTAAACACCTCAGAAGGTTTAAACAGATGGGTGGCCCACGAGTCACACTGCAATGAATGAAACAAGTTGAGCCACAATTTTAAAAGGAGTGTTGCCAGACAGTACGAAGCAGACTGTTTGCAGAAATGTAAATGCTCAGTTCAGAGGTGCCTAACAGATAAGCATCACTGTGGTTGAATAAAATTATCTGTTTGCAAATCGGGCTTGTATCTGTGTTTTTAATCATCAGTGTTGATATACTGTCAAAACACAGCAAATGTGTTACCAAAACACTCCATCGCACATATTTGCTTACAAAAGCAGCTTGAAACTGTCATCAGTAGACGGGCTACTTCTTCATTGCTCTCATAAACACAGAATAGGAGAAGAGTATGACAGAGCTCCCTAGAAACATAGCCACAACTTCAGGTATCATCAAGAGAGTTAATTTGAGATACAGCATACTGTTAATGATATATGATAGGCTGTTTATTTCCCTTTGATCCTTTTAAACAAATCAGGTCAATAATATTTGGCTGAACCATCCAGCAGCAGCCTCCAAGCCCCCAGTCGACTGGGACATCCAAGGCCAACCTTGCATACATTAACAATAATACAAACTAAAACTCAAGAAATGTTATTGAAATGAAACCAAGTAGGGCAACGAGTAGAGCTGTGCCTCCACACTGCAGTGTATCAATGTTACTAACCATCATATTTCATGAGTACATGAGAATGAATGTGGTTACATGAGGCAACATTTGTGGACTCTCCTGTATCCACCTGCGTCAGTTGGTTGAAACTGCGTGGGCCGACCTACTTCTAACAGCAACGGGGGGGTGAAGTTGACCAGCTCTCCTTACAGCGCTCACCTCTGAGGAATGGCACAGTAAGAAGTAAGAAGGATTTTGTGAGGAGGCTGGTGAGTGGGCCAAAGCAAAGATATTAAAGAAATGGAGTCAGTTTCAGGTTCAGATACAGGATGAAAAACTCTGAGGTGTGGGTCAATCAGTTGGGTACCAACAAGATTTATAGCTTTTAACCTAGTGATGTGTGTAGTTTATTGACTGAATGGTGAAAAGCAGGTTATGGCTGGCCATACATTGACATTCGAGCTGGAAGTCAGGCCTCTTAGAGACAACCATCCACATATCAAGTCTCTCACAACGAGCGTCCTCAATACCACAACACCAGCGTCAATACAACCTAAAATATCTAGACATCGGCAAAGATGTGTACACTGTGCAAGAGCAAACATATATCTTTTGCTCACTACACCACAGATAATACACTATCCACATCCTCACAGCAGTGTAAACACACACCTATGAGGGTGAAATATAATAACACCTGGAAAAACACCGGCAGCATCGCGGGGTCAAACAACTGCCACCAGCTAGTGCTGGTTCAACATAAGAGACTCTGTGAATCATCTGAGTGAGAAGAGTCATGAAACCCTTCCTAATTTGTTTGGGAGAATACATAACAAATGTCTCCACAATTACTGTCTGTTTAGCAAAAACGAAAGCCATGCAATCCTGAAAACTCAGATGTAACAAGCTCAGTTTTAAAGGCTTATATAAGGCTATATTTCAGCCAGTTTGGGGGGCATTTCAACCTCAGAAACATCTTTGTATTCTGCAAATGTTTCCATGTAGGGATAAATTCCACACTCATCATATCCTGAATGTTCCTAGTTAATTCTTATGTATTTTAACTATTGTCTTCTTTTATGGCCACTTTTTGGCCAGATAAGAATAAACTAATCACAGCTGGAGGATAAACTAATAGCACAGTTGTTTGATGGCATTTTCCTCTGCAAACACAGATGGGATGCCAAATAAAGAACTGAGTTGTGTCTGGAAGCATTTTAAATAGGGCTTGGCACTCACCACCAGCTGACCATCTGAAACACTTAGCTATTAAGTGTCTAGCTTTGCTGGCTCAAATCAGTCATATTCATTTATTGGACACAGCTGCTCATCTACTGGTCATGGTAAAATATTGGATCCTTCAAAAACAAAACACCACAGGTTTCTTTTCTATGAAAAACAAATGTCCATAGCACATTCTGAGTCATTCATCAGAGAAAGGGTTTGTGTTCATACTCATACTCACCAAGCTTGAGTTGGTGTTATTAGTGTCTTCTTCAGGCATGGGCAGGAACACAGCCAAAGCAATACAGTTTGCAAAGATGGTCAATAAGATGATGATCTCAAAGGTTCTGGATGGGGAAACTCAGGATCATAACAACAATACATGAGGTGGACTTGATGATAATATTTGAGTTAACAGTGTACATGTCCAATAAAGTCAGTCAAGATATGCTTTTATACATTTCTTTCATTTCTTTCTCTATTTGTGTGAGTTGTTCTTGTATTTCTTGTGATGTGATATAAACAAATAAAATAAATCTAACAGCTCCATAACGCTAACACTGGTCAGTGCTTAATGCTGCTTGAAACATCATCCCTATAACAGCCCATCAGGTAGCCAGCAAAGCGGTCACAGTAAATGTAATCTTGTCTGCTGTGCTGCTTCATTCTCGTCCATAGGGGGCTCTCTAAGAGAATTCCCCTGCCAGGTCAGCATCATGTCTCCCTGTGATGCCGTGGGACAGCTGCACAGCCCAAGAATATGACCAATCCATTTAAACACAGAGTACTCATCAGAAAAAAAGCTGTTTGGTTATTCTTTGAGATACTTATTTATTCTAAAATATGTAAGCATTAATAGAATGACAATAAATAAGGGGATTTTAAGGGTTCAGTCCATTTCTATAATTTTGCTCTAAATGCCGAAGGCATGTCCTGTGTAAAAGTAATAAAATACCAATGTGATTAAACTGCTGCAGTAAAAACTCATGGCCTGGCAATGAGGCAGTTGTCATTGCATTGATATGATGACTGGATTCTATTTTGGATGTAAAATATGTATTAACCAGGAATGGACATCAGGCTAAAAGCAGGGAACCCCCTATAGGGGCCATAACATCACTCAGCAGCCTGCCTTGTGTTCGTGCCTCACTGAGTGTCAGCACTTCAGAGCAGCTATTTCCACATTAAAAGCAGAATTTCAGCTATCAGGAAGCCAAGAGGCAGCTTCACTAATTGTTTATGTCTGCCAGATGTAAATAGACAAGCATAAAAAGCCCTCCAGGTGAAAACATGAAGGCTACAAACTTGACTTTGCCACAGGGCTGCCAGATACATAACAACAGTCTTAACACTTCAGAGATCGCCTTAACACAGATTTGAAAGAGACTTGCTTGGCTGCGCTCACCACAGGTGAACTAGATGGCCGATAATTCACTGGCCTGCAGACACCTAATTTCTGTAGCTGTCAGGGTTCTTAGCCAGAGCCTGTAATAACTCCATATAACTCCATAAGTTCAGTATCATACATTCTGTAAATACTTCTGTTTTAAGGGCAGATTTTTGAAGCTAGTGTCTACTTTATCATACAAATACAAAAGTCTGTGAGTTGTGTATAATGTAGGTCTTGTGTGTGTGTTTTTGTGTAAGATATAAAGGATACTTCCACTCCACAATGTTGATGCAGGCCTTGCGGAAGGGATTTTTGAGGGTGAAAAGGAAGAGGGATCTCGCTGGTCGAGGGTTGCCCCCAGTGGCCTGTAGCTTCTTCAGCTTCTCCCTCTGCTTCCTCTTCAGCTCCTCTTCATTCATGATGACCGGTTTGGCCGCCTCTCCGTTGGCCGCCATCTTGTCGCCTCTACCTGAGACAAGCTCCCAGTCGTCTAATAATGTGTCCTCTCACTTTATAATCCCAAATGGAGGCACTGTATAGCTCCTCGTTGCGATGGCACCCTGAGTTCCAGACCAGCTGATCCTGTGTACGCTCCTCCGCCGCCCTCTCTCCCCTCTTCTCTTCTCCCTCTGACTCAGTGTCCCTCACACAGAGCCACAGGCCTCTCCTCCTGGCTGAGGGCCTCTGACAGAAAAAGCCCCCACGGCAGGGAAAAATAACAGGAGCCCAGAGTGGCTGGAGGAGCAGTTGGCCCTGCTGAAGTTTAAATTTAGACTGTGAACCACTGACAGCCCATGCTTGGGGATGGTTAGGAGGGTTGGGGGTGGAAGGTGGAAGAAGTAGATGGGATCAAGGGGTGGGGGGTTTGGGGCAGGGCAGCAGTGGCAAACGAGAGCACAAGGAAGGGGAGAGACACAGTTTGGGGGAGTCTTGCAGTAGCAGAATATCACCACTAGCCCCCCTGAACCTGCCCTCCCTTTCAAAGCAGGCTCAGCTGCTCTGCTGCTGGACACTGTTGAACCCTAAACTGTGTAAAAAACAGTGAGCGGAGAGGAGACACACGTTTCTGCCCCCGGTGTGACATTGTGCAGGTGGAAATAATTCTTGCAGGAGCTAAAGATCACACAGTGTGCTTGCATGTGGGGCATTTGTGCAAGACATTTAAGGCTGATGAGGTTTGGAACGCTTTACTTTAAACCCCCAAATAAACATTTATAAGTAGTATATAAGTATTTAATAAATGCTTTATAACACACCATAATGTACATATACAAGTATTTATTACACATGTATTTGTCAAAGATTATAACTCCTCTTTTGGGCACCCATGTGTGCAGGGTGGTGTATAAACAGATAATGAATGACAATATAGTAAAACACTGTTGTAATATGTCTTCATAGGAGAAGTTGTAATAGCGTACAAACACTGTACATTAATAAACACTCAAAAATGTCCTCAACTATTGGAACAACTACACTATAGTGTGTCAAACTATTTATTACATTTTTATATATCGTGCTTTAAAAAGCTAAATAGGTGTTAATGTAAAGGGTTTCCAATGTGGATCACAATATAGGAAATGTAAGCAAAAATAATACATGAACTTTAAACGCATGTTTAACAAAATTAATTGTGTTGCATTGTTGTGCATTACTTCCGACAAAACTCTTCAAACTCTCCGACTCAAAAACTTGAACACCTCATTTTGTGATTTCATGATGTGCTCAGAATCAGTCATTTGATTTGCAAAACGTTAACACAATTTAAATCAAAAAGTGGATAAATGATAATATTGAATTAGTAAGCATAGTGCTACATATGATTTTGGCAATAAGTATGTAGACACAAGTTATGATGACAACATAATCTTTGATATGACATAAGTGAAATTGTTGAAAGTTTTCCCCAAATCCGAGCACACCAAATGTGAGGATTAATTTGATAATAAAACAGTGTTTCTGTACAGTACAAAAGTAAATTTCATGTTTTGAGCCAAAGTATTGTGAACTGTTGCTCCCTACTGACAATAATCAGTATTAGTGACAGCAGCAACTAAAAGAATATCCCCAAACATCGGCAGGAATGAAAAAAAAGTCTTGCACTCAACCGAGCTCACCCAGTGTTGTTTTTTTATTTAACATCAAGCTGAATGTATAGACATGAACAGTGCGATGCTCCAGTTAGGCTGGAGATAAATACAAAATCACTAATACCAGTGATATGAAATTATACTTAAATCAATCAATTAAAAACACTTCAATGATAAAACATACAGATAAATAAACTTCAGTAGTTCACATGAGGTAATACGAGTCAGTGTGCCTTTCTTTGTCGTATTAAAAATTCCCCAACAGGGAGCTTCAATAGTAAGATACGAGGGGGAATTTACTGACACATAACGATGCACACGAGGGCCCCTCAAAGCCATGAGGCAACCTGATTCTGCCTTAAACGCATTATCAGCAGTTTTACTGATTTAGGACATTCTCCAGTGGCAGAGATTTGATTCAACTGAGGATGCTTTAAAGCTCTTTTAAATGCCCCATTCTCCATTTCTCTCTTTGCATGGGAAAATACGTTCCATCAAACTGCAAAATACAGGACAAAATGAAGCCTTGTGCCCAGCTCACTGTGACCATCCGTTATGTCTTACAAGCTGTAAATCGCTAACATTTAAGTGCCAAGTTCTGGAGTTTGCTGTAACAAATTCACCCACACAAGGAGAGAAACAGGAAAGGCACATATTGGGGCTATATTAAAAGTAGCAATGTCAAAGCTTTAAAATTACAAAGCTCAAAATGTACAATCCTATTATTACCCTATTAGTGCAATTGATACTAAATATGCCAAGGAAAATAATTACAGAAAAGAGGGACAAATAAATTATAATAATTATAATAAATAAATTATTATTTGTGCTAAAATAATATGGCAATAGTACAGGTGGGGTACTGTTTCTAACCAAATAGCTTAACTGACCATTCACATACATAAAGTTCACCTGTTCTGAGGTAACTTCATCAATTATGCTACAAGAAAACTGCTTAATATTATACTGATTTAGCAAGTAGCTAATGGGGAAAAATTAGCATGAGGAAGCTTAAAAACTTTTCAGTCTGGCTAAATAGAGAAAATCAAGACATTCAAAATCAGTTGCATTGCAAATTGCTGAAATGATTGAGATGATTTCTAGCAGTTTAGAGAGCGAAAGTTTTGTTCAACAACTGCAACTTAGCCTTAAGTGTTACACATGATAAATAAAAGAAAGATCTGCTTGTTAGATCAGTATGTTTAAATGTTTCTCAGGGAGGAAATACTTATTCAGAGGGTGCAGTAGACAGCAATGACAAAAGGGTTAGTGACAGTGCAGCTGGTGTAATAGCGCTGAGCCTGGGGATGTTACCTACTCTAAACCTGGTTTGAGGTCAGTGGTAGTTTAACTAAGCATCTTGTGGCGGTCAAAAACAGTTTTGCGCTGCTCCTGGACCTGCTTTTTCCAGCGCTGCTGTGCTCCCTCAACCCGCTCCAGGACTGTGTTGCCTCTGGCCTGGGCGCTGTCCACCTGCGGGCGCATCTCCTGAACACGCAAGAAAACAAGAATAAATTAAATCAAGGACTTCACATTCAACTGAAATTAAATAAATGCATGTACTGTTATGTGTTGAATGTTTACCTCAGAGTCCTCCTCATTGTGCAGAGGTTGGGTGTACGGGTCATGTTTGCGGATGAGAGGATCGACTAGTAGCAGGAACAGCATGTAGAGCAGCAGCGCACCCACAACGGACAGATAAATGATGATGGTTACCTGCGACAGACAGGATAGGAAATGGTTAAAAATGCTAACATTGTTGGGTGTAAAACTATTTCAACCCTTAACATTAACGTTAATACAAAGTCAATTTTCCCATTTCTTCATAAGTGATGCCAGTAGAAGCAGATCTTAAGCCAGCCCTCTGCAAACACTGACACTATTGCACACTTCTCTCACAGCTTGTTTTTCTTTTGACGTAGCAGATAAACTACATAAAAAAAATAAAAAGAGACTTCATAATATTTTAAATGAATCATATAATCGCAGCCACACTGTTAATCTTTAGTGAGGTTTAATATTTAATGAGGAATGCTGCCAACAGTCAGAGTAAAACCCGCAGAAAGCCAGCGGTACCTTGATGGTGTTGCTACTTCGTTCCTCGTACTTGCACTCGCACAACAGGCAGTAAGCTTCCACATCATGGCCGGGCACCGGCATGGGCTCCACTACATGGAGGCAGTTACTGGAAAACACATCAAAGTGTCCGTGTGTTAAACATTTCTACCAAGTACCAGACGATGTAATCCCTCCATAGGTTTCCACTGGTTCCTCCCACAGTGCAAAAATGTGCAGGTAAAGTTAACTGGTGACCTAAGTTGACTGTAATTGTGAATGTGAGCGTGAATGCTCGTCTGTCTCTGTGTGTCTCTCGCCCAACGACAGCTGTCCCCATGACCCTCAATAATAAGCAGGTACGGGGGGTCTACAGGGCAAAAACAAGATGAGTGATGACTGACTAAATAATATAGACTTATATTTCTCTTACCAATCCTTCTGGGAGACATTTCTGTTATATATGTGGCCACTGATGTTTCTGTATGGCGGGCAGATGCACTTGCAGCGAACATCCTCGAAGTTCTGTAATTGTAAAAAATAAATAAATAAGATAAATACATGAAGTGGGCCCAACATTTGGCATGTACACAAAGTTACAGCTTGAAAGGCAAAAACCAAACTATGAATAGAAACAGTTTTACATGGAAGGCGACAAGAAAAGCACATAACAAAGTCAAATCGATATCCAAGATCCAAACAATCATTATTTACAGAAACGTAAGAAAGACTTCAATGTAAAGTGTATTTTTCATATGGAAGAGAAATGCTGGTGTCTGGGTACAAAACTGTGCAAACCGTCACAGATTATTATAATTACTTTGGAAAAATGTTTGGATTCACTAGAAATTCTTGCCCTCAGTTTTAGCTAAATAATCTCTTATGACCAAATGTTATATTAAAGAAAGAAAATAGAAGCACACGCAGTAGAAGGTTGCTGACCACCTTTAGCTAAACCAAATTATAATAAATGATAAAATTAAACACACTACACAATATGTTTTTTTTCCCCTCTTCTTCGTTTTAACATAACAGATAAATGAAATTAATAATTAAATAAAAATGTACTTTCTTAGTCTCGGAACAACTGGCTAAAGTGAGCAACCTAAAAATACCAGTAACTCCACTGTGGGAGGAGAACATAATGGTCAGCAACCAGTTTATGAATGCCACTACTGAGAGTTTATGTGTGGAGCTCCATGTTTTACCTTCGCCTGTGCAAAACAAACAACATCCAGCAGGAACAAGGTCGCTACTGCGGCTACAGCGAAGCTCCAGGATCTGTCAGACGACATTTTTGCACGACGGATGCAGAATCGCCTGCAGCAGTCTGTCCAAACACAACAAAGCCCTTTAGATAACTGCAGCAGTTAGATAAATAGGAAAACCAGCGGAACAAAGGACTTCACTGCGGTAACACTGAAGATGAAACAACCTTATCATACAACAAAAACAAGCAATATAGTAAACTTACGTTGTAATAGTAGCAGACTGGTGTGTTTTTGCTATGCATTCATGTAGCCGCACACCAGCTAGCTTAGAGGAAAGATCGCTCAATTAGGTTTGGGCTTCCGTATTCCGGGTTTGACGTCACGGATGAGGCAATCTGAAACATGCAGCGACACTGCCACCTACTGGACAACACAAAACACAGATTTAAAAGTTATTTTACAGACTAATATTTGACATATAAAACATATGACCATGTAATAAAATATGGTGCGTTGTTATATACAGATCTATCTATCTATCTATC
>NW_023339707.1:12819803-12827728 GCF_004916995.1 Morone saxatilis
TCTATCTATCTATCTATCTGTATGATGTTTAGTCTAATGATCAGTCCCATTTATGATAACATAAATATTCTGTCCATTTGTGACTCATCAGAATATTTTCCCATATCTTCCAGTCAACACTGTTCTTATGTCAAATCCTGTCTCGCTGCTGGAATTTGAAGTGTAAGCCCCAGCTTCTTGACCCAATCAATACCTCTATTTCCTGATAATCCTGCTTTCACATCTCTGTATAGTAAGATACTCATGCCTTTAATAAGCCATAGAAATCAATGTCTCACAAATTCAGCCTGAACCACTTGAGCTTGTGGTCACGGAGATCAATTGAAACCATGGTTATTTCTCTAATGAGCTATGATATCAGTGTGAACAACACAACCGCATCCTCTGTGTAACCTCAATCATTCATGTGACCCTTGATTCAACCACTTAAAACAACTGCAATACGGTAAACAGTGTGGAGGTACTGTATTGGGATTTCAAGTTTCAAAGGATGTGAAAAGATTCAGTTTAGGTCTATAAAATATTTGTTGGTGGAAACAAAGGGTTACTGAAACACTATTAAGTAAATTGGGTTATTAGTATGAGTATGAATGATGGGAGACTATGTAAGCTACTCATGGGAAACACAAACACAGCCGTAGTCTTTGTAAAGATGGAATATATCCACAATTTATATCTGAAAACAGGGTTTATTTGTTTTGTTCTTTGTTCTTTTGGTTTGTCAATTTTGTACAGATTAAAGGACATTTGTTATTATGTGAATCTACTACTCTACCATTTGTGATCTATCAACTTGTAACCCCACCCCTATATGATTATGTCTGGGGAAAAAAATTAAAACAGGTTTTGAGTCAAAATTAATCTTGAAAGAAAACATCAACATTGGCATAAATAAGGTTTAGTTTTTAGTAGAAAAATTCTATATTAATGCCAAACACAGATGGATCTTTCCATTACATATGGAAATAAGATGCATTTTTTTGTATCATATTAATGACAAATTAATCATTTAAAACCCCTTTGAACAAACACCCCATTTGTTTGTGCAGAAGACTGAAAAATAAATTACATACCCACTATAAAAATGATGTCTGTTCTTTAACATTGTTGATAATACTGATGATACTGGTCCTTTCTGTAAATTAACTCTCAAATATAGTAATAAAGGTTTTAGTTTTAGTTACATTTTGAATTTCAGTCTTCTGTTTTGTATGTACTTCTCTTACAAACTATGTAGCTGTTGTTAATATTGCTGCTGATATTGCGATCTTAAAGTGGTTTGTACACATAGAATTGAGAGACTTTGTGCTTTTAGACGAGACTGGCTAAAAAGGACACTGCTGTTTGTTAGGAGGTTTTAGTAAGATTAAAAAAAAGATTCAAATAAAGATGTGTTTTGCATTCACATTGTCCTACTGTATGCTGTCGACAGTAGGGTAGATGTTTAAGATGTGTATGATATACTGTGATAATTTGTTTGTTAATTTACTTTCTTTGTTTTGAATGTGAGTGCTGAATCCTGAAAATATGTTTAGATATAAGTGTGTCCCTTGTGGAATGGAGCTTTGTTTAAAAAAAACCCAACAAAATCATAAATTCAATCGATCATTTGTCCATTTATTCATCTATGTAATTATATAGCCATAATGAATGTCATATCATAAACCAGCTCACACTGTAAACTCTCTTTAGTTTGTGACTTATGCGAGCCCTCTACTTGTATTTTGTCCTCTTAGTCCTGTCATTGTAAGCCACTTAGTTTTCTGTCTTCTCTGATGCATGGCTGCCCTTTACACCCTTAGGCCAATTACAGCATAAATGACACTGGCCAGAACTCAGTGCCAGGTCTCATTATAGGTTCAGAGCTCTCATGAAGAAGAAAAAGGTGATTCAGTTCCTTTTTAGGTAGACGTAACAAAAATTATTCAATTGAGAAAGACTGAACTGTATGGAAGAAAGTTACTTTATGTAAAATGGTTTATTAGCTCTAAACAAAACTGTAGCCTAATTGATGCAGACAGATACAAATGTTTTGACAAAGTCTGTGGGAAGTGGACTGCGCACACACTCAGACTATAAAACAGCAAAGGAAAATGATCCATAATGGAAACACTGCAGAGAAATCCACCTTATAAACAAGCTCAGAAGATGTCAAGTTCTCTTATTTGTCAAGGTACCTGAAGGTATTGACTGAATCACATTATTCAAAGCATTAATTTTCATGGGACTGAAAACGGCGGGCAGTTTGCCCACTAGGAGATGCTATAAGGCCCAAGGCAAAGCAAACTGAATCCAGACCAGCAGGCTTTATTTAAAGCAGGCTTTGGAGTGGTCATGAGGGATGCAAATAAAATGTAGGAGGACATGTAATGTAAAACAAGATTGAATATGATGTGAAATCCACAGGTGTTGCTACATAAAATGCACATAAAACTGCCATAATGTTGTTGAAATTATTAGCTAAACAGCATCCATGCCAGGTCTGTAGCATTACTGAAAACAAATAGGCTTATCAGCTTTTAGTGTGAATGATTATGGATATATACTGTAGCTTTTATGTGGTCTATTGCATCCAAGTAAAGTCATACATGTCCTACTGAAGGAAGATGCCTGTGTCTGTCCTTATTCTCCCACTTTCAATACACCCCTCAACCTTTCAGCATTGTTCTTTTTGACCTTTATCACATCATCTGCAGTGTATTTTTGCTCTCCACTCTGCCTGTGTATCATGCTTTTGTAGAGAACACTGTTTGAATAACAAGACTATCTCTGGTAAGTGTTAACTCTCCTCTCCTCTGGGCTGAGGTGATGCATTGTGGGCAGCAGGACTATTCTAATAGACACACATGGTAATTACAGTAGTGGGAGGCAGCAGACAGTGGTGGTCCAGGGACAGCACAAAACTATAAATCACAACTCCTGGTTCCGCCCTCCTGAGCGTAGCCGATCACGCTCAACCAAAAAGCAATTCTGCCAACATGTGTTTGCACATTTGTCTTCATCAGCCACTGGCTTGTTTTGGCCCCTGCGACTGAATTTTCCTTCCCGTGGTAATCAAACACAGACTCAAGTGTTTGAGTCAAAGTCCGCTATATTAGGCTCAACAATTAGCCACACTTGAGATGTAGCAAACATAATTATTCTACGTTAGCAAAAAGAAGCAACATGAAAGGGTGAAGAGGATATTCTACGTTTACTTTGAACATTGTGAGCTGCTGAAGTAACAAAACAAGAATGAAACTACAAAATACATAAAAGTATAACCTCTGTAACGTTCAATCAAACTGAGCAAAAACAGATAAAAACATCACTGATGTCACTTTAGGTAAATTCTTCTTTTAAGCGTGAGATGCTTCCAAAAGAAGTGTCTAAATAAAAGAGGTGGCAATAGCAAATGTGTTAGAAAAGTAACCAGTGATGGTGACTACCTACTACAGTGTGTGTGTGTCCTCTCCTGCTTTATACATACGGACAGCTGCCTGTCGGCCAGCTGAGCCTATGCAGGGAGGAGGTGTCTGCTGAGGAGCTGGTGTCAGCAAGGTGAGAGCAGAGCCCAGCTACGCTGAGCTGAGCTGAAATGGATGCAGAGGAGAACGCGTCTCCTGCCTCTGAGGGACACAGATTTTCAGCGAGGAAACAGAGACTGCTGGAGCAGGAGACTCAGCCAGACAGAACATGAAAGCCAAGAGCGGCCATGACACATGATGGACACAAACGCAGGAAGAGAAGCTGCCTCCTCCTCCTCCCTCTCCCATTTTCCCCCTGCTGGCTACCCTTCTCCTTCAGCAGCGCTTCACAGAAAACAAGACCCCTGAAGAAGAGGGGAAAAGGAGAGATGATGCTTGAATCACAGTGTGTCCCAGTTGAACTCTGGCCCCCTGTAATGTGTGGTCTTTGATGTTGCCCAAGATGTTTAGAGAGATGCAGGGAAGCTTCAAAGAAACCTTCATAGGCCAATCATAGAATCATGGCATGTTCATTGGGAAAAAAATCAGCAGCTGCCAGAAATCTACATGCCTCTTTCAAGAGAGACCAGGGGTCAGGCAAGAAGACAGCTGAAAACAATAGCGAGAAATGAAAGGTGACATGAATTGAAAGGTAGATAAATAGCTGCAGGGGAGGAAGGAAGTTTGTTGTTGGTATAAAAGGATATGTTGTAGGCTTTGGTCTCGGAAAAGCTGCCAGTTGGTTTAACAAGTCTTGGCAGCCGAGTCAATAGACTGTCAGCCATTAATGTCCACATTTCAGTGACACCAGCACCCAGTGTAAGACCGATTTAAACATCCAGTGATTCATAGAATCATTAAAGATAAAAAATTGACACACCTGGCTGATCAAGACAGTGAGCAAAACAAAACCGAGACACATTTGTCACATATATCTTACGAAAGCAGATCCATATAGATATCATAATGCATGTGACTCTTTCTTTCTGTGTCAGCTGCCTCAAAGAATAAAGGGGAAACAGGCTAAGCGGTCAAAGGTCACACAGTATCAGGGGGTTTCTCCGACAAAACCGTGACAACTCGGAAAACGTTGTCAAGTCTAATCGTCCGGAGAGGGACCTCACCCACAGTCTGTCCTGTCTGTGGTGGGGGTGTGGTTTCTTATATGGTAGAGGGGCTTTCTTTTAATGGGATGGTGTTGAGTCACCGGGATGTAGTTGATGCCATCCCCTTACTCTCATCTCCAGCGATTCCCTTGTTGTGGCAATTTGCGATCCACCTGCCTCAGCTGCAAGCCACATCTGCAGGTATGATAGAATTCGCCTGCAGGAGCCTCCTCCTCCAAATGCCACTGTGACTCACCTTCCTCGGTTTCGGCATTTACTACAATTTGACCTGGCAGCTCAGTGGTGTGCCACAATGGACTAGCCCCTGGCACTTTCACAAACACAAACCTAAACAATAGTACACGTGATATAGAGCATAAATGCCGGTACATGCAGCATGACAAAACAGAATAGCAACCATCTTCTTCAGATATGGGAAATATTGGTGGTTTTTCTCTCTTATTCCCTATTGTCTCCACAAGCGGCTTGCAGTGAATCAGATGTAAACAGGGAGATCTGAGACCAAACTTGTCATCTCACAGCTTCAGAAATCAATAAAGCCCCATGTTCATCCTCTAATCTTGGCACATGTCTGGAGCAAGCTTGGACTGACTGGGTGTGAAAAGGAGGCAGGGAAGCAGAAGGCAAAATAAAGTAGGCAGGTAGAGAGTAAAGAGAACCTGCCTGGGAGAAAATTAAGGCTGATCAATTCAGATTGGGATGTGAGATGCAGAAGTTAAGGGTTAAGGGTTAAGGTTTTTTTTTAAATCCAAATAAAAAAAAAAGAGCATATTTTCTCACTTTCCTCTATTCGTCCCAGACTTTAGCTGCCTCCCCCATAACACAGTGGAAATGAAATACATTTTGGTGATTACAGCATTGAAAAATGTCAACAAATCCATCAGAAATGCATGTTCTCATTACTCTGGATAAACTGTTTTCCTTAGAATTAGTCGAAGAAATAGTCCTTATGAGACCTGTTACCTGTAAGGTATGTGGCTATGTCATATTTTTTATGCACCACAAATTTCCATTCACCTCCATTGTCTTGGTGTAACCTGCAGAAATATCAAAGACAGATATCTCAAAACTTGGGTAAATGAAACCAAAACTACTTGCATGGCAAGATACCACTATGGGTAAATAAGAAAATATGTTTTTTATTAATAGGCTATAGGTAATCTGACCCATTAAAATAGTCCTAATTTAGCATTGCAATCCTGTAACACCGATGGACAGTGTAAAAAAAATCTAAATTAATGCAGCAGATCCAATAGAGACATGGGTCTTTTTGGTTCCCCTTATTCTTCTTCCTTGTGATAAACCTACCCCTACATTACCCACAATGCAACTTGACCGCTGACAGCTCTGTTGGAGATTTGGCTGTGTCTTGCTAGTAGCGCCTAATGTTGCCTTGAGCCACTAGCTTCAAGCAGAGATGAGGAGTGGGATACGGAGGTCTGGTAAGCTCATTTCTTTCTCCACAGGCTCGTAGTCTTCAGCTCCAACGCTGTCTGTCCGACGCTGACTCAAGTGACATCTTTTGAGGCAATTTATCAGATTTTATGCAGCTCCCTCTGGAGCCGCAAAAGGCTTTATACAACTTTTTTCACATACGCAGTAGTACTACCCAAGACATGTAAACAGACTTTTATGTGTAAAATCGATGGAGTTCCCCTTTAAGTGAGAGTTCATGTCTCTGCACTACGAGGCTACACACAGACACGTAAGCAGTGCATTGCAGTGCAATATATTAGTGTAGTGAAGCTACAGACCTTGCATTGCCTGACTTGCTATCAGTAATGCAGTGCATTTCTTCTAGACCAACTTATTAGAAGAATTTATTTGAACCAAATTAATTCTCATCATTTCTCCCACTGCCTTGCACAAAGAACCCCACCTTGTTTAACACCCTCTGTCATCTCTCGCTCTGTCTCTGGCCTTTATTGACTTTATCAATGGCTCTCCCATAAAGGAAGAGTGAAGAGGCTGTATTACAGACCTGAGAAAAGCAAGGGATTGACAAAGACAAGGAAAACAGAGCAAGAGAGAGGTGGAGGTTTAGACAGAGAGAAACTGAGGAAGAAAAGGGAAAAGACAGAGAACCAGGAGGAGGTGGGGTTAGAGGGAGACGCTCCACTGCCTGGCTGACAAACAGAGGGTCCCTCCAGAGCCAGGCAGATGAGAAGGAGAGGAGGAGAAAGGGAGCGGGGTGAGAGAAAAGGAGGGGAGTTTGATGTGGGCAGTCAACCCCACCACCCTCCAACAGCCTTTCCTCTCTTCCTCCACCCCCCAGCAGAAAATCTATGCCTGCTCTCTTAGTATTCCTCCCATCTCTTGTGAAGGCTCTGCGGAGGGGAGAGCAGACAAGTGGACTGCTAGTGAGGCCCTGGCCAGCCGTGTGTGATGCTAGCTGGGAGTTTTTTTTCGTTCTTCCTTTTAGGGATGGGGTGTTTGCTCAGGGCTGACAGGACAGACAGAGCGCCCAGCCACTTGAAAACCTCCACCAGGGACTTGAACTGGACACATCCTCCCTGTACGCTGCCTTTTCCTCTCTCCTCCCTCTTTAAAAAAAACAAAACTCTGTAGATCAGTGGGTCTACTGGGTGGACCGCCTATTTTGAGACTGGACCTGAGAGTGCTGATGACGAGGGAGGGCGTTGTGATGAAACAGCTAGTGTAATTAAGATGTCTTCTTGAGGCTGACGAATTCCTTCTTTGTATTTATTTGATAGTCATGGTGATGTAAATATGACCTTGGTATGCTGATGTGAGTTCCGCATGACTTGTGCACTGGCCGAATATGAAAGGACAACCTTTTTTTTTTTTTACAAATCGCAAAGTTTACAACAATGAAGACCATTTTAATTTTAATTGGTTTTCCGTATGAACTTGCAAAAACTTTAATGAGGGGTTGTTTGGGTATTTTGAAGTGGGGTTTTATGAGGTACCTAATAGTAAATGTAAGCTATGTAGTTATTACCTACAGTACATGGCGATCAGCCCACCCACTGCAGACAGGGATCATGGCATGGAAGAAGAGCTATGCACTATTGTCGACAGGACAGGGGCTGTTTCTTTGGCAGTGACCATAGAAATGACACATTCTTATGTGGGTTAGAATTACAGCTGCACAGGCCAGATAAACACAACCATCTTTGAAATCTTTAGAAATGTAAAGTTTGATTTCAGTCTGATCAAGCAACTTTGTGACCCCAAACTGATCTGGGGTGATCCTATTCTATATATCTAACACAATATATATATATATATATATATATATATTGTGTTAGATATTATATTGTAATATAAATATTATTTATATTATTTAACATTGTGCTGGCAAAACTGCTGGCAATCATGGACAATCCCT
>NW_023339707.1:12827828-12828377 GCF_004916995.1 Morone saxatilis
AGAAAATCGTTCCTCCCCACTGCAAGACTTTCTAATAATAATTGACTCTGAATCAGATGCTATAACACTATAATTTCCCTTTGGGGATAAATCTATCTATCTTGAACAACTGTAACAAACAAATTTAAAATATTTCTGTTTCTGTTTCCACTCCAGACTCCAAAGAAACAGATGTTGGTGGACCAACTCTGATTTTTAGCCATGCTGGTGGCGTGGCTCTAGGGTCTGTCAATTGGTTGGTCCATACAAAATACCTCAAAAACTATTGGATGGATTGCTATGAAATTTGATACACACCCCTCAGGATACATTTTCATAACTTTGGTGATCCCCTGACTTTTCATCTAACACCATCCTCAGAGCAGGATTTGTCCAATACATAGGACCCAATGCCTATGTACATCAGCTTCAGCTGTACTATGTGTTTAGTAATGTTAGTTATGCATGATAGCAAATGTTAGCATGCTAAGTCTCTAGATGATTAACATTACACATGCATCAGGATGTTAGCATTGTCACTGTGAGCAAGTATCTATCTATCTATCTATC
>NW_023339707.1:12828455-12836105 GCF_004916995.1 Morone saxatilis
ATCTATCTATCTATCTATCACTATACAACAATAACTGATGAACAAATGGTCCATAGTGATGGATTTCCTATCTTATGCTAATCTTGAGCTTCACCACATTGATATTGCCATATAATAATGATATTTATGGAAAAAAATAACTGCCTGGAACATATTAGATCAATCTAAAAAATCTTTAGAAAATGGTCAGCAATACTGTAAACTAGGCTATAGGCAATTGGCAGGTTTCAGTGTTCCAATCTCCAGACCACAGTGGAAAATGTACAGGGCAAAAATGAATGACTAAACCTGTGTGTGAATAGTGGTTGTATTACCAGTAATGTAAAGCAAAAAACATGTACACATCTGCCCTGTCTGAGCGAGCATATTATCTTTAACTACATTTACACAGTTAACCATTGTTCTCTGACAAGAATTACAGTGTTATTGATCACCTGTGCACCTATAATCTCCATTACCACTGCTAAACCACAGACACACAGAGCTTTGTTGTTCTTAACATCCTCTTCCAAAGTAGCCCGTTTCTCTGTCACCTTGAGCCTGGTTCGTCATGCTTGTGTGATTGCTCTAAAGGTCACAGCTTGTAGCTACTGTCATTAGCTGTCACTCTCCCACACTTCCTCCTGCTCCCTGCCTCTCTCCTCCTTCAAGTCGCTCTCTGTCACGCTTTTCTTTCTTTGGCTCTGGAACACAGATCTAAGTGCCACCCTTAGTTGGGCTTTGAAGGTTAAGAGAAGTGGGGAGCTATCCCAATGCAAAATGAGCCCGATATGTGTCTGCGTCCATGTGTGTTATCTGATGTGCAAATGTGCAACGAGTAGAAACAAGTTGCTCAAGGTAGCTCTGCTGGGAGCACAGTATCTATAAGTGTTACAGCGTATCAGACAGTATGCTGCTTGCAATTATAGTTGTGTTTGAGACAGAGTCTACAGCTATCTGAGGATCCACTGCCTGAGGGAAGAAGAAGAGAAGAAATGTTTTTCAGCCCTTCAACAGCAGCTAATCAAGGTCTAATATTTAGAAAAGCAGTTAGAGCATAGATTAATTGTATTTTTCATCAGGGACATCGAGAACAGTAGCACAACACTGTTTTCTGAATACAAACAAAGTATTTAATGAACTGAATCCTGCTTGAGTGCGCCTATGAATGCACATGAAAGTGAGGAAATTTAGCTTGTTGCTGGAAATCCAACTGACAATATAAAAAAAACAACAATGCTGAAGTGTCTTACATTCCAGCACACACAGTGTGACAGCATGCAGTTAATTGAAACATGTTTGAATGAGAGGAAGGACAGGAAGGGGAGAATAAGTAAAGAGACAGCAAACACAGGTGTGGCGTTTTATCTGTTGGGGAGGTGAGGGGTAATCACGGCAAATTTTAATCAGTTCAGATCAATTATTCATGGTCAGGGGCCTAGCGAGCTGATTTCTAAAATGCCCCTTCTCTCTCTCTCTGACAGCCCTGTATGAATTATTCAGACTGCATTTACACAAAGAACTCCATCTCTGATACCTGATCAGTCAGTTAGAAACATTATGCAACAGGGAATGTCAATTAGAAATGGGGAAATGGGTCTCCTGGTATGTGCGCAAGAAAAAGGAAAACAAAGCCACACAAGGAGAAGCAAGAGGCTAACACACACCATAAAAAGTACTGAAGAACCCCAAACTTTATGTTCTTAGGAGATTATTAATCATTGAGAGAGGAGTTCTAAGCTTTAATGGGCTCAACCAAAGTCACAATTGTCCCTGTGCCATGTGTCCACTCATCATCCATCAGTTTATCTACAGGTATTCGCTAAGTGAACTCCACCTACAATTTGCACTGCATCAGACCGAGAACTCAACCCAGCTCCACGTTCATGCTTTAATCATTTCCCTTGCAACTCCCTCCTCCTACTCCCTCCAAAACACTTCTTCCAGCCCCCGCTGCTCATTCAAAATGATGCTGCTGCCTCATTTTCATCCTCACCAAATTACCCTTGTCCCCTTCCTCTTGCAGCTCTTTCTCTGCTTACTCTTCACTGCCGCAGGCTGTTTGTAGTTAGATTAAAAACCCGGTGCTGGTCTGAGAGCCCACACTCCCGTACCTCAAGGCCAGCTGCACCGGTTACTGCCAGCCATTTAGCTCTCCTTTCCCTGGTCATCTTTCCACATGGTCACCACTATTCTTCCTGCTGGGTCCCTGAAGGTGGTATGACCTTCCCTCTCTGGTCTGAAAAGCAGAGTCACACCCCGTCGTCCATCATTTACTGAAAACAACAATGTTTTCAAGCATGTTTATATCCCTACTGAATCCTTTTCTCAGTTTCTCTTTTCCTAACAGATAATCTTGGCTCTTCAAGTTAGAAAGTATTGCCAGAGCATGTTGGTCCTGATTCTTGCTTTCCTTGTAATGATGGCAATAAAGGAATTTTGCTCTGGATGAGATTGTCAGCCAAATGCTTCAGTTGTAAGTGACAAGAAAACTAGACTGTATATGTCTAGTTTTCTTGTCATATCTAAAGTGTCTAATCTACAGCTATGCTAGCAGATCTGTGAGGCTGTGGGCTTCGAGCTAAATGATAATTCTAGAAAGAACAGATGCTAATAATAGCAATTCAAATCTGGTGGTGGTGATAGAGGGGTCTTCATCAATCATGACATGCCAATTCATCCTGAGGGGGACATAAATGTTTGGACCAAATTCCATGGCAATGCATTCTATAGTGGTTGAGACATTTCACTCAAAACTTCCTATTGGAGGCATTTGATAAAAAGTCAGGGGATCACCATAGTCAGTAGGACACATCCTCTGGAAACCATGAATGTCTTTTGTGCCAATCCACCCAGGAAATGATGAGCATGATAAGTTAACGTTTTGACCTGGTACTGCCACTGGAGGAAAAGTCACAGGATCACCACAATCATTAGGATTTTGTGTCATCACACATGCTGCTTCATTACAGGACTTTTGAGGACATGCTGCCCAAAAAGTTAGTTTACGAACTTACTAGTACAAGGACAGAAGAGATAGAGGGATGAGTGTACGGTAGAGAAGGAGTGGTCAGGCAGAGAAAGGCAGATAAATAGACAGCAGAGAAATGAGAAAGTGTAATTCTTGCTTGGCACAATTTATCATGCCGTACCTGACAGCCACCAACCATAAGTCACCAAATAATCACTCTCAATAATTCAGAGGGATCTCTTGTGTCCTCCCTTCCCCTCTGCTTGCCCTTGTAAGGCATTCCTGTGACACTGGGTCAAACCACATGCCCACTGACACTCTTCATAAATGCAGTTTGACCAGACCAGGTTTGACTCGTCTGACTGTATTGCTGCGGAGGTTAGAGGCAAGGGTGGAGGGAAAAAAAGCAGGACGTGTCGTTCATTCCTCCCAGTGTTTCTTAGCGATCCTGCATCTCACTTGCTGGACTAATAGGCTATCAGAATTGACATCTCCATGGGAACGTCCCACTGCATCACTAATTCACAATTCACTGCTGTTTCCTTACATTCCAATAATATCCTCCTGTACTGTGGAGATGCTCAGAGTCAGCCAGTGCTGCTTTTGTGCTCCTTTGTCTTAGATTTCACCTGTGCGGTTTTATAAAGTTCACGGATCAATGCAATTTCTTCCGTGGATATGAATTCAGCAAGATAAAAAGATGTGGGTGACATTAGAAATACTTGATTTCACGACGTCTGGCCAAAATAATACACGTGTGGAAGAAGTGCAGGATTATTGAGCATGGGAATTGAAGGACTTGATCATGACTGAAAGAAATTATGAGGCAGATAAATGTATAATTTCTCCAACAGCATGTGTCTTGGTTGGGATAGCTGGCCAGTCCATTCATCCTCGTCATGTTGCTGTCAAAGCCCTTCTGCAGACGAGTGATGACCACCCTTGTCAGACCAAGCGCTGTCTGTCTCCCTCTGAATGATAGAAATGTAGAGTGTGTCTGTACGCAAGGACGGATCAATTTCTTTTACTCTGTCCTCTACGTCTCTGTGCTTTCCCTTGTCATACCTTGAAAATCACTGTTATCTCTTTTCCTCTGAAATAGAAGATTTTGTTTTGTTTTTTTTCCATCACTATCTGAATCTCAATCCACACCTTTCATACATCGGTAGGGTTTTCGCTCTGACATCTGTCCCTGCTGTGTGTCACTTCTCGACCTTTTCTCTGTGAGTGTGTCCATCATTTCTTTTGTCTGTGACTGCTGGCTTGGGTGATCATGTGTGTGCGTGTGTTTATTTCACAGCGTGGGACAGGAGGGGATCGCCACCGACTTGGGGATGCTGTGAAAATGTCATTGTTTGGTTGTGCTCTGCTTTATGACGCAGTTAATACAGCAGCAATGATTTTTCTTCCCCAGCGTGGCCTTCTGCTTTGTCTGCCTGGAATCAGGAACGGTAAATAAGTGGTAATGGGAGTGAATGGGAGGGGAAGTCAGCCAACGTCTTTCTGTCATCACTTTAGAAGGTTGCGACCCTAAAGCACGGTGGCACAGAGCTGCTAAATTATTCAGGCTGTGTCTCAAGCCCCAATCTCTGGAGAAGACGGGCCTGTGATTGCTGGGAGCGGACTGACTGACATTTGCACATGAAAATCGCCTCTGTTTTCCCCCAAACACCCGTTCTGCTCAAAGAAAACAGTAGAGGGACCCTAGTTCCGTGTGGCTGTGTGTGGTGTTGGGTAACGCTGGGTTGTTGGAGGGTTGGTGGCAGAGGAAGCATTGGCTTTTAGTTGCACTGCTGAGCAGACTCACTCATGTCTCTAACTCAAACTAGAAAGAAACTATGAGAAAAGTTCTGCTGTGAGGGGAAATTGCAGTTCAGGGTAAATAAATATCCTAAAAGTGTCAATATAACAAGCATAAATGCAGCATGAAAATTGGAGTGGCACAACAGGACCTAGGGGACTAGCTGACTCATAAATCATCTTTCTGAGTGGGGTCAAGGGCCGTTTGACTGAGACATGAGCAGAAATGTGATTTTAGTAACGGGAATATTTTCTCACCAATAATGCAATAATACAGTGTGCATATCCCAGCATACATATTGATTAAATGCCAGCATTTTGTGTATATAGAAATTCCAGATGGCTGGGATTAATGCAAAAAAAAAAAAAGAATCAATGTGTTCGAAAAGGCCACCGCATGCTATCTTGGTGAATGTTTGAACATCTCTATAATGATGCATTACACTGTACAAGGTTTATGTGTTAGAGCATAACTATTCTGTAATTGCAAACTGAGGTTCATTTTATTATAATTTATTATAATAAATCTTCAGTAGATTGTTACCAAAACAGTCAACACAATCCAAGTTGCTAAGTGTTAATTTAAAGCTGGAGAGCTTTTGATTAATCAGACTCCTTCCAGAGTGCAGTTAAAGTGAGCGAGCAGGAGAGTGCGTGTGAGGGAGGAGTGCGAGAACATCCCTCTGTATGCTGGACCATGTCTCTGAGCTGAAGGCGAATGGAGCTGGGGTGAGGGGTAGGAGGAGGTGGGGGTGGGGAGGTGCAGAGGATAACTGGCCCTGCTGGGATGGAGGGAGGGAGGCAGGGAGGGAGGGAGGAGGAGAACACAGCTAAAGAGAGGGAGGGTGCGAGAAAGGGAGAAGGAGAGGGTGGAGCATTGGACAGATGACAAATTGTGATTAATAAATGTGGTTCAGGACAGCAGTGTGGAGGGTTGTTATTAATAGAGAGAATTAGAGTGGCTGTGCAACTCAATCTGCACACTGTCACTCTGCATCAGGCCCCATAATCAGAGCCTAATGAAACAGCACAGCACCAGGATGTAGACACATCCACACCCGTGCACTCTGCTTACAAATCTACACTGTACAGTAAACACACATGCTCAGGCAGGTCAGAGAGAAAATAATGCATTTCATGTCAGAGTGCAAGAACAATATGACGCATGGACTCATGGGCCTGAATAAACAAACTTCATATTCATCTTTGAATTATCTTGATCCAAGGCCTCCGTTTTTTCCATTTTACTCCATGATATATCCGACAGCAGCCTTATATTCAAGGGTCCTATCAAATACAAGTATCAGATGTTTTCACATGCTACTTTTCATGTACAGACATGAATGCAAATGCAGCACTGTGGAATTATTTGTCTCTTTCTTTCTTTTCTTTCTTTTTCTTGAACTATAGATTTGTCGATTCCCTGGTATTAGACATGCCCCAAATCACCTCTTTATATCCCTAATGACCTCTAAATTGATTTACAAGAGAGTAATCTACATGGCAAAGAACGGGAGCTTGATAGCTGGATTCCTGTCAGTGTTAACTGTGGAAGACGTGAGCAGTGGTCCCCGAGGAGTTACGGCCCTCTGGCAGCTATGTTCCTCTTGGGGACGATATGTCATCATCCCTCAGAGCTGATGCTCAGTATGTGCTGGTCACACTCTCTGCACTGGTGTGGATTGTGTAAGAGTGCCACTATCCCAAAACAAAACACAATATGTCACATATACTTGTGTATGATATGTGACATATATTACTCACTGATATAGCTGAGGTTGTGGCACATATTACTATCCTGCTTGTAAGAAACATTTTGTTTGTTTTGTGCAATTAATTTAATTTTAAATAAAAATAAGATAAGTATACATTTATTTAAATGTTGCTGTGAATAGCTGAATTGAATAATTAGTATGTCTTTAAGAAACTATGGAGACAAACCAGCCATAGCAGAGGAGAAATATAACATGAGTAATGTAGCCATAAATAAGTTCCTGCTCCTCCCTTACTTGTTTACACAGAACAGAAGAAAAAAAAAATAGAGCTGGAATTATGCAGGCGTGTGCACAAAAGACAGAGATTTATTCTTGGTGTATCATAATATATGAAATTAATTATTAAACAAACTAATAACTCAAACAGCCCAGTACTGATTCTCCTATGGCCCCTTTTCTATCTATGACAGTGAGCCACTGTGGAGTCAAAGCAAGTGATGTGATAAAGCAATTGCATTGAATAAAAAAGACACATCTCATCAACATAATGCATAATGTTGAAAATTTAGGTGAGTGTGAATACTAAGGGGAACAAATCAAGAAGAGAATAGGGAGAGAAGGAGACAGACAGCTGAAAGACATGCGCATATTTCAATATTAATCACCTCAGTAATATTTTAACAGGCTTTAAAAATCCAATCCTGAGCATATTGCCTCTGACTGTTGGCAATGATTATCAGCCCCATGCTGCCCAGGTCCTCAGAGCACTGTTCTAGACTGACCCGCAAACTGGGACTGACACAGCATTTAACTCGATCCTGTGGTGCTCAGCTATACCAACATTTCCCAATGGAAATATCACAGGCCATCACTATCGAAACCTTTCACACCCTCCAACTCAATTTCGCACTAAATCCAACCCATCCTTGGGAAACCACCCTAAAACTCATGATGATTATACGCCTCTCCATGTCTGGTGGGATCAGGTCGGATGATCCCTACATTGCCAGACAGTGGTCATCATATCTGAGAAGAGAGAGGTCGAGGAGGTGATGGTTGATGAAAAGGGAGTCATCAATACTGTATGTAGACCTATTCCCCTTGCTCCCACTGCTTCGGCCATTAAACTTTAAACACCCAGATCTGCGATTGTGCCTGTCAGACAGGTGACACAAGACCTCAAGG
>NW_023339707.1:12836205-12848890 GCF_004916995.1 Morone saxatilis
AGAGAGAGAGAGAGAGAGATCTAACAGGTGTCGACTAGGACTGCCCATGGACCAAACACTGCGATAAGCGATACAGTGGACAGCTACTCTGGACGGGAGCGTCAGATTGCGGCGCGTTCCTCATTTGGAATTGTGTCAAAAAAAGTGCTCTTGCAGGTATTTTCTGGGCTTCATTTCCTCTGAAGTTAGCAGCATTTTAAACTCAATTTTCTAACTGGAAAGAAAAGAGGGGATTAAGCGCTGATTAGGAAACTCTCATCACTTTCCTGGCATCTCCTGCGCGCCCGTCGGCTCCCCGGCTCTCCATTTGGCACTCCAGCGGTCCAAAGTCCTTCAGTCATTTTGGTGGGACGCGGACTGATGCTGATGCACAGAGAATTTTATCTTCCAGAAGTAATATTGGATTATAAACAGTACATGGTGAGTTTTTATTTGTCTTTTTCTCTTTCTTTTAACAGTTTTAAATGTAACCAGAAACACGTTCATGGTGCGTTGTAGATTGTTACATATTATATGTAATTAACCCTGCCATTACCTCATCTATGAAAAAATATATATTTTGCTCATTTCATTATTTTTTGCACCATCTTTATTTTAGAAAATATTATTTTGATATTTATTTTATCATTTCGTTTTAAACACTATTTGAATTAATGCATTAATACCATAGTTAAATTATAGCTATATAACAGTGGAAAATAAGGACAAATCACTTACTGTCTTCGCTCTATTTGCCAATCTTTCCAGATCCAGATATAAAGAGGAGGAGGAATCTATCAAAAGCACACCCAGTTTACAAAACTGTTATTGGGTTCCTGAAAAAAAAAATCTCCTTTTTAATGTGGACAGTGGAAACAACATAAAAGTGGAGGGTCATAAGATGATTGTGTCAGGAAAAGATCTTTGATGAACTTTTGTCACTTATAGTCATGGCATTAAGTGAGATGTCCACATGAAGTGAAATCCTGTGCTTTGTAGGGGGGGCTTGAAAGAAGAATTTTCTTTGAAGAAACTGTAAATCAGACTTAATCCAAGACAACAAACAACACCTCCACGCCCTCCTCAATGAGCTGAGTTTGGCACCAGCCCTCATTTCAGCACACTTTTTCCGCTCTCACAACAACCCTCTCAGTGCCAGTCATGGTTCGTGTTTGATGCTGAAAATTAAACTGAACTGGAGGGACAACAGGGGAAGTCAAAACAGCTGAAACCGGACTTCATCTGATAAATTATGTTTTTTGTAGTGGGTCAATACAAATCTGAGATGTCCAGATTTTTGTGTTTATTTCCCTAAACACTGTGGTGTGTGACAATTTCACCTTTTTAACCAGGCTTTTAAATATCTTGTTCCTGGTCCATTGGACATCTTTATCATTTCTCTAGGATCCTCTCATCCGGTTGTTTCCTTTCTGGCTGTCTGCCATTTTGCGTTTTCATACTTAGCCCAGTGATACACTCCTCTCTACATCCTTCTTCACCTTTTCAAACCATACTGGTTCTCTGAGAGGCTTCATCCTGGCCGGCACTATTCCAGCCAAAGGGGAAGAGGACTTCCTGACGCTGGCCGCCTCGCGGCTCAGCCGCAGGAAACGCGTCATTGGAGCTGCTGTAGGTGTAGCCATGGTTCTGATACTGTTGGTGGCCATTCCCCTGCTGGTCCACACAACCAAAGGGAGGAACACCGGAAATGCAGGGAGCCATTATGAAATGCTTGGAAGCTGCAGAATGGTATGTGACCCCTATGCTACGTCTCAGCCTGGTCAGGAGCTGACAGCTGTGTCACCACCTCCCCAGGATTACTCTGGGAAGAAGATAAAGTCTGGGCTTCGTGGGCCTCAAGGGCCTCCAGGGCCTCCAGGAGCACGTGGACCCCCTGGAGAGCCAGGCAAACCAGGGCCACAGGGACCCCAAGGTCCAGGTCCTGGTGGCTATTCTCCCTCGCTCTACACTCCCAAAATTGCATTTTACGCAGGGCTACGCAAGCAGCACGAGGGGAGTGAAATACTGAAATTCGATGATGTGGTGACCAATGTAGGTAACTACTATGAGCCCAGCACTGGCAAGTTCACCTGTCCTCTGCCTGGCATCTACTTCTTCACCTACCATGTTCTAATGAGAGGTGGTGATGGGACCAGCATGTGGGCAGACCTAAAGAAGAACGGACTGGTTAGTAAATATGTGTGTGAGAATGTGCATGCATGAAAGTGTGTGTACAATAGAGGGTTTGAATGTATGTGTTTGTATGTATGCACACACACGACCATGCAACAGATTTTTTTTTCCACTGTTGACCATCCTGTGTTACCATTGACTCACATTCACCTCTGTATTGAGCTCTTCAGATTCAGAGCACATTCCACTTAGCAGGTGGCAACATGACAGCCAAAGAATGAAATAGCAGTCCTTCTCCTCATTAAGGGGAATTCATGCTATACAGTCTAAAATCACAGCTACCGATATTTGCATTCCCATGTCATGTACTGTGGCTAAATGACAAGTGGCAGAATGCATAAGCTGCCACCACCAAAAGGAACAGTCTAATTAGTAAGTATCATACACAGAGCTTGATTATCGCCTAAACAGAAGTGCAAAAGAGCACCAGAGAAATGTCTGTCAGTACGTGGACCAGTCAGTTTACACCTCAGCTAAATAAATAATGAATGTAAAATTGACAGTCCACTCATCCACTCCCTCATTCCCTAGACACTAATTAAAGACAGAGGGGCTGATGGGGGGGAGGTGGGATAAATCAGAGGACTCCAAATTCAGGAAACATTCTTCAAGTTGCTTTTTACATTCATTCCTACTTCAAGGACTTTAAATGCAAATGCTCTCTTCTCAGACCTCACTCTCCAGACATGTAGTGTACCAAGGACTGTTTAAACAAATGCACACAGGCTCATGTAGGCTCAAGCATACTGTATGGTCCATCACAACAGCTGTAAATAAAGTTGATTTAGAACGGCTCATTTAGACTTCATTTGGTGAGATGTAAAGCGACATGTTTCAAATCATTCTTCATTAACCATGATAACCATGATTTACTATACGTATATGCTTGAGACATTTACAAAAAGTGAATATGTGTTCAAGGGTGCTTGCTTAAAGTCCTATATTGTCATTCAAGTCATCTTAGCCTGCTAAATAATTTATACATCTTGGATTAGATCCCTGATCACCAGCTATACTTTCCTCTCCCAACCCCTCCCCAGCTTGTTAATTGATTCTCCATTAATTATCTTTTCACTCAACTCAATCATTTAACTTCACCCAGGTCCATCTGATGCCCATCAGGTTGCCTCCTTAAAAAGTTCAGTTAAATAGAACACTTACCTAACAGGAATCTACCCAAACAGAGCTGCTGGTAGATGAAAGTGCAGAGTAAATGAAGTGCTGCAGAATGCCTGATCAGATTTGAAGCCCTGAGGCAGGTGGGTACTCTGCCTGTCAGTCAGTGGCTAAGGTTTACTAAATGGGCGCTATGTCTGACAAGTTGCATTGCTGACTGTAGAATCAAACGGCCTGTTTTACTATTGCCGTAGGTGCTGAGGCTTTATTGGATATTTTGTTTGCCCATTGGGGTTTCTTTAACCCAAAAATGCCATAGCCACAAATTTGCTACCTTCCCTTTCTGCTTGTGTTATAACTTTTACACCTTAACAGATAAGCTCATTTGTAACCTTGGCTTTGTTAGGCCGCCAGTCCAAAAAGATTCAGGACTCAGACAGATTCAGTGAGAATGAATGAAACACAAGAGACTTGACATGACAGGGGCATACTGAGACGTCCATTTGGAGATAGTGAGGGGGGGGGGCGCAAAACAAGACAAGTAATGTGAAGATCAGGGGTGGAGCAGAGGAAGATAGATGACTTAATGGAGGTGCAGAGACAGTGGGCTGGTAGACGAGGCATCAGGGAGGCTGGTGGTGAAGGCCAGGATGAGATCAGGCACGATGACCAATGGACACCCACTCAACACGTCTCGGCTTGACAAGTGATCAAGGCCGGCAAGAAAAAGAGAGAAAGAAAGGTTGAAAGCAGATAATTAATTAGTTCTGGATACCAATAGATTTTTTGATGTATAACTTGTGTATCTTTGCTAATGATCTTTAAATAGGGCCACTGTATTGGCTGTTGGACTGTGACTTGTGTCATGTGACATGTGTGTGGTATAATACGATGCCAGGATCTCAGGAGGATGTGCTGACTGTGGCAGGGCTTCCATGGGATTCCTATAGATCCAATACCTATTACCTTCACTAAATCCCCACTCTGTAAAGCCTACCTGCTCACACCTCAATCTAACTTTCACAAATCATTGCAGCATGACAGGGCTTCAGAGTCAGGGGATTTGTGATTGAAGGGGGTCACACTTCAGTTGCTTCCATGTTATGCAGTGGCAATTGATTTACAGTACAATTATAAGGTATGATGTGAATGTTTCCTCAACACTGTTACACCCTATTCTTATTCAGCTGAACAACCCCCAGTTGTTTTATCTGCACAGTCAGGAAACACAAGGCACACATTGCCAAATTTGATAACCCAGTTTTGGAAGATGATGGATCCATATTATATGCTTATGATACCTAATGATTGAATATTGATTTAGCCTTGCTCAAAATAAATAGTTATGAATGCACTTCTCATTGGTGCCACTGCTATGATAAAGGTGTTTAATCACTCTGTTACTAATTCACTGTCAAGGATATATGAGTTGTATGCTACTTAATATTCCAGCTTGGTAGCAAATGTTATTAACACAGTTTATGCTACCGTTGTTATGCTTTATGCGATAAAGGGTGGTAATACGTCATGTGTACCTTCGCAACAGAACTTCTCCATTTCCCCTTAATAACTGATATGTGAGCTGTTCACCTATTCATTTATATTCTCATTGTGGACCACTGTATACATATATTAAACATTCTTAATACAATGTGCAATGTAGACAAATAGATACTGGCTCGGCTCCCATTTAATCCCTCTCTTGTTTTTTCACCTGTCATAGACTTTTTTAATAGCTCAGTTAAAGGTCAAGTTATTTCACACTGTAGTGATGAAATGTCATCACTCGCTGTAATGACCGGTACCTGTATTAACTTCTCCGGTACAGAGACATAGATATGGTACAGGTGAAATAATAATTAGCCTTACAGCGAGGGGCAAGAAAGAGTTAGATACAGAGCAGCATTTGTTCTATGAAGACAAGTCAAATGTTGTCTTTTAAGTCTATAAGAGATCTACGTAAAAAATTTCATAATGTGCCTCTGAGTAATTAAAACAAGTACATTTATTTCATACTGTGCACAGGTTTGATCATTATAGTGCAGCAGACTACAGACTGTAATACTGAATGGCAGGCAATAGCAATCTAAGGTACGGTTCAATGCTACAGTCGCTTGTCACCATGTAATCCCTGAGCTCCCAGAGGAGAGGGAAAACCTATTCAATAAATATTCTATTTCCACAACATCGTGCCCCCCCCACCCGTCCCCAACACTCCTGCCATGTGCTGGAGTCCCTTAGGTAAGTTTAACAGCTACTTTTCTATTGTCTCCGCTCTAAGAGGTCAGTATATCACAGTGAATGAATCCTGTCAGTTTTATTACCAGTGGAGCACAGCACCACAGATAAAAACAAGACTTCATATACCACCACCACATCTCCCTGGCCTCACAAAATAGCCTCGCTTGATCAGTCTGTTACTCTAGGCCGCCCTCCCTCCCCTTTCCTCGCCCCTCTGGCCCTTGTTTTTGTTTTTTCCTCCCTCTCCCTTCTTTTTGTCTATCCTTGTCTGTCTTCTACACTGCGTCTCCACTTGTATAGAAAATGACACTGCAGCTGCTCCCCACCACCCTCCTCCTTCCTCCTTGCCTGTGGCCCCCTCTACTCCCAGGCGTGTTTACTGGAGGCCCTATAATGAAAGGGCTAGGCGGAGACAGAGATGGCCACAGGCAAGCCCTGGGGGCCCCTGCCTCACGGCTCACAACCCTTCCAGCTCCAGGATCAGCACAGTATGCTGCCTGGTTCACATGGATCAGTCTGTGTCCTTCAGCCGTATCCATCTCTTCTGTCGGCTTCCTGTCCTAATCCCACCACGGCTCCCTCATGCCTCTCTGTCTGGTATATGTATTAATGGATGGCTTGCATTATTCCTTCACGCACAGGAACATCAGCTGAAGCACCAATTCATACATCATAGATTGGCAAAATAATCTCTACGCTTAATGATGAATATTATTCTGTTGTATCGAATTCAACCACACTTCCATGCATTAAGTCATGAGAATCTGAGAAGGCCTTAAGGGTGGAAAGATCTCCCTACATCTCCCTCCGTTACATTGTTTGGCCAAAATAATGAGCAAGATGACATATGCCTTGTGTCGATAGGAAGTCACAGCAACAGCATTACTGTCAGCTGCAGCTAAAGATGCAAATGTGATATTGGCTGTCACTACACACGTCAAGCAGAAAAACAATATAACCTTTACAGATGACAATAGATTGGTGTCGTTATTTGAAAGATGGTCTTATGAGGGCATTAGAAAGGGTAGATTATATTCAGTGTTTAATTATACTAATTGGGCAGTAACAAAAGAGTACACCGTTTTTTAAAATTATTTGTATGGGTCTGATTATAAAACCAATTGCTTAGATTTTCGAAATTATATACATCAGTTAGCTAAATTATTTGTAATCACATGACGGTGTAGTATATTGTTTAAGTGTAGACAGGCCAGATTACCACCAACCTGGTTGTCTATGCAGTCTTTCACTTTTACATATCCCAGACAGTCTTTGTCATGTATAGACAGACTGAGGAACAGGTATTATTACTGTATCTCACTTTCACTTCCTCACCATTTGTTCCCCACTCAGCCAGTGTTTCTTTTAATTCTAACTTTTCCAACTGAATGCAGCTTACACTGGTCACTTATTCTACATTAAAATAAGAACAGTTGAATAGCTCTGGAGTGAGAAATATAGCTGCTTTAAAAGCACCCCTAAGCATTATGGAATCTAAAGAAACAAGACCGTTAAAACTATAGCTGTTTGGTTTTACTGTGGGGTTGTGGAGCTGTAAAGCATCAGGAGATCTACTGCTCTGCTTCTTTAATCAGTCTGGTTTAGAGTGGACAGGGACATACTTAACCACTGATCACCAACCTGCTGTATGTTGGATGCAGCATCCATGACCTGCATCTCACCTAGTAGCGAGTGTCCAGGAAACTGAACACAACTCCAGGTTAGATATATTGTGGACAATGTGCTCAGACGACGGCAAAATGGATCGGTGCAGGGGGAAAAGAGCATATTTTTTTAGTTACAGTAATTCAGGCTCTGTTGCCCAGCGATTGACTGTCTCAAATTGATGCATGCTCGTTGGGGAGAAAGGGGCCCGGTGATGGGAATGACATGATGGTAGTTGAGTTGCAGATCATATTCTGTGGCTGTCATAGAGATGTGCGTGGCTTGTCTGGCTGCTGACACAGATTGAGTGCTCCCACCATAGATGGACACTAAGCCAGACACAAGGCCACTGATGGCTGACATATGTCTGATGATTGGAGCTGCTACACCAGAATTATTGATACATCCTACTAAGGAGGTTTTTAGGAAAGCAACCTAGTGTATGAATATACTTTTCTGCACCTTTACTAACTATCTATCTATCTATCTATCTATATTAGGTCAAATTAAAGGGTAGGCTAACAGTTTTTGAATCTATCTATCTATCTATCTATCTATCTATCTATCTATCTATCTATCTATCTATCTAAACAATTTTTGAAAATTGTACAGTCATACTATACATAAAGGGGTCATGGATCTTATTCTATATACATACTTCATTCTTTACATTTACCTTCCAGTTTAAAAAACATTGAATAATGTGGTGATATAAGCTTGGTGTGTTGCTTATAAGATTACAAGTATAAAAATAAATAGACAAATCCTGTTTCATCTACAACTGTAACTAGTTATCTAGGCATGTGTATTTAAATGTCTGCAATGAGTAAATCCAATTAAATGTGTTAACAAACAAGTAAAGATCCACTGCTGCTAGGTCAATAAGACCAAACTCACACAGAGCATGCAAATGTGAAACTGTCTGGCTTGAGCATAGCCACTCAATATCATGCATATTGAGCTGGCCCGGGATCATAAGCAACAGGTCAATAGCTGGTATGGATAGTAATGCTGTTTCTCGGCTGAGCTAGTTTCCCTATAGACAACATGGTGTCCCCAGTGAGTCCGCTTATCTCCACAACCCAATCAGATCTCCATCCCCAGTCCTTTGCCCTGAGCCCCAGCCACAGCTGATCAATGAGAAGCAGAGTGACTGTGTTCTCAGTCCACCTCTGGGGTCACAGGTCACAGTCCCATCCATCTGTTTATCCAGCGTGAATGTGGAGGTGATGTCATGCTCATGAGTGTCTCCTTTAAAGGCTGTTAATAATTTATCATGACCCAGTCTGCAAAAAAATTTGAAAAGTGTGATAAAGGAATAGAATGAGATATGGTAGCTTTAAAGTTAGTTTTAAAGAGTTCCTGAAGCTGATGAGTAAGTGGCGGTGACATTTAAAAGTGTTTGTTCACTTTCGTCCATGTTCTAATTGTCAATGCGTATGTCCTCTGTGGGTGACAGGTAAGAGCCAGTGCCATCGCTCAGGACGCTGATCAGAATTACGACTACGCCTCCAACAGTGTGATCCTGCATTTGGACGTGGGCGATGAGGTGTGTGTGCAGCTGGACGGAGGGAAGGTCCACGGAGGGAACACAAACAAGTACAGCACCTTCTCCGGCTTCCTCATCTACCCAGACTGAATCTAAACGTCACTCGCAGAGAATGGACACCAACACACACATAAACACACTCACACAGACATGTATGTATGTATGCAAAATAATGCACACACACACAGAGAGAGATGCACGCGCAAAATGCCTGCAGTGCACACAAAAATATACACAAACATATGCAAGCAAGCACAGACACACACACATACAGACATCTTGAGATTACAACAGATTACAGAAATGTGGATGGAGTGAATATCAGAGATAAGTGGCATTAAGTGGAATTGTGTGATTTTGAGCCAGTTATCATGAGCAACTGCATTTATTGGCGCCCTTTGTGTGCAAATATGAATTTCAGAAGATGTACAGTATAGGTGCACATAATAATTGCACGTTGTGGCTCCGAAATATCTAAAATACTTTAATGTGTTCCATATTAACTGACATTGTGAGAACTAGAATATATCAAACACCATGAGTCCGATTGTTTTTACTGCAATAATGGTGTTGAGGGTGCCATTAATCAAGATGACTAAGCTGAGGCAAATGCACACCTACTGTATTCCAGTATTTACCTTACAGTATTCATTTCTGCTCTCCATTCCAGTGACCTCTGATCGAATGGCCTAACCTATATTTTGCAACTCATCATTGTAAAATATTTAGCCCTCAAGTGAATTACCCCAATTGGAATGAATGAATCCCTGTTGTGATTTACCCTGTATTTGGGGCAGTACTGATTAAAAAGAGGCCATCTGAATAAACACAGATGTTTGACCTTTCTGTCCTGTTTCCATCATGACACAGGATATCACACAGCAAGATAAAACAAAGCATATTTATATTACAAGGCAACACATTTTATGGATGGCACTTGTGTGTGATGAAGTTCTAAGTGCCAAGTGCATTATTGACAATATTGTGTGTGCGTGCGTGTGTGTGTGTGTGGGTATGTCAGTATGTATGAGTGGATATATAGATACTGTAAGATAATGATGCAGTGAAAAGTAACAGCTGCACTGTTTTATTTACATTAAATGTTGTATAATACATTACAGACACGTTACTGTAATTACACTGCCATACCTACTTAGTACTTTATTTTTGAGAGACCCTGTCAAAGTATCATCATATGTATAAACAGTAATCCTGGGATGGGCTATCTGGTATGTTGAATAGGTTGAGTAGATAATTGCTATTAAAATATCTATACCTACCTTGTCTGTGTTCTTGCATAGTGTTTTGGCGTGGTGAAGGTCAGCGCTGAATAAAGGCATGTGCGTTTAACAATTATAAACACACACAGACCCTCGTTCTGTTTTAATTTGGAGTTGGACTAACTGAAGAATTGGATGTATGACATGGCTGCGTGGACTCACAGCTGAAATCGAAGCCACAGTGGCTGACCACAGCCACTGCCGGGTAAAGCATGGATTTCCAATATGTCTTAAGACACTGTCTAAGACACAAACATTAATACCACTATATTGATCTCAGCTTATAATACACCCAGGATCTACAAAATCCAGCCATTTTAAATGTAACAATAGTGATCAATTGTACAAACAAACCAAATTGGTTCAGTGTTCGACAAGGCTTGACATAGTTTATCAGGGTTTTCAACCAATATAATTTGTTGGAGAGCCCACCAATAATAAGAAAGACATGCAGGGAACTGGTGAGATTGACCTTAAATAATATTTGTACCTTTCTCTCAATTTATTTTTGTCATTTATCGATAATCCATAATAGGTCATGCTGTGCTCTTTCTTTTATACACATACACTTATTCTGCCTCTTTGAGGGAATTTATATTTCTGAATACATTCAGTATATGTTTACACTGCTATGGCAAATCAAATTCCCAGATTAGTGATTTATCTAACAATTATTTTTCTCAATTAATCAGCTGATTGTTTGGTCAAATGTTCAAAATGTAAAACATAGCCATCACAATATCCCAGAATGCACAGTGGCTTTTTCAAATGTCTGCTTTTGTGTGACCAACAGCCCAAAACACAAAGACACTCAGTTTAATATCATAAATGACAAAGAAAAGAAGCAAATGCTCACATTTGAGAAGCAGAACCTGTGAAATGTTGGCATTTTTATGGGAAAATTAAATGTTTTGATAAACAATTAATTTTCATTCAATTAATGAAAATAGTTAAACAGCAGATACATTTTTCTTCCATCGACTAATTGACTGCAGACCAAACCTATTAGTCTGTTTCTGTCTGTGCTATCAGTATCACCCCCTGCTCTAGGTGTTTTTTAAACTATCTTCTGTATCTTATTGTAAACATGGCATGAAATGAACGATTAACACTAAGTATATTGAAACAGTTTTTTTTTTAACTCATATAGGTATACAATTGTTTAACAATGTGTACAAATCACAACTATTTGTGAAATAAAACTACACACTGTATGTCAGTTTCTGCACGATTAATACAACCCGTTTATTCTATATTTTCAATATAACCACTTTAGCAGTTCCCAAACCAGAGAGAGAGAGACATAATTTCCATGTTAAAGAGAATGAATCTTAGATTATTGGCAAAAAGTAAAGTGTTTAATTAGAGTAGAGCGCGGATGGCATTCTAGACTTAAAGGATTTGGTGAATCTGTTGCTCCTGAGCAGAGAAAGAGGGATGTAGCCGCGCCATGCCTGGGCCCAGCCCCTGGCTCTCTCTCTTGGCAGATTCCAGTTGAAAGTTAATTGGACGGGGAGAGGTCTGAGACAGGCTGCGCTGAGGCCCATTAGTGATTCCCCTGTCGAATGCAGAGCCACGAGGATCACAGACTCACAAATAGGAGGATTAAAATAATCAATAGCCTTGACTTCCATCGACCACACACATACACACACCAAGTAATTAGTGGACAACCTATTCAGCAGTGGACTATGACACCCTCCTGAACCTTACCCCACACACATAAGCTCCACACTCCACTAGCTGTGGTGCCTAATGAGGGGAAATAGTTGTGGCTGCTTGTGAAGAAAATGAAGAAAAGGTCAGGAAGCCACCAAACAGCCTTCTACTGCTCATATCCTAGTGCTTTGTCACCAAACCATTTCTCAGAAAATGTACAGCATGGCCACAGAATCTCTCAAATCAAATATTTTTGGGCTAAAAAATAAATAAAAAAATACATCCCTTAACAATTGTAACCAACAGCAGAAACTCTAAATTGTCTCAGACTGCCAAAAATGTTTTATATAGTATATTGACATGAGCACCAATGCCTACACTCACGATTAAATTCTTCATTTGGCTCAAAAAGCATAAAGAGCAATAAAGATAGTCCTCTTGTATTATACACACTGTATATTTTGACAGTAAAGTGACTCTTAACATAGATTCCAGCAGCAACACTGCCCTCTTGTGTCGATGGAAACACATGAATTTCTTTTCTATTTTTTACTTTATTCTATCAAATCAAACAAAACCACTGAGATACGTTTTCAGGAAAAAACATTTATTTAGATGCAGCAACAAAATTGGGGTCAATTAAAAACATGGGAACCCATCTGAAATGTCTCATTTTACCTCATGATAGTATGGCTTTGAATATACCTGTTAACTGCAGAATTGGAGGAACATGATCCCCTGCCAAAGCAAGTCTTAGCCAATGATACAGTAGGTCGCTGACAGTTATTACGTATTTCTATATATTAATGTCATCCAACATTGACACAATATATCAATAGTATCAATAGTTACAGTATACCATTATCAATTTATGTCGTCTTAAGTGCTGCATCTTGGAATGTTATTGCAAACAATGCAAGCACAAAGACAAAGTCATTTGTGGTCTTTTGTAGGGAATGTAAAGGCACTTCTTAAATTAAATGTGGATAACTAATCCATGGAA
>NW_023339707.1:12848990-12859066 GCF_004916995.1 Morone saxatilis
TGGATAACTAATCCATGGAAACGGTCGGGTGGGTGGGTGGGTGGGGGGACTGTAGAAGCTTAACTGCAAAAAGAGGGTACATGTGACAGGGTAAAAAAGTAGGATGCTCTTCGTCTTCACCCGTTCATGACCATCCTGACCAGTTCTGTAAAAGAGGAGAAAGAGACAAATGTAAGGACTCATGGTCTAGATCTTCACAGGGACCCCCTCCAACTACAGCATGTGGCACTAAAGCCCACTCCTCATCCAGCTTTCGTGAGACCGGGTGGGAAGTGCTGCGTTTGGAGGCAGATCCCCCATATTCTGCACACCCAGAGGAAAAAGAAGGGTTGAAGAGGGTACTGAGAGAAATAGGTGAGGTAATCATCTCTATCTCCTATTCAGCCAAAGCATTTGGCCTTGTCTATGATCCAAGAAGAGCTGGTTAGAGAAGCCATCCTCGCTGTTTGCTTTCCTCTAGTTGAGAAGCAAAGAAAAGTTCAGAAGATCGAGGGAGCTACAGTCCAGTCAGAGAGCGGCCAGCTAAAAATTCAGCTTCCATCAGTACAGAGGAGAAAACAATCAGCACAAGAGCAACTCATTGCAATTCTCTGGTTAGTAGAAAAAAGGGACTGGTCTACTCTTCCAAAGCTGGTGGCTATCCTCAGATTTACCACATGTCTACAATGTAATGAACACTGTATTTTATCTGTCTATGAAAAGAGCAGCACCTCTAACACAAACGGAGGAAAAAAAGCCTATTTTAATAGCGCCATTGACATGCAAATGAGACTAAAAGAGCTGGCTAGTGAGCTCCACACCCATCAGCTCACATAACACGACAGTGGCCACCAGGCTTTCCCTGAATGAGACCAGTCACTTCCCTATGTGTCCACAATATCCCCTTAAATAGACTGAGGGGAGTCCCAGACACATGCAGAGGGGCATGCTGCAGCCAGGGGCCAAGACAGAGGGCTGCAGGAGAGAGAGACAGAACAGCAGGGGGCTACACATGGGCCAAAGCCTCAGGACTAAAGATGAGAGAGACCACCAGGCTTTCCCAAAGGCACCTACGGGTCAAATCTACTTTCCAACAGCACATTGCTCCCGTTTGTCAATATGAGGAGAACAACTACAGCTGATTAGTGTTAGGATGGCCTAATGGGAGTGGATTATTATTAACAACTAACAGGAAAGCCTGGAGGTGCCATCTCATGGTATACCCAATGCCCGTACCGGCCCTCAGCCTGACATGATGTGGCGGACAAATGCTGTGGAGGAAGAACAGTTAACACACTGTCAGCAGTTGACATTTACACATGGCCTCTTAAAGCAGACAATTAAACACAGAAGTATAAACAACACATGACAAGACAGTAGACAGTACAACGAATAGACACCCACCTCAACATAAGACTACATCAAGCACTGTCAATTTAGTAGTTAAAAAGGTGCTTCTAACTACATTTTTTCCTCAAATGACTTCTCTAGGCAACTACACAATATTTCACATCAACACAGCACACATAAAGAGTAATTCATGACTGAGGTTTCATTATCACATTGCCAAGACTGGTTATGACGGTTACATTGAATAGTTTGCACGAGTTATGGAAACGGAGTCATAACACAGCATAAGCCTAATTATAGCAAGTATCCCATGTTGTTCTTGTTTATTTTTTTGCTCTCACCTTCATAATTGATGCAGCCATTTGCATCTTCGTGCCCCGCCAAGAGCGTCTCCACTTCCTCCTCTGACATTTTCTCACCTGAAAAAGGAACATTTATTACTTTACATGGGTGACATTACCATGATTTTATTATTTATTTTATTATTTATTTTACTTTAAAAAAAAGGAACAACATTTACACCGAAACTAATAATATAGGAAATAAATGACAACTAAGAAGAATGATAATAATACTAAATACATTTGCATACCCCATGGTGCCAAACCAAATATTCACTTCTCATTCACTTTTAATGCCATGTTCATTCAGTTTTCAGCAGATTAATTTTGCACTGACACAATCTACGGTGGATATTACAGTATGTAATGTATGTATAAAAGAAACCAGGCCAAAATAGTCTTTCCATGCAGACATCCATTCAGAGGTGATAAAAATGGAACTTGCCTAACGTGGTGAGGACGTGACGGAGCTCTGCTCCCATTACTGTGCCGTTGCCCTCCTTGTCAAAGACACGCAGTCCCTCCACAAAATCCTCCATGGAGCCCTGATCTTTATTCTTAGCAATGGCCTGGAACATGGGCAGGAACTGCTCAAAGTCTAGCATCTTGGTGTTCATCTCTGAAAAAAGAAAAGAAAAACTGAACATATGAGACAAGTCTCTGAGCCTCTAGCTGCAGCACTCAGTACAACATTGTGGCAGGAAGACTAGAATTATGAGAGAAATTATTTTTTCAGCACAGTGACAATATAATGATTTATGGACATTTAAGAAATATTACTCCTAATAAACTTATTTTTTCCTCTCACCCTCAGCCTTGGGGTTGCCCAGGACCTTGAGCACCTCTGCATTGACAGGGTTCTGTCCCAGGGCCCGCATGACGTCCCCACACTGGCTGAAACTGATCTTCCCATCTCCTGTCCTGTCGAACAGCAGGAATGCCTCCTTAAACTCTGCAGGATACAAATTAGAGTAGAGATATGAATTACTGTAGAAATGAAAAGAAAGCAGACATTTATGAAGGAATGACACGGAGATATGAAGTGAACTGAAAATGGATGAAAACAGAAAAGCCAGGCAGATTGTAAGGAAAATAAGAAGACGCAGACGAGAGAAAGCACAGATCATGAAAAGTGACTAAGCTGGTACCGGGTTCTCTGCTGGTAGGCCTAATTTTAAAGTTGCAGGGCACAGAGCGCCACACTGACAAACCTGTGTAGGATTTGCCACTCTAGGCAACATAACTATAGCCGGTCAATCCAGAAAAATGGATGTATCGATAAACTGTATGCCTATGGGCAACCCCAAAACTCGTGTTGCATGGACAAGCTCTGTTCAAACACACAAAAAGGGAACATTTTAAAGCTGAAATTTAAAATTCTTTTAATTCATGTGTCATTCCTATTTCCATTTGCATTGTAGCGTGTGGCGCAACCCACAAAAAAAAAAAAAGAGCTTGCTGATTGACAAACCTCTAACTTCCTCAATTCATCAAATACTGTATATTCATGTCATCTGGTCAGTCTTTGATGTGTTCACTACACAGCAACAAAAACAAGGTGAAACAACGTCTCCAATGAAACAACACATGCTCGGTATGAAAAAAGTTTCCAAAGACATCGAGGATATATGTATTACAGGGAAATTTGTTAAAATGTAGTAGTAAATATTAGTTCATAGCTTAAATAAAGTGCCAGAATAAACAGTTACAGTGTGTTATATAAAAGACACAGCAACGACCATCCTAAATGCTGTATGCCCAAACAGAAGTAAACTAATTATAAAAAGGTTCAAATATTCCTCAGAAGAACCAAAGTTAATTATAAGCGGACAAGATAAGTTTATTACTTTTAGCACTTCTCTTGGATTACAGTATGGGGTATATATTTGACAAAGTATTCGAAAAGTTGCCTTAATGCTTAAAAAGCAAGACAAATCTAAAATTTAACAGCAGTAACAAACAAAATGTTTGTCAATTTCACACATGTAATAAATCAACTAACTGTTTCAGCTATGTCAATTATTAGGAGGTGTTAAACCGAGAAATACAACAGTATGTTTTAAGAAATTCAGTCAATCACCAACAAAAACATCAAACATACAAAAAACCATGCATCTGACTACACAATGTCTATTAGTTATACTATTATGCAACTAGTCGGTTCCAGTCGAGGTTCATGTCAACACAGTATCATCTCTAATAATGAAACAAAAGATTCATGTGTCAGTAGTTCATACTGTTTTAGTAATTAATTAACCAGATTCAGTGTCTGGCAGAATAGTCTTTCAGGTGGGACGGAACATTTTCTTTCCAAAACTTTAAAAACACTTCATCTGACACCCGTACTGTTTGCCAACTCCACTTTGACATCAATATCTCACTGTAAGGTTGAAAAGTCAATAAGGCTGTGAGCTACCTGAGCCGTCTGAAGCATTCACATCACCACGCATTGACTTTTCTGGTTGTTGTTAAAGGGAATTACCTAAGCTTTATCAACAGTCAGCAACAACGCAATCTTGCCATTGTTCACAAGGTTGATTAATGCAGATGTGATCTATCAGACACTCTAATTAGGCTCAACAGCTAAAGAAAAGCAAAGAGCTAAGATCTTACTATCAGGGAATCATGGAGTTGGATTACACAATATCCGGGCAGCAGTCTGTTCCTAATGTTATGGGCGCAGCTATTCCCCAAAAAAGCCCAGGCACTGTTGTTGAGTTTTTCCTGTTCTGAGGAATGTGCCTCTTCCCTTCTGGCATGCGAGCACTTTTCCCAACACCATATTTGGTATAGAGGAGTGGAGGAAAGTAGGAGGAGAGTGAGAGCAGCTATAGCCTATTATGTCAACGATGATTAAACAAACCAACCCTAGGACAAAAACCATCCACTACTGTATCCAGCACCAAAAAAGGGCACGATCACTGAGATGAGCCGCTTGGAAGATAACAGGCAAAGTTTATGGCAAACTGACACAACCGGGAATGACTACTGTCCCACAGAACAAGACTTATGAGAACGGATATGAGCTTTGGCTATGTTTGGCTTTATAAGAGCTGCTAATGCATGATTGACTAGAATGACCACAAACAAAACACTGCAACACACGGTCAAAGCTAGTATTGTAACGTTATATGCAAGATAGGACGTACCAAACAACAGTGCAAAGCGACTCTCATTCACATTTAAAACATATTTGGTTTATCCAAAACCAACATGCAGATCACACCCTAAACACTTCGAGATAGCCATCAGTTTTTTTTTTTTGTGCTAAGGCGGTCCCCTTTCACTGACTTACCATGTATTTGATCCAGGTTAAATTCAATCTGGAAAGGACAAGCAGTTTCAAGTGGAAAGTGATGAAACAGTACGGAAATAAGGAAGGAAAACGTAGCCTAATACCAAGACTACTATGACAAGCGGGGCACAGAGCAGGGTGATAGTGGAGATACAGGGCAAAGTGTCATCTCAACCAAAGCAAGAATGAAAGCATGCACAACGAGCGAGATCTGGAAAATGTCACAACACAAAATCAAAAACTCACCAAGGATTTGATCTTCCGAGAAGTCAGACTGTTCAAAGAGAAATTAATAGGCTACATGAAAATGGTTTCCTCTGCAGCACAGTGCAAAGCTAGCTTGGGTTAACTTCAAAGACTGTTGGACATATTATTTAGTTAGTTAGATTGACTCGAACCACATATTCCCTTACTACAGAACATTCAGCAATGATCGGGGGACTCACAACTACTTTGGTGACATTAATGAGGCTACCGTGTGATTGTTAACTTTATCTACCGTGCAAGCTAACGTTAGCCTGTGAAAAGTTGCACTTCCGCTAGCGATCCGCGAGGCAATTCTGATATTCAAAACTCAATTTAACATATTTGCAAAGCTAAACCATTCTCTCGAAACAAGCTAATTACCGGAAAAAAAACCCCACAAAACCACGGTAATCCTAGTTAAGTCGAGTGAAACAAAACAAAAAAAAACCCACCATAGCTGTGTTGGCTGAGGTGTGTCCGAGGCGTCGGCAAACCAAAGAATGTGTGACGGGCTGCAGAGAGGGCCGGGTAACCCTAGCAGCCGTGCGTCATGACGTAAGCACGCACGACGTCCTAGCAGACGGGTAGGCCGAACAGCCGCACTCCATATATAGGTATATAGATCAACGTATGGCTTGTGATTTGCAGTACATGAATTGTATGCCTTAAAACTGCGTACTAACTATTCTTTTTATGAATAATGAGTATAATGAGTTTGGGGATATAAGCTGAATTTAAGAAAATAATGTAATCGTTATGAGACCAAAGATAAGGCCTAAAAATCACATAATCCTACCTGAATGAGGAAGGGGTTTAAATACTTAACGCTCCCCTCCACTCAGGTGTGCGTCTTGCTTTGTTCATTTTAATATAGAATTTAAGGCATGTACCTGCAAGCATGATTGTATAACATCACAACTAGTGTAAGTGCCAAAGTTGAACATTATGTTTGAAAGGAGGTCATTAAAAGTTAAATTTAAGCATGGCTGGAGGAGATCTTTCATAAAAGTTACATTTAGCCAGTCTCTAATGGATCCCATTGTATGTTAAGGGATGTGTGTTCTGATTAAGACATAAGTTTAAAGACGTTTAAAAGGATGTTTGTCCCATTTTGGTGTGTGTTTGACCTTGACCTCTCTTGGGTAAATTAATGCATGATTGCAGTGAATGACTCTGCTAGGCTTTGCATTAAGGATGTGAGTGTCTGGCTATGCAGTAATGATGGATTACTTGTGAGACCCTCTCTTAACAGCCTGGCTAAAGTGCTGTCTTTCTACTCAGCTGGAGCTCTGGCCTCCTGTCATGTCTGTGGTCCCGCTGTGAGCAGAAGAGGGTGTCTTAACATGGCCCACATATCCAAACAGGCTAAATGGGACAGTCTCACTCTATAAAATCATGCAGGTCACACACTGTAACACTTAAAGCGCATGAGGATGGCAGCAAAGCTAAAGCACCAACAAAGCTAAAGCACATTAGTACAAAGTCTAATGTGGGCATCAGTATAATCTATATATTAAGCCTACTAATTAAAAGTATTAACTAATTTATATTTCAATCATTAAAAGGGATGAAGAAATGGGATTCAAATTCTAGATAACTGTAATAATGTATACCATAAATCTAGTAGCTGTGAGACAGGGTATTTTATAGTTTAAATGAAAATCTAATTCTGAACAGGCGCTCCACCACCATTTATTCCGCTGTGATATGCTACTCTCCATAAATAGTTGATGCAGAGTATTGTTAATAATGGAGTACAGAATTTGCTGCTGGACAAACTATGAAATAATGACACACTTTCGGAATAACCCCAAGCTCTTTGCTTAATGCCTTATTGCCTTACATGTTATATTTTGTAGTAAGCGCGCAGCCAACATTTGCCACTACCAAGTTATAGGCCACTGTAATGTACTAAAAGCCACAGGACTATATAGGGAAGTCTCTTCTCTATGCAGCCATATTTTAGCTTTAAAAAATGGGTCAAGCAAAAGCTCTCTACATTTTTAATGGAGTGAAACATAACTGTCTCCTCACTTTGAGTTCTGAATTTTAGTTTTGTTATTTGCTTCTTTTGCTTCTTCTAATATAATAATCATATAATCAGCGTGTATGTCATATTGAGAGGGCTATTACATTTTTTGACCTTTCTGATGAAAGAAATAGCACATACTGTGGCAGGAAACAGCTCTTTTCTCCCTAAGGAGGCCAGTGACTGACTGACAGCCTCACTTTCAGTGCCCCATTTCTTTACTTAGCTTAGATTCTGTCTCATTGATGCTGATAGCCTACAATAGCATACAAATCATGGAAAGCTGCTTTGCAAACACTAAGCATGTGATATTTTAACAGAACTAATTGACATCTGACAAGAAATCACTATTGTGCGTCTCCAGTTGAGATTTCTAAACACTATAAATGAAATAAGATTGACTAATAGGACATGAGATTTCTAAATATAGTCCTAATTTGTGAATGCCCCACATTAGCTTTGTCATAAAAAACATAGTTACTCCACTCACCTCCAAAGTACTTGGGTCAAATGGTGAATCCGATGGACGCAGCATCCTAGGTTTTTGCTCTGGAGCAGGTTTTGGAGCGGCAGGAGCTGCAGGGAGGCAGGGGTAAGGCGGACCAAGTCTGGGTTGGGTCACTGGTGAAGGAGACTTCTTAATGGAGGGTTCTCTTTTAGGAGCCATTCCTAACGTCCTGGACAGCCAAAACTTCTGTTAACTGCTACTATGGCTGCTTAGAGGAGATATCAAGCTATGGGATAAACTGTGATAGTTGTGTGTATCCTGTGGCAGGGTGAGGGGGGAGGAGAGAAGTGGGTTGATGATGCTGATGATGCTCAGGGACAGGCAGGAGGATGAACAGAGGTAGATGTATGGAATAGCATATGAGTGAATTTTCTGAAGCAAAGCGTAGGAGGAGTAGCGACGAAAGCTGGAGTGTAGAATAAAGAGGGAGCTGGATATAGAAAGAACTAGGCTTCACTGTGTGACTCCAAGCATATGCTTTTATTTGGGTCAGAATCGCGTGTGTGTGGGGGTGTGAAGCAGCAACGTGAACGGTTTCTGTGTCAAGCTTAATACACAGATTTTAGCCTTACTGACATCAGACTCTTATGTTTTTGAAGAGGTGTTATAAGGGGTGTCATGAATACTGTATCTCATTAATAATCTGCAGTCTCATCTTGCAGCTAATAAAAGGTTGTTCTAAAATAAATACATGTTCTATTTGTCTCCGTTCCCCAGATACTCTCTATCTTCCTCTTGTTTCCTGCAGAGTTGCTGACAGTGAAGCTATACTCAGAATCAGAGGAAGGTATGAAACAGTTCACTGTGATTAAAGCCAAATTTAGACTTTTGAAGATTTTATTCCACAGAAGACTGAATTCATACATAAAATACTGCCTCACCAGTGAGTGCACAAGGGACTACTAATGCCCTATTATCATTTTGTTTGTAATAATACATAAGAATAAACTAAATTAATTCAGTATAGTTTGCTTTATTTAATTCTTCACATTTAATCTGTGTTTTTCTTTCCTTTTTTTAATGTTTGAAGAAGTGTTTATATGTAGTAGTCTATATATACACATCATCATCATTTTATAAAATATAATTCATTATCACAGATTAAAGTCCAACTCTATGAAAAACATTGCAATTAATATACTGACAGGACTGACAGGGCTCATTTTGCTGCATAATGACTATTTTTACCTTTGATACATACTGAAATAATACTTCCATTTTACTTTTAAATGTGTTATTTTTTTTACTTTTAATTGGGGAAATTTACATTCTAGTTCTGTAAAACTTTTTTTTGTAAAAGTACATTTACTTAAATACTGTATTTTGAGGTACTTGTACCTTATGTATGTCCATTTCATGTTACTGCATCTAAGAGGCAAGTATTATACTTTGTACTCCACTACATTAATCTGACAGTTTTAGTTACTAGTTACTTTTGCAGATTCCAATTTCTCATACCCCTTCTGTCCAATTAAAAACCATCTATGTTTAAATTAGGTGAATTTGAATTAGAATTTTTCTGATAAGCTAAGGGATCAAGTGTTCCTTTATTGGTTGAGAAAATTCTCTGACTTCTTAAGATAAATAAATAATTTTAAAACGTATTGGATTAGCTGGAAAATGCATTGTCAGAAAGCTGAATAATAATCTTTTTTAGAGATATGTGGTCCTCACAGGACAGTGACACTACAAACATAATCGTATAGAATATGATGCATTGCTGTAGAGTAAACAACTCCACAGTGTATAAAGGAGTTAAAATTAGCACAACCTCATTAATCACAACCACATTAATGCAGAAGTAATATTAATCCAAAAACATCATATATAATAGTAAAACACTGACCATTTTTCTGAACAATGTGTGTTTTTACTTTGTATACTTTAAGTAGGCCTACATTTAGCTGATAATACTTATATACCTTTACCTTGTTTCTTTTTTAAAATATTTTCACAGAGCATATTACAACCAAGGGGAGACGTTTAGTTCAAAAGAGTGCCACTAGATGTCACTATTACACAACAGGAAGCCCATAAAGTTTTTGGCTTCAACTCGGCCTCATACTCAGTTAATTGAATCGCAGGTCTGTCTCATGCGTGTTTTGATACAACACAGATACACAGTGACTCAAAAACAACAGCATCAATTACTACTACTACAACTTCTACTATTAATAATAATAACATACTTACTACATACAATACAACATTATTATTATTATTATTATTATTATTATTATTATTATTATTATTATCATCAATATATAATATAATAATTATTAACACAAGTAGTTGTGTTATTATTAATAACACAACTACTTGTGTTAA
>NW_023339707.1:12859166-12861979 GCF_004916995.1 Morone saxatilis
ATAACACAACTACTTGTGTTAATATTCTATCTATCTATCTATCTATCTATCTATCTATCTATCTATCTATCTATCTATCTATCTAACTTAATAGGCTATTTCGATGTTATATGATTGAATTTAACGTCACTGTGCACATCACAAAACAGATTTACAACTTTTGGCGTCACTCTAGCCGCATCCCAATAATCAATGCTCTCCACTCGTCAGCGGGTTTGGGGCCACAATCCATCGCGCGCTCAATGGGCCTTGAAATCACCGTTTATGTGGCTCGAGCGTCAAAACAATAGCGACATAAAACCCTTGCTGCGAGACCAACTGCACTTCTGGCGCTTTAATAGCGGATCGAACACGCAAAATGAGGAAAAAAAGACCTCCCAACAAAGTCATGCCGACCAAACCCACCATCAAAATAACGAGACATTAAAAAGGTTGGATAAAGAATAGCTTTTTATGATTTTGTTTTTGAAATGTTAATAGATTCTCTCTCAGCCTGCAGCCTATTCACTTGCCAGCTGATTGCTGATGAGTCTGCCGAGCAGACAGCTCAGTTTAAGAAGATTAGCAGTGCCTCACGTTTTCCTCATCATTTGCAACAATAATCCACCACAAGAGGCTATTAATAACAACTGGAATACCAATGTCTGTTTTCAAATAGATTATCTACAATATGTGTTGTAATTGGGAATATTGAAATATTATCCTATTATGACATTCAGGTACTGCATAGTTCTTAACATGTCTCAAATTCATTTTCGAATTAATTGGAAAAAATACCATCATCAGTTCCCCTTTCTTTCATTCTGTGTGCAGTGTTGTGAAAGCAAATTCAATTACTCCAACTTAAAGGAAATGTTTCAACAGATCCTCTGAGGTGCCCCAACTGACTAATGAAATTATGGCAGTTCTCCTACCTAATGTCATTCAAAGTCCCCCCTGCTACAGCAAATCTCCAAACCACCTGATTTATTTTTAATGATATTACACCCCTCAGTCGGCTGTGTCATGGTAATAATCGGGGCTGCTCCAGCTGCCTCTAGATCACATTAGCCAGGCTTAATATTGACAGTGCCGGGCCTACTAAACAATGAGGCTGTGGGGATAGGGAGCTTAGAGGCTGCCTAGCCAATGGGCATACTGCAGGAGGTAGAGGAGATGCAGGCCAGGATGCTCCAGTTCCCTATGCCCTGGAGGACTGGCACCATCATTAGGCAGCTTCTTCTATAGTCCTGTGGAGCTTTAAACCCACCACTACCAGATCCAGACTCCACCCAGGCTCCAGACATCAAAACTATACTGACAAGGGACCATGAAACTAGTGGCAACTTGATTCCCTGCTATTCTTTCACCGGATGGAGAGACCTGCCAGGACAACTCAGCAGCTGCATCTTAGTGTAGGTTCCTGCTGTGACAAAGTGCTTGAAAGGCTGAGAGAAACCTGCACTGCAAGACTTACTTTGTGCCAACATCAAATCAGCTGTTAGAAGTTCATCTTCAAGACTTAAGGCAAACGAAAAGTCTACTGTCTATTGAAAAAAAGCGCATGTGAAAAATTCACTAACATTTAGAAGTTGACCAATACTTTCTTACTTTGGGTCATATGCACCAAAATAAAAAAAAACCTTTTGCAATATGATTTGATTAGAGAAGTGCTTTTATCCGTTAGACTAATTTATGTTGCAGGCTTGTCTAGTTGCTGTATTTGCATAATGGTCACACTGGGAATCAGGCTAGGCCACTTGTGGGCCACTTGCACCTGATCACAGAGACACCATGGCTTGCTGCCAATCACACCTCCACAGTTGATTCTCCCAATTAAAAATCACCTGTATTTGTCCTTGGATTTGTCAGGTTGTTCTACATCAGTTAGACGTCCCTGTACACTAAGGTTTTATCTCCTGTACCAAATTGTTGTTTGGATCGGAGGGGATTTTGTACGGGGGCCCACAGATTACCGTTGTTGATTAGTGGTTGGGTGTAATCCTTTCAGCCCCTCTCTCTCCAAAACACCCCTGGGATATGCCCGTCTCCCTGAGGACCGGCAGCATGGCAGATGGATCCTCCTCCCCCTCTTCTGCCCCCTCTAACAGCACACCCAAAAACACTGTTGATGTCCTGGGACGGAGGTTGTAAAGTATCCTGAATATGAAACCACAGGCACCTTTGTTTAATGGCTCTCTCCCCACTTAGTGAGAATTGCCCTCAGGCCTGATTCCCATTCTGTAGCTACATTTCTGCCCGATTGGAATGTCTTCCAAAGCCATTAGCCTAAAGGAAGAGGAATAAGCTGCAAGCAATCTGCTCATGTTGCCCGGATGAAATGCTCCTAGATCTTATCAAAACGCACTTTGTGAACCAGAAGACTCTAAGTTGTTGACATCATAGTTTTATGGATACGGCAAACCACTTGCCAAAAAATGTATATGCAGTTGTGAAGTCAAACATGGGATTATATTCCTACACAAGGAGATAAAGATAATTGTCCACTTGGGCATCAGTTCACACACATGCTTCTTCTGAGTTTACAGCTATCATGTGTCTTATGTCTTCATGTGCAAATATATAATATATGCTGGCTGCAGGCAGCACACTAAAACCTGTACATTTCTGTTCTCCATGATTAATATAGTTTGATTTGCACAGACAGAAAAACACCAATGTATGAGGGAAAAGAAGAAAGGTTCAACTTTTAAATATTTCAACATTTAAAATGTCATGAACCAGTTGTGCAGGAATCAGGTTATCATCAAGAAATTTAGGTTAAAAGTTCATGATTCACAACTGTGTGTGAGAAAGAGAGAGAGAGTGTGTGT
>NW_023339707.1:12862096-12897048 GCF_004916995.1 Morone saxatilis
ACACACACACACAAATTACTGTAAAGCATAGCAAAAAAATGGAAATAACTTTAAAGTCAAATAAAGTGCACAAGCACAGGATATACAACAATTGTTTTAACTCTTTAAAGTGCTACAGATAAAACTTTAAGATGAGTACAAATATATATAAAAGGGTGACATTGCCAAACTTTAAATTTTAGTTTGACAACAATACAATTTCATCTTTCTAGTCTCACCGTCCTCTGCCACATCCCCCCCACCCCTTACCATGCCAACCCTCTTGCAAATCCACGCTCCCTCCATCTTTTATGATCACTACAAGGGGCTCAGCTTTCAGGAGCGGTCCATGGAGCATGTGTGTAGAGCTTTAATTCCTATTGTATTCGTGCAGTCTTGGTGTGTGTGAGTGTGTCTGTGTTTTAGCGAAGGAGGGAGAGGGAGATAGAGATGAAGAAAAAGACAGAAACAAGGACCCATCTGTCAGCACAGCGCATGAATCCCTCCCATTCCACTCTGAGTCCCAGGGGACAAGAGCGAGAGACAACTCACTTGTGGCAGTGTTTTTTGTAAGGAAGGGGGTTACCCCCTTTAATAGCAACAGCAGCACTTAAGTAGATAATCTTTTGGCCAAAAACTTGATTTGGACAGCTCATGCCTAAATTCAATATGCGTCTTAGCTGCAAAAGTAAAAACTAAATACCCACAAAATGATCTTACAAATCTTTTCCTATATCGTAGGGACACACTTAAGTCGGTGATGGACTGCATAACTGTTAATTTGTTAAATAAATATTTTGAGTATCCCTGTTAAAATCATGCAAACTCATCAAAAGTTAGTTCAGATCAGATGTGTCCACCATGACCTCTTTCAGAAGGCTGGCTATCTATGTTACTGCTTAAACGGGAGCAGGACACAATTCCCTCTCCGTTAGTCAGTCATTTGGGAAACCGATGGGGATTGTGGGAGACTGCCAGGCTCCAATTCCCCGTGCAGGCTGCAGGTGTGGTGGAGGCCATGCTCACACTCATGGGACAGAAGGGTAGTGTATGTGTTTGGGGGGTAGGGGTGCATGTACCTGGGGAGCTTTGGCACATCACCTATAGTCTAGAGTTGTTGCTGAGCACACACTCATGCAATGTTTGGTTCATATGAGGCAACACACACACACACACAGTCCACATGCCTTTATGGCCAGTGCACTGACCAGCAGTGATTAGGGCCGTTAGCGAGGTGGATAAATGCTGTTTCAGCACGAGACATCATCTTGGCCAAGCGGTGACGCGTGAGCACCCAAGCAACAGATGCCCCCACCCCCAACGCTTCCTATACCCAGCCATCTGTTAGGGTCTGTTCAATAAATCGTTGGATAAGTGCCTGTTTTTACGCGATGTTGCCGATTAGTCACGTGACCAGATCTTATTTCGAAGACGCTGAATATATATGGCACACCCAAGAACACGGAGAGCCCACGGTGCAGTTGGCAAAGTTCAGGCTCTCTCAGTCTCGGGGACAGCTGTGCGCAGTCGCGCGCACAATGGGATCAATGCGGGGGCACGTGCGACTCGCGAGACCCCGGCTGTCAGTGGCCAATGATGACAATAGACCCCCACTGAGCTGCGGCTCGCCACGCACGAGGACTGGCGGGCGTTTATTATGCCGAGGCATTTGTAGTCAAAACCGGGAAAAACGTTCAATATTGAGATACGATTAGTGTAGATAATAAATAAAGGCCATAGAGTCGTTTGGAGACCTTCACAGGTTGCGTTGAAAAGTCAAGTCGTATAGTTGTTAGACACAGAGTTATGGTTGATGCACTTTTATCATTCAAAAACAAACAAATAAAAAGATAAACTACTAACAGAAATTCCTTAGCCTAACCCTGTCTTTACAATATCTTGCATAGGTCAGTTGCTTTATAAATAGTATTAAAAGTACTTCTACAACTTGTCTTGCCTTTAAGCGTACCATACCTGTCTGTCCATCAATGCACCAATCGATTCAATAATCAGATAGCTGTTGGGGGCAGAATATGACGCTAAACATTGAGGAAAACAATTGAATGACTGAGTGAACAACGCACACACCTGCTCTCTGCACACTAGCTGTCAAAATCACTTAAATACGCACACATGGAAGAGCGTCTCTTTACTCAGCGAAGACCAGGCCTACACTGTGTTTAATTAAGTGGAAAATTCCTAATCCAACCGACTAATGAAGAGATAGACAATCGATTAAGATGGTTAACACAGCGGCATTAAAACAGAACAGTGGATTTTTTTTTTTTTTTTTTGGGATTACCGCCACATTTCCAAGTGTGAGGATGTATAATGTCGCCTTTAGGAACATGTAGGCTATTATGTAAAACTTAAAATGATCCCGATTGGGACAATACCGATATCTGTGACCAATCAGAGGGTAAAGAAAGGTTGATGGGTTTACAAATAATGACTGGTGATATGACGAGGACATAACTATTCCTCCAATAAAAGTTATAAAAAAAGTTTAAATTAAATTTGTATTTTGGTAGATAATAAGTGTGAGATGCGGTTTAGCAAATTGGCCTTTGTGCCGGAGAATAATCTGTGACTGATGAAATGGCAAGTCCCGTGGGTGTGGGTAGATATGTGCATCCAGCTTCAATGTAACATCAGATATGTTCCCTTTATAGCCCACCTGCAGTTCTCAATATATGTATGTATGATGCCCATATTTAAGATCTAAGAGTTTTCCAATGTGCATTTTCTGCACTGACCCGTCAGACTCTCTCAGTGTTTCAGTGCCTCCTCCTTTACAAATAAAACACCGTCTACACGTGCACCCAGGCGCGCGCTCTCTCTGTTCCCCCCACTCATTTACTGGGTGAAACTTCTGGCCACGAGCCCGCCACGCGCGTTTGGATGAGTGGGTGGGGCGCGTGAGGGAGGGGCCTACACGGTTAAATGCAAAAAAGCAGCCAGTTCGTGCCATTTGGAGATGAATGTTCCACGCGCACTGATGGCTATCTGAGGGAGCAGAAGAGTTTGGGACATTGGTGGATAAACGAAGATAGAAACTCAGCGAATCTGGACTAATCACTCACTTGTTGTTCTATTTTTTTTTAAATTAGCCAGATTTGTCTGTTAATTTGCGCAGAGCGAGCAGTGAATCCAAGCAGGTGAGTTTGCAGATTTGTTCATTATCAGTCCAGTATATTAATAGCTAAAACAAAATAGGTCTTGTTAGTGAATCAAATCTGGGCAACTTAATTCAACACATGCATTACTGGCGCACTTGTGTTTCCTCCAAATTACAGAAAAAAAATCCACTTAAGCTCATTTAAAAAAATGTGTTTCAACAAAGTCTGATATTTGCAGTACTCTTGTAATTATGCTCATTGGCAGACTATATAGTCCAGACACAGTTGCGTGTCTAAAGTTCTGAATTCATAAATTACAGTAATCCACTTTTACGCACCAGTGCACAATAATTAACTGGGACAGTTTATAATTTTCAAAACAATAGTAAACAAATGTTCTGTCCAAGTTTCACTTTTCTAAAAATAACAATGTGTTGCTTTAGGTCCTTATAACGGTTTCCAACTTATGCATTTATTCGGGGTGTCTAGTTTATTAAACAACACCCCTTAGACATCCAGTCGTCTGCACCGTTATAAACAGTAGGCTATGTGGGCGGCTTGTCCACATGTGTGTTGAGTTGTATGTTGCCTATTTAATCTTTGAGCTTTATATGCCGAGTAAATCCCGTAGTGTCCCAGATTGACAGCGTCTCTGTAGCCTACAGCATAACAGCAGGAGACCATTCAACCACATTCTAAAAACAGCCATCTATTCCTTAATATCATCATATATTAATATCAGTATGATAATATGAAAGGCAATAGTTACAGGGATTCTCTTTCAAATAACTTTAGCATGTTGTAGGATCCACCAGTCACCAGATCTTGAATAAGATGGGTGAGCTGTTCACACTGCAGTGCTGAAATGAGATCACTCATTCTGTATTTCATGGGACATGAGTTACCAGTCATCAGTAATACAAAACAATACAAGACTTAATCATTATATGTATCATCATTGTGCATTGCCATGCTTGAGGTTGTATCGGTTGATTGAAGGATTTTTTTGTGCTGTGTTTCTTCAGATCATAATGATGACAAAACCATTTGGAAAGACTGGGGATGTGAGTGAGCTGGTGAGCTCCCTCGGCTGGCTGGAGGAGGAGGACGGCAGCTCTCAGGATGGAGAGGAAAGCCCAGAGATGAGGGGACGCCATGGCTTGACTGTAGGGAACCGAATCCTCTCCTGCACAGAACTGGGCAGTGAGGATATGGAGGAAGAAGAGGAAGATGATGAGGAGGAGATGGGAGAAAATGGTGAAAATGCTCCCAAGAGGAGAGGCCCCAAGAAGAAGAAGATGACCAAAGCTAGACAGGAGAGATTTCGTGCCCGGCGAGTCAAGGCCAATGCCAGAGAACGTTCACGTATGCACGGGCTGAATGATGCCCTGGAAAGTCTGCGTAGAGTGATGCCCTGCTACTCCAAGACACAGAAGCTGTCAAAGATTGAGACTCTACGGCTGGCCCGCAACTACATCTGGGCTCTGTCAGAGGTGCTTGAGAGTGGCCAGTCCACAGAGAGCCATGGCTTTGTGGAGATGCTGTGTAAGGGTCTGTCGCAGCCCACCAGTAACCTCGTAGCCGGCTGCTTGCAGCTGGAACCCAGTCCGATGATGCTCAACAAGCTGGAGGACAAGTGTGGAGGCCCAGGGGTCGGTGGTGTGGGGGGTCAGGCTGGCCATCCCCTCAGCTACCCATCTCCAGGCCTTCCCAGCCCTCCCTATGGCTCCCTGGAGGCTTCACACCTCCTCCATATGAAGGGATTCAAGGGGCCTGTGTATGACAACCCCTCCCCTAACGAGTGCAGCAGTGGCACCCCACCATACGATGGGCCCCTCACTCCCCCTCTGAGCATCAGTGGCAACTTTGCCCTGAAGCAAGAGCCTTCTCCCCAGGAGTCAGAGAGGAACTACACATCCCACCCTGGTCACCATGCCCACTACCTCTCCTCCCACCATTACCCCACTTCCATGACTGGCGGCCTACCAGGGGGGCCTCAGGGCCACCCACTTTTTCAGGCTTCACGCTATGAGCTGCCCCTGGATGTGGCCTTTGACTCCTTCACTCCCTCTCACATGATCAACTCTCAGATGGGCACTATCTGAAATGTGACCATGAACAGTTGAGAGAACCAGTGATTGACTCTGCTATGAAACTGGCCTGGAGAGAAACACTGCCCTCGAATAAACTGCTGTAAAAATGATGACCGTGGTACTGACTGTATAGAGAAAATGGTTTGCATTTAAGTTGTCTAGTACTCTGGGAGAGCACTGAACTCAGAGAGACTCAACACCTCAACTCAATCTACCTGATACAAACACGCACCCATAACTTTTAATATTTTATTTATTCTTTTTTTGTCATGATTATATGTTGTATTTGGATTATAGTTTTTTCTAAAGAAGTTGACCACTTGGTTGTTACAGTGACTTAAGATTATTTTACCAATTTAGATATTCATACTGAAGCATTACACAGGTTTCTGTGTAAGTGTAGGGATCGATAAAAAAAAAATCTGCATATAAACATTTTTTCAAAGTGATCAAAAAGTCAACTGACCTAAATTTAAATTGTGCACTGAGGCCTACAACCAATGTCCCCCCATGCCATAAGAAAAAGCAATGCATTTATTTATATCTGTATTTAATATTTATTTTGATAACGTCTTGTCCTTTTATATTTTTCTCAGCACAGTTTTTGTTTCACTGTCTTCTTGGTTTGTTGTCAGACACTGGCAGCTGTACTGTATTTAAATTATTTATTTGAGGTCTTTCAGGTACTTGTTCATTTGGTGTCACAATTTTTGTCATACTGTACTGTTGTAAATATTTTGCTGTTTCGCACTTAATTGAATAAATATTCTTATATTATATGCTATTTCAATAGTAACAATATTTGCCATGTGTTTTCTTCTGCTATGCTGCCATCCTTTACATTCAACAAAAGGTTCATGTCTTCCAATATAGTAGAGGATACCCATATGCAGCATTATCACATTGCACTTGCCAGAAGACTAGTCAGAAGAGTAATTATTTTCCGCAATTGTGCAACAAGATCCAAATCAAGTAAATTAAGTTCCAATTATTGGACCTATTTTAACAGGAGAATCAATGTCAGCTCACATATCACACTCGCCCCTAATGTTTTCAAAATAATTCACATAATATGGCAGTGATTATCTGCAGTTCTCCAACAAGTAGTGTAAGAACATCTCTCAGTACTTTGATATGAAGGCATATCGTTATATGAAAAAAACTAATATATAAACAGAACAAGTAGAAGCTGAAAATGAAATCTCCAACTAAAGAATATGAATGTTAAGAGGCTCTGTTTCATTTAACATTGACATGGGTGCACTGATATCAAAACCTAAGGAAATTTAAAGACTTGATGGAATAAAACAGTACTTTGTGGCCGAGCAGTAGAGATGTGTTGCAGGATGTGTTTGTGTGTATGATGTCATTTAGAGGCTTGCTCCACGGTGTCTATCAGGTCAGGCAGCCGGCTGTTGTAGGCCATGGGAAAACAGCTCTGGGGAACAGGTGAATATGTCACAGAGTCTCTGCCATTCACACTCACTCTCCCACACGTCCCATTTTCCCATACAGCTCATGCCAAAACACTGTGGGACAAGAGCTCATTTTTAAGTCGTTAAGTCAAACAGAGAAAATCACCAGATTTCTGCTCAGAGATGTTATAAATTAATTGATCTGATAGTTTTGACCATAATCCAACCTCAACACACAGCACATATCAAAAATCTTTTTTTTTTACTTGAAAGTTCAGCAATAAAATATCCAGTATTTTGATCCGTATTTCCAAATCGGCTCAACCTGGCAAGGTTCCTAACATTTATATCACTCAACTAATGACAAAAGTCTCAGTTTTGACTTTAATGATGGTGTTAAAGGGCATGATGGCTCTTGAAATAGACAAAGAACTGGGTGGCAGAGTGTAAAGATGTAAAGAGGTGAGAGCAAGAGTTGGTGTGTTCAAGTGTGTTTATCATTGTGGTCCTTTAGGCAATTGTAAGAAGGGGAATGTGCCTCAGAGGCTGTTGTCCAAGAGGACTTCCCCCCTCTTCAGCTACCTCTCCAAAGGTTTGTCTTTTCCAGTCCTGGCAACAGTGGAGAAAGGGTGGAGAAGAAAAAGGGAACGATTGTTTTACTGGGCGCCACTGGTCCATTGTGAACGCAGCCTGTTCTTTCTCTTGACCTGTGACCTGTATTGTTGTGGGGCTTCTCGTTTGGGGAGGGCAGACAGCTGGGGGAACTGCGGGAGGGCTGATGGACAGCTGGGCCAATTTGGGGAGAGAGAGGAGAGTGAGAGAGGAGAGTGAGAGCATGTAAGAGAGGGATGAGAGAGGGAAAGAGAAAGGGGAATTAGTGTGCTGGGGGCTGTAAAGGAGAAGAGGAAAGAGGAGGAGAGGGCAAGAGAGGTGACTGAGGTCCTTGCTACTCATTCAGAAATTTGTCCTCTGCTCCTGTGTGTCAGCATTGGCATAGGAATGACACATTGCTTTACACTCGGGCAGACATTTGGCCTGTGAGAAAGTACTGGCAGAGTTAGCTGGCGCTCATTGTGTCTTTGCTGTTTTGTTACAGCAAAAACGGTGGGGGGCAGGGTATGTGGATTATCCTCCTGAGTCCAAATACATGAGTGGATGGATATGGAAATAATCCACGTAAATTAACTTTGGATACAAGATTACAAAAATGCAGGACAGTCTCTGGAGATTGGAGAGGTAGTTTGATAGTCACACGGAACAATTTAGGAAGATATAGAAAATATATTTATATATAGCTTAAATACTTTTTAGGCTTAGTATTTTGTATTCAACTTGTAGTTCATTGGTGCAAAGACATATTTATCATGTTTGAATGAATATTAAATACTAAACAAAACAGGTTGAGCGTATCAAGTGGCTCCTATCTATGATATGGGCATGAGAGTCTCTTAATAGGAGGGGAGCACATGTCTGCAATGCCATCTTGGCCGAGGCAACAGGGAGCAGAGTATGACCTGTAGCTCAATCCCCTGGGGCAGTGAGGTCATGTCAGATATCTAGTGGTTGAATATGTATTTATATCCCTTACTTTAGCAAAAAAAAAAAATACCAATGTACAATAAAATGTAAAAATACAACATAAAAAAAGTTAAGAGCCCTACATTCAAAATCTTCTTTCACAACATATACTTAAAGTAACAAAAGTGAAAGTATTTGTTCTGCAGAAAAATGTCCCTTGACTTGCATATATTAACTGATTGCATTGGTGTGCAAGCAGCACACTACTGCTGTAGCAGCAACAGCAGCTGGAGCCAGTTTTAACTACTTTATATGCAGTTATGTAGTTTAGTCCAGTGGTTCCCAACATTAATTGGGTTAGAAAAAAATCAAGTAAAACTCTGAATAAATTTTGGGACTTTTCACTAATCTTTGCTTTTTGTTAAGTTAATTCATTTTGACCCAGGAAGTTGGCATCGTGACAAAAAACAAACAAAAAACAAAATAAAACAAAAACTGATCTAACAGAGATAGCTTGCTAACTTTCCTTCTCACTCACGTGCATATATTCTAGTTTATGTGTGCAGCACATTTAATCTACTGGCCAAACAAGAGTGGCTCCCACTAAAATGAAAAGGTCCTGATCCATAGGAGCTAGATAGAGGGATAAAGCATTGTGATTAAGATTGTATTAATGGGGCCATAGGAGGCTGGAAGGCTTTAATCAGTGTCTGTGTGCCGGTAATCCCTTTGCCTTTAAGCTGGGGGGAACACAGTGATCCCCCTCCTCTTGGGCCACAGTACGCATGCACACACACGCACACACACACGCCTCTGTGGGGAGCATGGGGATATGAGTGCCCAGGTTGAGAGGTGGAGCACCCCGAAAAAGAGCCGCCCTAGACTTAGAGGAGCAGCTGGTAGAAGAAAGACCGAGGAGATGGATGGTGAAAGAGATGTGGGAAAAACGGAGAAAAACAATGAAAGGTGGCAAGGCTGGCGTTATGAGAAGATATAGGGATTGGAGGAGGGGGGAATTAAAATGACGATGGGTTGGTCATGGTCAACATGGTTCAAGCAATTAAATATAAATAAGCAAAACTTTAACTTTTCTTGACCCTGGTTCTTTCTATCACACCAGACTAACATTTATGGACTGAACTCTTGTGAAACATTAATAAAATTAATTCCAACATTAATAAATATCCAAGGATTGTTCTCTACATCAACATCTTTTAATAAAAACACCACAGTTCCACCTATGAAATATTTAAAGTTAAAAAAAATGATGTTAATATAGTCAGAGAAAAATAGCAGCTTGTCCCACCCATGCAAGAAAAAAAGAAAAGAAGGAGATGTACATGGGAGGGGAGGAAGAGGGCAGCTCGCGGACTCATTACCTATGGGAGTGGATGTAAAAGGTGACATTGTGTGCATGAGGATAAGGGGTGGGCCTTCTCCTCCCAGAGTTCTCTGAGAGTATTAGGGTGTAGGAGTTAAAGAGCTTCTAATGGGATCTGGATGCTGTCGTGTTTACCCTGCCCCCCCCCCTTCCTGCACGCCCACTGCATTGTGGAAGTTGCTGGGCTTTGGGACACCACAATGGGCTGAGTGTAGGGACAGATGGAGGTCCCTTTCGAAGAGGGCACAAAAAAACAGCCAAGGTAGGAGGGCCATGGTGTCTGAGAGAGTGAGCAGCCAGCATGCCCTACTGCCAGGGACGTGGGAGAACATTAGAGGTGGAGAAGGGAGAAGAAAACCTGAAAAGGGATTTTAGATTTGTCCTAATTATAATGCAAGGAAGAGTGTAACTTGGAGTGTCCCTTTGCTCTGGTAATCTATAAATTCAGCGTCACCTAGATACATTCACAAGGCTTTGGTTCAGGATCACTGTGCAGTGTAGGCCTCTGTCAGTTGGCCTGTCAACATGCCAGCCTTTATAATCATTTATCCTGCTTTGTATATTCTCACAAGCACACAGAGTGGAACAAGTCAGCAAAGCTAAAAGCACAGCAAGAAAGATGTAACATGTTTAAATCCTTAATGCTCAGATGTGATATTTTCGATCATTTAGCCTTTGTGTATTCAGGGTTAAACCAGGTCAGGCAAGAGGGTAAACGCTGATGTCATTCATTTAAGGCAGTGCAGTGTGTGGAGCATCAGGGGAGAGAGTTTGGTGATAGATGCTGATGAGGAGAGAGGAGAAGCATTGGAGGAGGGTAGAGGGAGGTACCGGGCACAAGAGCAACAGATGGGGCCTGATGGAAAGCTCAGGTTGTAAACTTTCTGTTAGTAACATCTGTCCGTTTGTCCATCTGCTACACTCACTGTTTACAGTTTGTTTAGCAGAAACTCATTAATTAGAAAAGTGCAGTGGAGGCCACTGGTGCACCCTTTGTCACAATTAGATCAGAAAAGAACCAGATCTATGTGCAGTAGTGCAATACAAATTCCTATTAGCTTAATGGCTAATTCTAAATACATTTGAATGGGGTTATACTTATAACTGTTATAAAAATAAGGGAAGGGAAAACATATGAAGCCAAGCTCCCACCTCAGTTATGATCTAATCAAATCAACAGTTTTGCACCATTCCCACAGATAAGCCCATCTATCACATCTGTGCCGCTCAGGGACAGAAGTCATACCATGCCATTCTCTTTGTTCATTATCTGGAGCACACATAAATAAGTGGATTTACTCGGGATGTGGGTTATAAACCCTGATTAGAGTTACATTAGCAATTACAGTAAACAGGCTCCTTATAAGCTGTGTACTTATGCAAATACCACACCACTTAATGTCAAAACCAACATCTCATTAATACATCGTTTTTATCTGGTACATTTAGTTTCTCTCCTACATATATCTAAAATGATTACTTTTGGCCATGACAACAAAATATGAATGACTGAGGGAATATCTTGCAACAGCATTGATTTAAAAAAAAATAAAAAAAAAAAAAATAAAACACCCTGAAAAATGTTAGCATAACAGTTTCATTGGAAATGTTACATCATCTATGGGTGTTTTACTTTTTGGGCTAAAATTATTCTCTCTTCAATTTGCTCTGCAGTGAGCAGATAAAGGAGAATTAAGCAGCTGATCTGGGCTCAGTGGCCAGAGTGTTGCATTAGACATTAATCCAGAACAGTGGAAGGTTGGAGAAGGGATAGCATCTTTTAATCCTGCACTCCAACCAGCCATCCCATCAGACACATGGAGATACTCACACAAACTGAGCTCAACATCATCTGTTTCTGCTCCACAAAGAGACATTAAAAATCTTAAGACATTGCACCAACTTTGGCAAATAACATCAGGGTTAAACCTTTATTCTTGAAATGCTAAATAAGAGCCGTAAGCATTACAGTGTGACAGAGCTTTCTTGGAGTTTTTACTGGATAAGCACATTTTCCACTATTTCCATTGTCAGCTGCAGCATAGTTCAGTGTTTCCTAAATCTTAGCCCTCCTTACAAGGTTACGCAAGTGTCCTGGTGAGCCCTCTCAGTCCACACTGTCCCCCTATATGTAACAGATGTTACTGGGGCAACAGTTGGTATTGAAAGGGAGGGGCTTCAGGCCATCTGTCCAGGGTCAAGGTTTGAAAAGGGGTGGTAGAGATGGTGGCACGTTCAGGAAAATGGTAAGTATTTGGTTGAAAAGAGGGAATATAGACCACATTGTAATCCTGCTCAATGTGCGCTTTCATTTCAGATTGCCTTTGTAAAGGTTTTGAGTGGAAGACTGGAAACTCCAGAAAGTGTCTTGTGACATGTGAAAACGGCAGCTTTAGAGCAAAAGCACCACCCTGTGGTTAAAGACAATACTACAAGCAAAGTGTAATATTTCTCAAAACTTTATTGATATTTCAAACTGCCAGTACATCAGACTGTTGAGTAAATACTATAGGCTCTTGCCACAGATTAGTGATGCAATAAAATTACTATGTAGACAGGAATTTTGATTTCACTCATATAGACTCCAACTGAGATTTAAGGCTCTCAAGCGTGTGGTCTATGTCATCCCGCAAATATGCCATCTTCTTATGACAAACCTTCCTCTAGAAAAAAGCAAGCAGAATATAGAGCAACCTCTGCATAAATACTTTGGCAAAACCTAATTTCATTGCCGACAATCCACACATAGTTGGGACACTTACAAGGTAGATCTTTAGCCTCTCCTTTTCCATGTGATAGAATTCAGCCACAGTTAGTTCAGTAAAGTCTTTCTTCATGGTTAAAAATCCACAATTAGGGGAGCGTTTTGTGTGTTCAGACCTGGCCAGAGAAAGTGTCAAGAAAGATATTAAAAAAAGACAATATTTAAATGTAGCACATGGAGGAAAGTAAGTCAAGTTAAATCAGGATACAAGCTTCTGTAAAAGCAAAAATACCAAACAACAACAAAAAGAATGGAGAAACAGCTGCATTATTTGAATCTAAGTAGGGTTTATTTGGATCAACTTTATGTGGCAGCCATATTTTAAGTCTCTATGATGATGTACTGTATATTACAATTTATCTTGTAATGGCTGTGGGTAACATTCAGTTCAGAGTAATACAGAAAAATAATTTCAAGCTGCTGTACCCCTTTACAACACTGATATAATATTCTTTAGGGAGTCAAAGCTTATATAAAAGGTCGGTATGGTAAAGATAAGGACCTGAGGAAGTTGACATTTTCTTACCAGGGATCATCATCTGGCTCCCAGCCCTCAAGCTCAATCAGACAGAAGAAACAGCAGGCAACATCAGGCTCATTCTGACTGGGGCAGTGGACGAACCCAGCCTTGGCCATCTGAAAAGACAATCAAAACAGCAATTATAATATCTGTAGCATGTGTCTATACTGTAAAACAAAACTCTAAATTAAGGAATTTTATGATTTGATAACTCAGTGACAAAGATGACAAGTGCAATCCAAGAACAGAAGACCCTTGCTGAAGGAGGAATGTCAGTAAGGATAAAACCAGAAGACGATCCTTGGACTCTTGGGGGGTTAAGAGCTGGTAACATGGCATATGAGTGTTGCTCATCAAGTGAGATGTCAGCAGCCCATCCATCACGACAAGGCTAGGGTGGGAAAAGGGTCTGTGCATTGGACACTTGATACAATGAAACTGAATCTGGCACCTGCTTAACCATATCACAAGCTGTCACAGTCTTGGATTAAAGGCTTTGCTATAAAATTGCTGTGTGAACAAGGTTGGGGTATACACAATTATTTTCATCAGCCATAATCATTTTTCATCAGTTGTGTAGGTTATTGTAAATTAGGTTGCATTTTTAAGATTTTAAGAGCTGTCTGAAACAGAGTAAAATTAGAGGATTCACACGTCCCCAATTTGACCTCCTGCTGAACCTTTGTTGCAGACAACTTTCCATGAATGATCACTTACAAATACTCACTGAAAGCATTTCACAATTTAAAAAGTGTTCTTAAGACTTCAGTGGCTCTCCGCTGATGCACAGCAGCCTTTTTACCTTTTCAGGTGTGCAGTTACATTCCTCTCTAAACGGCCAGTCCACAAATCTTTGTTCGCGTAACTCCTGACTGTACATTTTATCATACGAGTAAAACCTTGTTGTCAGTACATCTATGCTGGCCATTTCTTCAGCAAAAACTGGCTCAACTGACTTTAATTCACAGTGTAGTTGTTCATATGGACATGTGAAGCATGCCTTTGCACACTTCCGCAGGTGCTTTCAGTTTTGGCTGATTGAACTCAGGTTCAAGGTGGGCGGGGCTATGATGGGTCACCACACTCCTTCTACAAGTCCAATCAGGCTAAGTTATTATGTATGTTAGTGTATGCTTTTGTTTTTGCAGGTGAGAAAATATTATATATTATATTAATATATGCATGGTTTTCATTACAACTGTGACGTGTAGATTTATGTAGATGTATATTTTCATTCAGATTGAACAGAAAATAAAAGTATACAGTCAATCTACTCATCATGTCAATGCTTCAGCATTTGAATCTTTGAATATTCTTTGAGGCAGGTATATTACAAAGTTACAGTCTTTTAAGTGCCAAATGAATTGTTTGCAGTGGAGGGACAGGGACATGTCAGTGTTGTAGTAAGATAGACTAAAATGTGAACCTGTCCTTCAAGGCACTGTAATCCATAGCAAATCACCTGACCTGATCCCTTGAAGCACTGAGGTCACACACTTATAAAAATATATTGTACTTTAAAAAAAGATTCAATTTAGCTTAAAGCCACATCAACTGTAATGTGTTTCTCCTATACCTCCTGGGAAAGAGGAGGAACTTAACTCCCCCTGGTGGCTATTGAGAAATTTAAGGATGCTCTTAGTTGCAGTGTTCAATACTTATTCTTTTCTCCCGTCTCGTCTTCTCCAGTTAATTTGTTGTTTGAGACTGTGGTGACTTCTTAATTTCTTTAACTTTTTCATAATCTGAAACCATTTCTATTACAAGCTGTGCCACATCATGTTTTCCATTCAGATGTGTATAAGTATTTGAATACATAACCACCAAATTAGAGCTAAGTATTTTTAAGAAATTTAAAAGTAAACATAGACAGAATAGCCAGAAAGTCAGCTGTCCAATTAAATGGTTTATAGGGTAAACTTTATCAGGCTGTTTATTGCTGTGAGAGACAGGGACAGTCCTGGTGCGCAGTGTGTCCATGTAACTCTACCCCCCAGACCCGAGGGTGTTGAAATGTGCTTACAACTGTAAACTGCTGTCCTTTTCCCCCTTCTAACCTTATCTTCCAGCAGAGTGCCTCGGGGGGTGCTGAGACGCAGTGTGCCTGCTTAATAAGACTGAGGGTGTGTGATTTTTATACTGTGTGTGTATCACACTTTAATATTTGGCAGCCCTTTGAAAGGTGATGCTGTGTAAGGGCTTATTGAGCGGCAGGCCTGGACTGAACACACTGGACATCTACTTAAATATGATTTCATATAACTGTAGCTGCAAGTGGCCTGTGTAGTGGGTGGCTGCTTACTGCAGACAGTGCAGAATAACATCTACCCCTGAATTTACGCATGTGTGTGTTACTGCATTTTTCCATATGTTCAAATCTTTCACTGTTTTTCTCAACATTCGCTGTTTCTCTGAACATTGTTCCACCACTGGTGTAAGGTTTACCAGTTTGACCTCCTTCATTCCCAAGTTTTGTGCTAAAAGTGGTCGTATAGTATGTTGTACCGGTGAAAATGTGTGAGAGCTTTAGTAAGAAAGGCCAATATAGATTTTTTACAAAACTACTCTCCCTCTCCTAAATGATGGTCTTCAGTTCTAGACAGTTTTGCAAGTGTTTTGATTGCTAGAAAGTTTGTGCCATGTGTTGTATCACAACTTCATAGGCTGATACCCATACTGTACCCACTCCTTATGCTCTCATTGACATTTGATTCTTCCTCCCCTCATAGCCTCCCTGTTACTGCCTTCAACTCTCAGCTCTCTCCTTCTTCTGACACAACTGCCCTCACTTATTAAGGTCTGCCACGATTAGCTCCTGGAATCTCCAGCTCTAGCTTTGTTTTCACACAGGGCTGAGAGTGTGAGAGAGAGAGAGGGAGGGAGGAGATAGGATGTAGAGAGGTGGAGAGGAGGTGATAGAGGCAATGTGTTTCTGGTCTCTATTTCCATTTGTCCTTTACATTGCCATTGTGAGCATAAGGCTATATTGTTTGCATACACAGCTCTTGGACTCTTTTCAAATTAATGAGAACAGTTGAGGATCTTTACGGTTATTTTTCTTCTACCTGAAGAAGGTTTCATACTGGGAAGGATTTCACAGAGGAAATAGTTGTTTCTCAGTGTGCCTGTTGTATAGGTTTGGAGATTCACTTAGTAAGAGCAGCAGGAGCACCAGAGGGGCAATCAATGTGGAGCACAGGTAAGAAAGGAGCCTATTACTATCTACTGTTACTGTATCTGTCTGCTTCCATCTTTCATGAAATTATGTAGTACTGTCTCTATTGGGAGCAAGAAATACAAAAAATATTCTCCCATCTAGTGTATATGTATGGTTAGCTGATTATTGTGCTATAAATATGCTTTTATGCAGCACAAAAATTAAATTCAGCAAATAATTTTACATGGTTGTGTGTGTTTGTAGTGTGATTTTCATTCTTGGCATAAAATATGTACAGTACATGTCCCTTGGGGCTGACAGTTGTCCTGACAGTTCCACCTGTCTTCTGCTGCCGTCACACCCAGACTGGACACTGCACATTTTGGTGAAGCTTATCTTATTTTATGTGTGTGTGTGTGTGTGTGTGTGTGTGTGTGCATGCAGGCAGGCTTATATATGGTATGTATGTGTGTGTGTGTGGTTTTTTTTATGCAGGGCTAAGGAATAGTTGTTTGTGTGAGACTTGCTCACCATTTATAGTTTCTTGTCAGAACAAAATGAAATGAGAATGAAACACATAATGTTTTGTAAATTGTGTAGCTGAGATGACCCACTGATTTTAACTTATTTTATTTCATCTGCCACATCACTCTCAGCTGAGGAATGTCTGAGCTTTATATAGATAGACTATGATCTGTGGAGAAGATAATTACTTCAAATTGCTGTCTTCTAAAATACCCACTGCATTGCGTAAGAATGTCTTGGAATGTGTCAGCCTAAAGTATTTTGTCTAGTAAGGGCAGCATAACAGTAATTATTATAGAGAAGTTTCAACAAGTATGAACTGCAAGCAGTTGTGGCGCAAATGTGTGATCTGAATGTGGTTGGAAAGAAAGACGTCCTGTCCTCTGGTGCTGGTGTAAAAATGTCATGGGTGTGTGAGAGTGTGACAGTCAACATCAACATTCTCCATCTCTGTAGGCAGGCGTGGATTCACAGGACAGGCACACACCCACCTGTGTACACACGTCCATGAATCCTCCAAAACCTACAGTCTCTCTATTTCTGCTTCTCTCTTTGAAGCTCTATTGGCACAGCAATTTGATCAAAAACTTAAAGAAAGTGACAAATAATCTGAATTATAAAGGAAGGAGGGGAAATTCTTTGTTGTTACAGGAAGAAAAAAAAATCCTACATGAAGGCATGTCTTCATTCATGAGCAGTTATGTATTCCCCGTAGGTTTAGGGGAATGTTTTATTTGTTTTAATACGATAATGGACTTCGGGCCACAGCATTGTTTTTATTTAACAACCATTTTCCATTATTAAATAGCCAGTTGGTTATCTATCTGTAGAGTATGTAGTTAAGCTGAAAGGGTCTTAGAAGTAACTGACAACATTTAAGTTTTTAAACGGATTCTCTCTCTCTCTCGCTCACACACACACACACACAAATGTCAGTGTGGGGAGGCTACGATCCCTAAAGGCTTAAATGTAATCAGTTATAAGGCAACAAATTTCCAACTTCATTTGTAACAATCGAAACATGTGTATCTCAATTTATTCAAAATTTTTCCTGGGAAAAAATTAATGAACAGGAAACCTACTGTACTGCTTGCCACATTTTCTGCACATATCCACACCTGATCAATAGTCTAAATTTAGTGAGATGATTATCCCTCACAGCTGCAAACTGATATGCTCAACTGTCAGACTTGCAGGCTCAGGCCAGTTGAAGGGGAATGCAGAGGTCCTTTCGTTCATACTGAGCTGGCTTACTTGTTATGTGCTATTCATGCTCTTAATAAAGCCATTAGATAGTTTTTACCATGACAGGCTTAATTTTTGGAGAGAGATATGCTGTCCTCTAAAGCCTAGATTTTATAGTCTAATAAGCTGTGATTTATTACATCCTAGATTTAATAAATACTTTGCCATATTATGAGGGGAAGTGCAAGTATGTTGATGCCTGATGCTTGCAGAGCCCGCTCACCTTTGACCTTCATAGGCAGTCTCTAAATTCACCACCACAGTGCCAGCAGACACCCAAGGCATGATATATGACCTAGGTGTGGACTCTGTATCAACAGAAATCCTTTTCATTACACCATGCAAGGAAACTGCAGAGGAAGAAAAAGGACAAACTAACGTTTTCGGAAAGTGAAATAGTGAAATATGGCTAGAATTTATGATCAGCAGAAGTTGCATTTTGACACCACGTTTGAGCTGTTGTAAGGAAGTGAATTACAGTCTGTCTGGCAGATTTCAGTCAGTGTAGATTTACTGTGTTTTTTTTCCCTGCAGGAAAGAATGAGGAAGACAAATCATAGCATAATACAGATGGGGTATTTTGATGTTCTCTTCCTAAGGTCTGATATATTTCTCACAGGCTGTTGCTGCACATCAGCTGGCTAGGTCCTTATAAGTCCTTCATAGTCAGCAGTCATTCCTTTCACATTTGACCTGATGCACTCAGGCTCTATGCACTTTACCTAATTCACCATTCTGCCAGTAAAAACAGTTCCAGTGAGGACACTGGCCTCAGCAGCTTTGTCAAGACTGTTGTATAGATAGTTTTCTGCCTGAGTAAGGTAATTCTGAATCTGTTTGACAGGCCATCAATACTATACCAGCTGTGCCTCATGTCTATTTGGCTCCCTTATTTACCGCTGTGTGTTGACACGACTCTGGGAACATATTAGCCTCTCAGTTTACATGGGATCATTTTTCATTATGGAACTTTTCCAGACTGTTGTCCCATACCAGGGTAGCTAAAGCTGGAATATTACAAATTCTCAAGGTCTGTTTACAGGGAATTAATCCTGTGTTAACATGCTTACACCAGTAGAGGGCAGCACAAGTTAACCACTAATCACCAAGAATATTAAGTCCTGCAACGAAATTCAGTTAGCATCTAACCAGAAGTGCAAAGCAGTAAAGTGTATAAGAGTAATGTGCATATGTACAAAAATATGTAAAAAAGTAATAAAAATATTATATATATATGAATATACTGGCAAGATATTTATGAACAGTATTACCAGAATGAACGGAGTATATATGGAGTAATACGGCAATTAAGTTAAGATATTTACAGCATGAGATTGACATTATATACAGATTGAAATGAAATGAAATTCTCCAGGTTGAATCCTCAGTCCATTATATTTGTTATTGTGGTTTGTCCAGTGTTTTTGTGTTTTACACCTCAGATCCACTGTACAGTATATTTGACACTCTCTCTTGCCGTAGAAATCTGTTTTTTATTGGTACCACAAAGAAGAATAATTCCTCTTAGTTTGATTATTTAGCATGCAGAAAGCATCAACAGAAATAAACTGCATGTGAGCCAGAACTAGCCTGGAAGGCAAAATTGAATCTGTTGTCCCTGTTTAAAAATTTTTTTTAAATAAAAATTAACACTACAAAATAAACAATATAAACCCTTTTACTGGTCTGTAATGTCTGAATAACATCCTAAAAATTTCCTAAAAAGTTATAGGACAGAAATAATTATGTTAGTTGGAACTTTTATATGGAAAGTAGAAACCAGGTGATACACATCCAATGGATTAATCCCAATTAATTTCTGGTGTAACCAACATAATTTGTTGGTCAGAGCACAAACATTTAAATTTGTCTACATCAAGCATGCAGTGCAACATATATGAATAATAATAATAAATGAAGGGCTTAAACGCGGGAAATTCTTTTAAGGACATGATTAGTATCAAATGACAATTTTTTTCCTGGGAAATGATTGTAATGAAGTACCTCTAGGAACTCAAGTGAATGGCAAATTAAATAATGTCAGTTCATTATTTATTTAAAATATTCCCCTAGTGGCCACTTGACATGTGTCCCATGATGACTTCCCATCCAAAGGTGATAGAGGTCAACACATCATCTTCAGAATGATTGATCTGTAGCCAATGGCAATGAAGTGACCTAATAGCCCATTTTCTTCCCCTCTTTCCTCCCTCTTCTTCCTGTTTCTCTCCATCACCCCTTTCCTCACATACCTGTCCAATAATGCCATCTGTCCTCCCCCCATGGCCTTCACGCCATCCCTGTCTCCTCACTCCTCTCCTCTGCCCTGTCCTCCCTCCCTCTTCTTGCCTATGGATGATACAGGATCTCTATGCTCCGATTTCACCCTCTCATCATGACATCCATTAAAGTGGCGCTGGGCCCTAGGCCCCCGTTGGCCCGACAGCACATTAGCACTCGGCCCATTGAACGCAAACAAGGACCGGGTCTGAATTATTGATACCAACACAACTAATGAGGAAACCCTATCTCAGCTCTTTTGCTGACACACAAACACACACACACACACACACAGAGATGCTCATGGAAGGACTTGCACGCATAGTTGTATTGATGATAATATTGTTCCAGCTGCTGGTTTCCCATTTTCAAGAACTAATATTCTCAGTGCTCAGTCCATTTCCTGCAGGCACGATGTGTGTTTATGTGTTCGAGCCAAGGACCCACAGGCTCAAATTCCTTTTATAAGTATACCCTTTTGCACTATAACATGTTTATTCCACATCTGTAACTTCATTGTATAACTGTTATTTTCTATTGCTGTTGCAGCTGTTAGATCTTAGTGGCAATTGGATTTTTTGAAAGTTGGATTTTTGTGCACCTTTGTTAAGAACTACCATATGTTCCATAATACTAGCAGCTTTTAGTCCGTGGATTTTAGCCAAATTTACGATCTGTAGGATTTTGTGTTGGTGTGTGTTTGTGGCCCCTCAGTCTGCCAGTGTTTACATACAATGGTTTAAATGTGTGCAGTGGAGCTGCTGTGCAGGGAGGTATTGGAGGTGCCAGCCACCCTCCTTAGTATTCACTCCAACACCCTGTGACTCACAGCCTCAGCCTGAGAGCGTGAGAAGGGTGGGGGGCTAGAGATAGAAAAGAAAAAGAGAAAGAGAGCAGGACAAGAGGAGGCACTATGAACATCAGGCAACATTTTCTGTAGCCCCTGGCTCACGTGTTTGTATCTGTGTGTTTGCAAGCATGCCCGCCCAAGGGGATTAATTTTTTGACAGCTTTGTTAAGCCTTCTTTTAAGCTCTGAGCTTCTCAATAACATCGTGGTTGTGTGAAGTCTCTCTCTAGCTATCCTGGAAGAGAGGGAGAGAGAGAGAGACAGAGAGTGGTGCTCGGACATGACACCAGACGTTGTTTGAGTGGCTTCTTGGTGTGGAAGAAGTGGACCATAAGAAGCTGGCTGTGAAGCTCCTCTTCAATTAGTGACTGAATTGCTATGGTCCACAGTTTAATTCTCTGCAGTCTCTTCCTGTGTCCGATTCCGTCTGCCTTTGTCTCTGTATTCCATCCTCCCGGTCGTCTCTCTTCTTGTCACTCCACATCTCTTCATCCCTCTGTCAGTTTGTATTTTGTTTAATCTCTGCCCCTCCTTCTTCTGCTTCCTTCGCTCTGTCGCTTTCTATTTCATCGCTCCTTTTTGCTTGCCAACCCCCCCACTCCCTGTATAAATTCCATCCCTTTGACAAAAACACAGAGGTTGATAAAATGCGTAACCTTGCCTGGGCAGGTTAAGAGATGGAGGGGGAAAAGGGGAGAAGGACAGAGCCACGTGGATAAAAGGTTAATCCTTTAACAAGTCCACATACACATGAAGTCAAAGGACAGGGACAATCAAACAAACAAAGGGGGTGATGAGTAAGAAGAATATGGCAAATGAAAGGGAGAAACAGTAGTTGGGGGAGACGGCATTTTCAGTCAAGCTCTGTCTCTCCTTCATGACTTCCACACTGCATGATGACAGGCGCCTGCCGCTGTTCCCATTGGTTGAGGCTGCCACCAATCAGAGCAGAGGCATGTAAGGTGCCTTTAGGTTATACCCAACCCTAAAAACAAGAAGCAGAGAGAGGGAGAGAAAGCCAGAGTGGGAAAGGGAGTGTGTGTTTTAGAGATACAGACCAAAGCAGGCATCGACTTCACAGTGCATTGAAGACCTTCCCTCTGAGGCTCCCTGTGAAATGACACAGTTAAGAAGAAATTGCTTGTCAGCTGTTTGTTGGAGACTGCAATTCCTCCTGGCTGCTGTGGAGAAGAAGATCTTGGCTCTGTAGCCTCCCCCTGTGATTGGCTGTCACACTTTAGGCTCCCCCTCCTTTCTCTGACTCCCCTCTTCTCTCTCTTTCTCCTCTCTGCTACTAACCCCCTCCATACTGTCCTCAGGCTTACCTGAGCCACAACTGCAGAAACGCTGGACCCCCCTCCTCCACACACAAACACACACACACGCTCTCTCTCTTTCATACACACACTCAGCTTTTCACCTGGAGAGGGCAGGCGCAAGGGACGGCATGTGCAGCAGCAGCAGTCTCTCCTCACATCTAGCGTTGCCTCTCTGAGTTGCCTCTTTCTGGAGAGTGGAGAGGAACTCTAAAAAGAGATTTTGGAGCCATTGTCCCTTGGCGAAAGCAGGAGAGACGGGGGCAGTGAGGGAACACTTGTCAAGCCAGGGACATCAAAGGCACACATACAGCATGATTTTGGGTGAGTTGTCGCTTTTTTAGTGCATGGGATTTTGGAGAGGTCAATCATGTTTTTGAATCACTAATCCCTACTTAAAGCTGGCCACCAGCAGCTCTTTATTAATACTGAGCTCTGCTTGGTGTCCATTCCAAACAGACATCTGTCAATACTGAGCTTCAGGATGAACCTTTAAATCATGGTTAGTGCCTGTAATTACGATAATAGTGTGCCATCAATATGGCAGGTGTGAGTGATGACAAGGAAGGTCAAAGTGTTTGGAGCTGGACTGTATCATTATGGGCTGTTTGGTCACATGACCAGGCTCCACCATTCTCATGTCCTGCCAGAAGGGATGAAGTGACAAAGACGGTTTCAAACCAACCTTCTGATAACTGATGACAAATGTATACAAATATTCAAATCAGAATTCCACAGGTATATGTGTAGGGATTTGTTACACTACCACTACCTACAAGTTTCCTGATCTGTCCTTATAACCCTGCTAGCCAATGAAGAGCACATAGGTCATCACACATTTTTGAAGAAAACAAAATAAAAGATTCAGTGCTTAGTTTGCAGCACAGTAGCTTTTGGTTATTATACAAGGTTGTTCTGTTCTGAGTCAGCCAGTGCTTTCTTCTTTAGTATTCTGGTCTCATAGCCCATGTCTGAGAGAGGGGATTCTGTGTGGTCTCTGTGCTCTACATAGTCAGCTTGTACATTCATACAGAGGATGGGAGCTTGCTACTGTAAGTCCAGACCGAACCAGGATGTGTTACTGTGTGGATAGCGTAGGAAGAACATGTGTCTGAGTGTGTGAGTTTAAGAAGCAACACAGTGCGTGTCAGCTTGTGAATGTGTTCTGGAGTCTTCTAATTTGTGTATGGTCGCGTCTATGTGACTGTGTGAGTTCATTGTGTGTGTATTTGTTTTATGTGTGTGTGTGTGTGTGTGTGTGTGTTGCTATGTTCTCTGCCGGAGAGGCCACTTTGTTTTAACGCATGCCTGGGCTGATTCAGGCGCAGCTCTGCTCCTCTGCTCTCCCGGCAGGCATGTTTTTCAAGCAGACATCTCTAATGATTATAGGGAGTCGTGTAGTCAGAGGTGTGCAAGTTTGAAGTGTGCACATTGAAAAGTAGGTATTCCCATGAGCTCAAGGCTCTAAGCAATTCAGTAAAGTTCATGTCTATGAGAGTGACTGTTAAACTTTTTTACTCTCTTAAGTCTTTTTTGATTCTTTTACGTGGAGATTTGTCTCATTCTGTTTTTGCATGGGCCAGTTTCTGCCGCTGGTCAAAAGTGAAAAATTACCTGACTGGTCCATTTAACAGTTAGACAAGCACTGTCTTGAACAGGTTGCAGGTGGTAGCAGCCCCCCGTAAATGATATTTGGCCACGATGTGTTAACAGCAGCATTAACCACAGCTGTCTCTCTGTAACATACTGTAGGTAAACTTGCTCATCAGAGCAATGGTTTGAGCTTAGGGTAGTTATTACAGTGTGTCTATTTAGCACTACAGTTGTGGTAGGAGTAATAAAACATGGAATGTGACTTCTGTTGTGCAGTACAGTGAATTTTGCTTTTGCAGGAACACTGAATGCTGTGGGTATCAGTTCACTGCATGCACTGCAGATTTTTACAGCAGAATGTGTGGTGTTTAAACAGCAGATACCAAATCTGTTTGTTTTTCATCATATCTAATGGTATGTAAAATCTTCCTCCGTTCACACCTGCCAAAAAAGATGACCAAGACTTCTCCCTATTAAATTATCACTCAGATATGTATCTTCTATTATTTCAGCCTGAACATTGAGATTTTCCAGTGCCTAACATTCTGCTCCATTTGCGTGATGATGTGGCTGCTGAACGATTTGACATTTCTGGCTTTCCCCTCTGAAAAGGGTAATGTCATTGTAATGACCTTTACAATTCTGACGCTGGCTGATCTGGACCCCCAATCAGCAAATTTCCTGATTCAGCTCACTGATATAAATCTGCCAGGGTGTGATAACATATCTCTGACAAATTGAAATTTATGTAATTAAAAAAATGTTTTAGATAAAAAAAAAATGTGTGCGTTATATGTGTATGGTGTGAGAATGCCTGTGTATACCACATGCATCACCAGCTGTGCCTGCATGGCTATTAGTCTATTCCTATCATTTGCTTTGGTATGACCTTGAGCAAACAACCTTTCCCAGTGCTGCTCTGTCCTTGACGTTGTATTCACAAGTCCATGATATCTATCGTCGTACACAATCCGGGGCCCTGGCAGAGGTCTTTGGCTGCTGTGATAGTGATGACAATCCTGATGCTGATAATGGCAATAGACGTGTGGTTGGGCTGTACAGTGTGCTCTTCTACACAAAGCCAGCTTAGCTCTCTGCCTGACATGGGCTCTGCACCAAGTTTGGGGTATGGGGCTGCTGCTGATGATGCTGTGTGTGTTTGTGCATTAAAGTGTGTCTGTATTATCTTGGCAGAGAACAGAGTGAAGCAGTGAGAGAACAATGGCGAGCTAATAGAGAACATGATCACCGGGCTCCTATTGACGTAGAGCCTCTCGATTGACTGTGGTGTCATTGTGATCAGCCGCCATGTTGTCTAAAAAAAAAAACTCCTACGCTTTGAGCTTACTGATGCCTGGAGGGAGCTCCTGGTATGGAAACCACTTTTAGATAAGAAATGTCTATCACGTCCTTTCACTGTCACCCAAAATGCTGCATGAAGACAAGCATTCCTAGGACATTCCACTTTGTTAACTTCATCTCAAAGTTTTTTTGGGGGAGCCTAAGCCATCATCAGTTCATGTTTAGATGTTGTTTTATGTCTCATCTGTCTTGTCTGTTTGAGTCAGAGCCGACCTCCGGAGCTCAGGGCCATGCAGTCTATCTGTCTCTTTGTCTTTGTGTTTGTGAGCCCACTCCGGTCTCATCTGTCTTCATAAAGTCTGTCTCTCTGTTGACCTGTCTGCATAGCTATTGCTCATTCAATTTACCGAGCTCTTCACCCCCCCATCCCCCAACACTCCTCTAACATCCCCACCTGGTTCCAGAGGTCAACTCAAAGAGACACCAGAGAATATGTCTTTGAGCAGATCAGCAGTTTTTCCCCCATTTTCTCCATGACTGCTTTGCTCTCTTTGTTTATGTCAAAGTGACACAGTAATTATACCTCCTTAATGAGCCAGATATTTGGTATGCATGGCACAGTTTGTCCCTTTAGGCTTCTTTGCATATCCAAGATATAACTGGAATCCTTTACTGCAGCTGAAACTTGAGAATTCTGCAGTGGAACATGCTAAACAAACTATGCATGACTACATAATGCTTTGGCAATACTGAGTTATAAACTTTCATGAGTGATTAGCACCTGCAAATACTAAATCACACTAAATCACTCTGCAAACTCGCAGCTAAATTGGCTGTTCTGTTATTATATTTCAAACTCAACGTGCACTCTTTACATTTTTCTGGCAAGCAGGCTTTTAATTTCACCACATTGTTTTGCATAATATCCTGTTTCCTTTCAGTTGGAATATTTTTTCAGGCATGTTGGGGGATGGCTATGACATAGTGCTTTGTGATGATGAGATAGTCCACCGCATTGACCCAGTTCACCTTTCAATAGGTCCTCTATGTGGCAAGGCACTTATTTAGAAGACATATTCCCTTAATCGTAATTAGAATAGGCCAACTATCTCAGTACTGACCTAGGATGCAAGATTAATGTGACACTCATTTGAAAGGAGACTATATCCTGTGTGTGTATCTGTGTGTGTGAGAGATGATGTTGCTCTATGTATGTAGATGGGTAATTACAGCACTCTTTCTCTTCTCTCTCCTTCCTCTAAATGTGGCTCTCCCCTGGTTTGCGGAGAGGACTCCGTCAAAAAGCCACTATAACAGGTCTCTTCCCTTCTTCCCCTCCCTCCCGTGCTCTTCTCTATTGCTCCATTTGTTTATGCTGGAGTGACTGTGTGTCAGCAGGTTGTCAATACTGTCTGTACGAGACTCTAATGAATAGGCCTGTTATTGGACTGGTGGGAAGGCAACCCATTGTGTCTGTGAGTGCATCTGTGTGTGTGTGTGTCCCATCAGTCTGTGAAGCACTGCAGAGCAGAGGGAGGTGGAGGTGTCTGTCCCTTTGCTTCACTGGCCTCACTGCAGTGCCTTCTGTCAAAGACCATTCACTAAAAGTAAAGTCCAGAACGGTGCAAGAGCATGTATGGTGTAATTTTGTGAATTAGAGTAATGAGGTCTTTTTTTTACTCAAAACACACACATACACACACATACTGAATGTAAACATGATGCAGAGCAACTTGCATACTCTTGCATAAAATCTAAAGTTTACACACACACCAGTGCCGGCACCTGCTACCACCAGCAGCCTGGTGCTGTTGCTCTGTGAAGCACAAAAATGCACCTGTGCGTGATTATGGTGTCACATTAGTGCATTCACCAAGGCAGCCAGTCTGACTACTTACTGGGAATCCTGGGGCTACAAGACACCTGGGAGTTAAAGCCTGGAAAATGTTCTGTATGCTTCAACAGTCACTCTGATCACAAAGTGGAAAGAGGCACAGATGATTCTTCACACTGCAGCTCTCTAGTGTTTGCAAAGAGGCACCGTTTCCATTGTCATGTTGAACATTTATTATCATCTGTTTTACTAATGTCTTTGCAATACTTACACTCTACACTTTCATTCTAATATATATTTTATTGATAGCTTTATTGTCAATTGCCTTTTGTTTACTACAAATAACTAAAAATAAGTTTAACTATATTTCCCATGTGTACTTGGATGACATAGCACAGGTGCACTCTTTTGCCCAGACAGGTGTTGGATTGCTTTGTGTCAAACGAATCTAGAGACTAAAAGGATCTGTTATTAAATGCTTGCATTGTACTTAAGTATACAAAACTTTACTTTATACAAAGCGCAGTGACACAACTGCCAAATAACGCCAATTTTATACCCTCTGAGTGTTGAAATTAACTTGTGATACATTGCTGATTAGCTACAATTAGGTACTGAAATACCACTCAAATCCTGACTCAATTGTAGTCCAGAGACGATCAATGCATACTGACATAATCACGTTTAATATTGCACATGTCATAAAGATATTAAAAAACATAGCTTCAAAGGACATTTCAGAAGTTTCACATGTTTCAGTTGCATTTTACTTCTTTTTATTTTAAAATGCAACAATATGCTGCTGCAGTGCTTAAAATAGCAGACTGTTGCAATGCCACATGTCAGATTTATTAAAGTAGAAAAGGTGCATGTTCGATCAACGTCTAATCCAGCCCTTGCGTTTTCTATTTACCAATTTCGCTCATCAAATGTAAAAAGTCAAACAGTTTTATTGATCTACTGATGTGATAATTCAGTAACAGTGTTGGAAGGTACATGAATAACAATTTCCCAAACAGCAGCCAAGCATAAAAAGGTTGAGCAAAGCTAACGTTTGGCGGCGATAGATGTTGCATTAATCATGCCTGCTCTATTTCTGTGTGCTCGGAAGAGAAAAGGGGTAGAAGTGGAGAGGTGAGAGAGAGAACGAAAGGCAGACAGATAAAATGGAGTGAAAAGTGTCCTCATGAAAGAGAATTAGCTCGATCCAGCTCTGGGGGGAAGAGGAAATTCCTCTGAGTGCTGTTGAGATAGGGTTTCACACAAAGACCAAAAGAGAAATCAATTCTCCTTGAGATGCAGCAAGGTCAATTCATAGGGCCATGGCTAGAGAGAAGGAAGCTAAAGGGGAGGAGAAGAAGGAGGAAGCTGATGAAGCAACCAAAGAATGGGAGAGCGGGATTGAGTCAGTAGTGTAGGAGGAGAGAGACTTAAGGGAGCATTGAAGGGATAAAGGCAGAGAGGAAACTAGCAAATAGCAAGATGAGAAAGACTGGATTCGAGGTGGGGGGACAATTTTTCGGTTAAAGATGGCCTATGGGGAGAAATAGATGCTTCCTTTCAACAACATGGATCTAGCTGACGTCCCCCTGTATCATCTGACTCATGTAAAGAGGAAATGTGAGGAGTATATCTGACACACCGTTGGGAATGTCATCATACAGCCCTGCATGATCTTTACTTGTTGCCACAAGGATACCTCCTCACTCTCTCAGCTCTTACTTTACTACCACAGGGTTAGCCAGGACACACAGACTGAATGAATAGTACCAGCTTTTGCTTCCAAGAAGCCTTGAGCTAGTTTTTTAATCCTTAATGTTACATGAACAGCTCAAAATAGCCTCAATCTCCACCTCTAACGCCTTCCCTCTGCCAACTAAATCTGTTCCAATGTGTTTTAAAGGTGTGTATAATGGCTGATGGGATGCAGAAAACCCTGGTGATAAAAAGGTGGCAGTGGGTCGAGCTCAGACGTGCTCTCCTGTGGCGTCTTGCCCATTGACGGCTACTGTTGCTACAGCTAGCAGAAGGGTTCTTTGGAAAGGGTTTAGCTCAGCATTGGATGAGAGCCGGGGAAGCCTCACTAGCAGGTAGTTATGGGATCCTCGTGGCACAGGGCTTAGTGCTGGCGTCTGGTATGCACACCTGTCTCCATACAAGTTCTTCCCTGAACAAGCGGCCCTACCCCTCAGAGAGAGAGAGAGAGAGAAGGAGGAGGAGGAGGAGGAGAAGGGGCTCTGCCAGGACCTGCACCACAGCTCCCTGCCCTTGCCTAGGGGGAGTGGGGGAGGAGGAAGGGAGGATCAAGAGTGAGGTGAGGTGCCAGAGGTGTGGATTAGAAGGCTGTAAGGGACACACGGGTAGTGTGGTATCTGAGGTCAGTCATTTGCAGTATGTTACCATTTGCCTATCTAGTTTGCCGTTTGTGCCACATGCTGAATTTTAGGCTCTTGGTTTCCTTTTAGGTCAGTCCTTATACACATTCAGTGGCAAGATTTTTGTGCTTTTGCAGTAAGTGTGGAGACTGTAGCCTGAATCTCCCACTGTCAGTTTCTCCTAATGCAGTAGTCTCTATTATGGGATACACGGATGGATGAACTCCTGCTTATATGTTCGACACAGCTCTCGGCTAACACTGAAACTCAGACAGTGGCTGTTATTGTGGTTCAATAGAGCACTGATGAAATGTAACAAATGGGAGCCAGAGAGGAAAGGATGGAAACAAGCATTTCCATAAAATTAGCATAGTGAGGATCTGTGCAATTGGCCCGATGAGACAGGAATAACAGCGTAAACATAAGCGACTTCACATTGCATTCTTCACATCTGAATAATGTTGGTTAATGTTTGGGGTTGTAATGCTTATTAATTTAGCATCAGGGGTTTGTCAGCGTGTCAGAGCACAGCAGTAGCCAGCCCATATAGATTGTAACAGCAATGTTTCTGCTTCCATCCTAAATTTTCTCATTTGTGCCTGTGATGGCTTGTGTAAATGTGAGATTGTATTTACAGTAGCACCGAAGATGGTTTTTGTCTTTGCGCTGGGCCAATAATCACCAGCTAGCCACTGCCACAAATCTTCATTAGAGGATTAGCCGGCAGGGAGACAGCTTGTGTTCTTTTGCTTTTATTGGTGGCCCTGCGTCCATTGCTTTCAGCCTTGGCGTCTCTCCTTCCTGTCTCCTCTACTTAAACCTGTGAACACGGCCGCAGCTCACCTGAAAATCACACACTCACAAACACATACAAACCACCTGCAATGCACACCTATACATACATACACTCAGTCTCTGTCTTTCCCTTCCACTTTTCTATCTCACTCTATTTCTTTCTTTCTCCCACATATGCTCAAACCCACATGTACATAACGCACACACATCCTGTCAGTTTGTACCCTTGAGGTGCATCAGCTGCCCAGTGGGCACTCATACTCAAGACAGAACAAATTAAGGTCACAGTAGGGAGAGCCGAGCCAGCAAAGGACAACACGATCTGCCAAGTCTGTGCGTGCGTATATTTTTTTTGTCTCTTCCGACCTCTAAACAGTGGCATGACTCCAGAGAGAGCTGTTGTCAAATGGCTCCTGTCCCACTCAAAGGAAAACTGACCCTCATTGCACCATTTTTGCAGGATAAAAGGTGCCATTCCCTCTCTTTCAATTCAGGCTAGAAAACCGAGTGATGAATGCTCTTTTGAAGGCTCTTTGATAACACCTCATGAAGAGTACCGGATTCAAATCCCTCTTGTGCCTGCTGGGATTGTTGTGACTCATCTAAGACTGTTGTTGGCCCGTCAATGCTGTTCTGATACCTGAAGGCTCCTTTTCACACACTTTGGTGGTGAGCATACAGCAGCCACGGACACTTAGTTGGAGCACACTGATGTTTGTTTTTTCTTTTTTCCTGCACCCAGATAGATAGATACCTTTCAGCACTTCACTAGAGGTAGCTACGTTTTCACACTGGATGGTCCCGGTGGGGTCCAGAAGTTACAGAGGGCTCGTCTCTGCCAGCCCGAGCCTCAGACCTCCCCTCAAGGGCAATATCGTATTCTGCCTGACTGTGCACGTCTGTGTAATCCATAGCTGCAGGGAGGGTGACCTTCACAGCAGGCAGCCTCACAGCAGGCTGCGACACAGGCACTCAGGAAAGAGGACAGGCTGGGCAAAAAGGGTGCTGGGGGCAGGACACGGCAGTTCTTAGATAATTACCCTTTCATATTACACTCTCTACATGGGCTTGCTCTCTCTCTCTCTCTCTCCCTCTCATGCTACAGCTATGATTATTATGAAAGTAAAAAGGCAATGTTTTAATTTAATAAAAAAAAAACACATCATCTGCATTTATATATTGCCTCCAAACTATAGTGGACTTTATTTGTCACATTGACAAGCATAGATTTCTGTATGAATTCCACTGAAAAGTCCTCTATGTCAATCCTTTGTTAGCACCACAAATCCTAATGGAATATAGGTCAATCTACTCTAAGCTGGTCTTGATGGAAAGAAATTTGTCACCAACCACTCAGTGTTAAAGCAGCTCCCTGCAGTTTGCCCCGTGTCTCTAAGAAAAATTTTATTTATCATTTAACGTTTGCCGTGCATTCAGTGCGCCCTGCTGCCTGAGTTAAGGTGAAGCCTTAGCCAGAAAAAAGTTATTGACAGTTATGTGAGGAGATGACGCAGCCAAATAAGTCCCTGCTCATGAATGATGCATGTCCCTACTGGCCCTGATGGAGAAAGAGAGCGAAGCTGGATGACAGCTGGGGTGCTGTGTGTGCATGGTGCAGAACAAGGTGAGACTCTTTGTGCTACAGCCCAGCTCTCTCTCTCTCCCTCTCTCTCTTTTTTACTTCCCTCCTTTCCATTCTTTTGCCCACTCACTCACAATGTACACAAAATCAGGAGTTCTCAGTGGAGCTGTTACTCTCTACAACTCTCCCCTGAGCCTGTAAAGCCACACGGTGACCTTAAAAATGGTCTACCCTAATGCTCTCTCTCTCTCTCTCTCTCTCTCTCTCTCCCTTCTCATCTTTTGGCTACCTCTCTCTTTCTCTCTTTTAGCATCTTCCTCTCACTGAGCCCCTCTATTTTCGTCAGAAACAATCACTGTATTTACCGTCTCACTGCGCTGCGCTGCGCTGCTGCAGTCTGAGACTCTGATAGCAGGACTGAGAGAGATGAGAGTAAAGGGGGTGGGCGTGGGACGTGTGCAGCACGCAGGGCAGGAACAGGAAAGGCTACATAATGGTTTGTTGTCGTCGCCACTGTAGCATCACATCTGTCTGTCCTTTTAGCAGCAGTGGAGCAGCAGCTAGCACACAAACGCACACTATCTGCATCACCAAGACCTTCCACCACAGTGTCAGTGGCCTCATGTACAAGAACAGTGATTTGTACAAGCATGCAAACTGCATGCATACTGCACCACTGCTACTGAGTGGAGATGTTTGGCTAGGCATACCACACATACCCAGAATAAGAACAACAAGAGTAAGGCCAAAGATATATATTTTATCCAACACATGAGCTAATTTTAACTCTGATGCCGTATCTGTAACAAGCTGTGGTCAAAACTAGAATCCCCCGAAGAACTATTGCTGGCTTTGATATGTGCATGACATTTTAGCGCAGTACCCATTTTCAAAATAGTAGCAACAGGGAAAAAGCTGGGGGAGTGAAATGCAAATGATGACGGTGCTCTGCTTATTTCCTGTGGCTGTTTGTATTGTTGCAGATAAAAACCAGTCAACCAGCTGATCCTCTTTGTCCTCTTCTTTGGACACATTCACAAACATGCACACACATATACATATGTCAGCATTGGCCTTAGGTGTTGCATCAATATTCATTGAATTTGAAACTCTGACTTGTCCCATTTGCTTGGTCCGAGACAGACGAGAGAGGGGTATTTACTTGGAGGATAATTGCTGGTGATAAACTACCTCTTCAGACATGGCTACATTGATTTGGACAGAGCGTTTGTGTAAGGGAAAGTAACAGTGATAGATCTCAACACTTAGCCAACGGACCCAGCAAGCATTTGAATAAAACATTGTGCATGGGAACAACATTGTTGGGGAAAGCCATTAAGTCTCAGATTAGTAGCAAGTGGCTAATGCAGTCAGTCAGTGTGTAAAGCTGTGTAGCCCCGCACCACTCAAACAAACACATCAATCTGACTAACAGTGTGTGTCAACATGCTCCATGATTACCATGCTAATCCCAGAGCAACACACAGGAGATCATTACAATCAGACAAACGGTCTCAATTCATTTTCACACACAGACACACACACACACGCTAATACTCTCCATTTTACAGGCCATTGGTAAAATTATGTTTTTGACAATCAGCACAATGTAAATGGGTGAAAACTGTTGTGCTTTGCTATCACACATACACACACATAGTAACAATGTATCTCTGCAGTTGCTGTTCAGGCACCAATTTTATATAGCGCTTCAGCGGTAATGTCATGTAAATGTGTTGTGAGTGTTAGAGATTTCATGGTGTGTTAGCAGGGGGTGCCTGCAGGGTAGAGAGGACTATGATGTGTATGTGTGTGTGTGTGTGTGTGTGTGTGTGTGTGTGTGTCTGTTTGTGTATGTGTGCATGAATGAGTGCTTCTGTGTGTGCCGGGTAGATGGTGTTTTTTAAAATGTTATCATAATAGATGAATGTTATAGTGGATGCAGATATGAATGTGGGAAAAAGAGAGAGGAGAGGTGCGAGACAGTTATCCTGAAAATGTTGAGGATTTTAATGGAGCTGGTTTAAACTAATGTGTTGCTACATGGCTTTCACACCTGATGTGACATACCATTGTGAAGAGCAAAGTCATTGTTCTTAATGAAGGATGCTTCTGTGTTCTTCTTGTGTGATACAGATATTGATATTGATATTGACTTGATAGCCCTCTATTGGTTTTCTGACAAAGTTAAAATAAATTAATAATGGAATGTCATAGGTAAAGGTTTGCATCCAGTGTTTGGTTTGGTTTGTCTTAAAATAAAGATTTATTATATATTCACACAAAACAAACTCAAGATTCAAACCATCAGGAGGCATGGGCATAGAAAGACTAAATTAAAAACATATCCAACAAACTAGAAGCAGCATATAAAACACTCAATGTGTGATGCATAAAAGTAAAGCACAGGATAAAGGCACTAAAGGTCAAACTAATTTATTTCCACAGTGGCCCTGAAATGGCTGTATAACCATGTTTTTATTATCTCTGCCATGATGAAAAGCTTATGGGTTCCAATGGTCATTTTAAACCATGAATATGTGACTAAATAATGGCTCAATATCCCTCTTCTCCTTGCTTTGACTGAGTATACTTGAAGAATGTTTTCTTGTTTGTGACCTTTTTTGTAATTTTCCAAAAGTACCGTAAGGGTTATGGTTGTACATGTAAAACCAAGCCTGTACGTCTTAAATTAAACTTAGAAATCCATATTTACTTTTACGATGCATGTCCAATGGCACTCGCTGAAAGCAAACAGATATTTTTAACTCCAAAGAAGAGGGAATGACAAGTTACAGTTTGTCTATAAGTCTGTAGAACCCAAAATTACATAATTCTACATATTCATACCAAAAATTAGCAAACAACACAATCTGAAATATATCAGAAAAAAACAGAGAGAACAGCAATGATGAAGCTGTTTTTGTTTACATAAACCACAACCTAATTCAAATAAATCTGATATCCGCCTGTTGATAGATTAAGCTGCTTTGCGTGACAGACCTGAAAGCATTAACCTTGCACATGAATTATATCATTAGTAAATATCTACAGTTTATTTAAAACAGACTTTGTGACATAATGTGCTTTGTGTGTTGTCATTTCTGATGTGGAAGCCTCCTGACTCCCACATATTTGAAAAACATCTGGACAGTTCATGCAACACAGACTATCATGAACCTGTTACCTTTTACAATGTCGTTCAGATTTGGGATATAATTACTTTTATGTGCTTGACATCTTTCATTGTCACCTGCTAAGATGAAATGTGCTGGCGCTGCACAGCCCAGTTTCACACACACACACACAC
>NW_023339707.1:12897165-12897457 GCF_004916995.1 Morone saxatilis
GAGAAGAGCAGAGAAGAGCAGAGAGGGAGGGGGGGGTCTAATTTTGGATGCATGGCATGTGGAGTTAGGATAACCATCTTTTCTGCAGCTCTCCTCCACCACACTGTTTGTTCAATTACCGTTTACTGCAGAGAGAGAGATGAAGAGGGAGAGAGAAAAAGGGAACAGAGGAAGAGTAGAGCAAGGGCGAGGGTGGGAGCAGTGGAGGGGAGGTGCTCAGTGATGCAGGGGATGAGGAAGTAGATGTGAAAGAGTTGGAGAGAATAGAGTGAGTACGAAAATGGGGTTGGGG
>NW_023339707.1:12897557-12900751 GCF_004916995.1 Morone saxatilis
TATTCGACAAAAACATACAACAGCACACAAAGTAAACCAAAAAAATGAAATACATAACAAGACAAAGATATAACAAACTAGATAGACAAAAAGCAAAAACACAAAAATAAAATATAAAATAAAAAATAAAAATAGCGCTTACAGTGGAATAAGAAAATGTCCAATGTAAAAATAGTGCTATGTGATGTGTTAAAAATGAAAGAAATTTCTAATGAAGAAAATGATGAATTAGCAGATGGAGGTGCACTGCAACAAATGATATAAGAAGAAACTATGATTGTGATTTGTGTGTGTTGTGTGTGTGTGAATGTGACATGTGTGGTCATGTTTGTAGATCATAATGTGTGTCAGATGAATGAAGATCTCTAAGAAATGTAAGTGCCAGAAGAAAGAATAGATGTGTTTTTAAATGTTAATTAAATAACATGAAATAGGTATATAGATGGATGGCAGATATGAGTGGGAAAAGGAAGAGGAAGATGTGTACGATGACATTTATCGCTGATAAATGTTGAGAAATTTTAATGGAGGCTGGTTAAACTATTGTGTTGCTTACAGGCTTCAGCACCCTGATTGTGATCCTACCATTGTGAAGAGCAAATCATTGTTTAAGCGTGAAGGATGCTTCTGCTGTTCTTCTTGTGGTTCATACAGATATGATATTGATATTTTGACTTGATTAAGCCCTCTATTGGTTTCTGACAAATTAAGAATAGAATTTAATACATGGAATTCATAGGTAAATTTTTGCATCCGTGTTTGTTTGTGTCTTTGTCTTAATAACATGATTTATTATATATTCATCACCAAAACAACTCCATGATTCAAACCAGTCAGGAGCATGGGCATGAGAAGGACTAAAGATTAAGAAACATATCCAAATACTAGAAGCGCATATGAAAACACTCAGATGTGTGAATACGCAATAAAGTAAAGACAGGATAAAGCACAAAGGTTTACGGAACTATTTTCCAGCGAGCGTGCCCGGCTATGACAATGGCTGGATATAACCATGGTTTTTACGTTGATCTATTGCGATCGGATGAAATCTCAGGTCGGTCGGCTTATGTGTGCAGTCCAATGTCCCGTATTCTTTTAAGAGCGGATGGATCATGTAGTTGGTGACGGTTAAATAAGTGCGCCGTCTCCGAGGCATGAGGCATCCTCTTCTGCCTTGCTTTGATCTAGTAATAGGCCGAAGAAACTGTTATTCTGTGTTTTGTGACCTTTTTTGTAATCGCCTTCTCACAGGAGTGATAACTAACGCGTGGCATGGCATGTTGTCGGACCATGTTCACGAAACGTGGCGGGCGCAAGCCGTACGTCCTTAGAAGCTTACATCACTTACGAGAGAGGTGCCAGCTCTCGTGGCTACTGTCGTCTCATCTGTTGTGTGACCGTCGTGATATGCAGGTGAGGTCCGGAGGTCTTACTGGGCACCTACGACTCGAACAACGCAAATTCAGTGAGCGGGTCAGTTTCTTACCTCGCAACCGTGAGCCGGGAGAGAGAGCGGGGAAGTGGTGTCGACATTCGACGTTATCGCCCAGGTTTCTGTCTATAAGCTCTGTAGAAAACCCATCAAATTACATAATTTACTATACTTCATACCAAAAATTACGCACAGGAGCATACCGACAATCTGAAATAGATAGAACAAAAACAGAGCGAGAACCCAAGCCAATCTGTCGAACAGCTGTTTGTTGTTACATAAACCACAACCTGAATTCGACGAATAAATCTATGATCCCGCGCTGTTGATAGATTTAAGCTGCTTGCCTCTGACGCAGAGCCGGGAATGAGGCGCACCTTAACCTTGCACATGAATTATATCATTAGTAATAATATCTAGGCCCGGAGTTCTCTATTTAAAACAGACTTTTGACGAGTAATTGTCGCTTAGTTTTTGTCATGTTCTGATGTGGAGCCTCCTGACTCCCCGCGACAGTATGTTGAAAAACCACGTGCTGGACGAGATCAGTGCAATCCCACCAGACCTAGGTCAGGAAACCCTGTATACCTTTGTACGAATGTCGTTCCAGATTTGGAGTATAATTAGCGTTGTATGTGGAACGTCGAGCATCTTTCCATTGTGCCACCTGTAAGAGTGAAATGTGCTGGCGCTCCAGCAGCCCATCTATTTGAGAGCGCGAGTCTATCACACACCACACACACACAGCACACACACGCAGCGGCGGAGACCTTGACTTTCGGCCATGGTAGCCCACTGTGGCTGTCCTCCAAGGATGAGGCTGAGAGTACACGAAGCTGAGCCATGCTGTGGAGACTGCATGCATGTCACACCTGCAAAAGCAGAGCAGATAAGAGCAGAGCAAGAGCAGAGAGGGGGGGGGTCGAACGGTTTCTTCGGACTGCCCATGGGCATGTGAGTTACGATAAACCCAGTCTTGGTTCTGCAGCTGCTCCTGCAGCGCACACGTTTGTTCAAAATTAACCGTTTACTGCAGAGAGAGAGAGAAGCAGGGAGAAAGAGAAAGGGAACAGAGGAAGAGTAGAGCAAGGCGAGCGGTGGGATGCAGTGGAGGGAGGTGCTCAGTGGATGCAGGGATGAGGAGAGTAGATGTGAGCGAGAGTTGGAGAGAATAGAGTGGAGTACGAGAGAATGGGGTTGGGGGTAGAAAAAGCAAAAACATTCTGTGTGCAGTGGCAGGGAGAGAGCAGGGGACATGGAGTGAGACGTGGTGCAGAGCTGACAAGAAGAAGAAGAGCAAACACACACTGTCACATAAAGGTGTCAGGTACAGTGTTTGTGTCCTTACAGTACGTGACAAACTCTGCTCTAAAATGCCAACAGAATCTCATGTGTGCTTTGCTTAAGTTTGAACATTGAAAAACATCAAATCTGTGCAACATAATTTCCTTGTATAACAGCTGACTACATGCAGGGCTTCTGTTATGAAACACCGCCACTGTTTCTGCTTTGATAAGTGTCACAGGCTGTAAGTGTAGCTTTAAAATAAAAAACCTTATTCAAACAGTCTATTCCCAGCTCCCTGCATGGGGTCCCAACCGTACCAAATTAAGATAGTCCTATACAGCGATGCAGCTCAATCCACCAGCTCCTCTCATCAGTTCTCCCCCTTTTTCTTGCATCCCCCCCTTTTAAATCCTAATCCCTCCTGCCCTATCTTTCTTCAACTCTCCCCTTCTTCAACAGTCTCTCTCTCTCTCTC
>NW_023339707.1:12900821-12901381 GCF_004916995.1 Morone saxatilis
CTCTCTCTCTCTCTCTCTGGCTCCAGTATACAGAGCAATTACAGAGATGATATCCACTGTCAGTCAGCAGCTCACAGATGAAGCTGGGCCTCTTTAACATGCTAATGGAACGCCAGATTCAATCAGGCCTTTGTATGGCAGAGGGGAGGGCAGCGCTGCTCATTAAAAAATAAATCATAATAACAATGAGGCCCAGGCTGCAAAGGCAAGCAGCACCTAAGCCACGGCGTTGAACTTTCTTCCTCTCTGCTCTCTCTGAAAACACTCCTGGTCCGTCGCCCCTCTATTCTGCCCGTCCTCCCTTTTCACTCCAATGCAAGCCGCCAAATAGTGACGCTGGTGGTGTGTGTCGGGGAGGGTGTTGGTGAGGAGGAGGGGAACAGCCAGGGTGCATGAGGGTGCAGACTCCCTGAATCATCTGACAAACAAAAAGAGATTATGTCAAGTCAGCACTCCTATCCGCCTTTCTCAATCTTTGTCCCTCTGTTCTCACTCTCCAATAAGGCCTCTGTCGACCAGCCCTCCTCTGTACAGGTATAGACACACACATACACACACAC
>NW_023339707.1:12901412-12921938 GCF_004916995.1 Morone saxatilis
CACACACACACACACATAATCTACATAGCTAATATGTGTTCTTTCACTTCACCAATTAGAGCACAAGGTCATCACCAGGTCTTACGTGCGATGCATTTCTGCATAAGAATTTTAGGAGTTAATAGCAGTAACTGTTGTTTCCCCACTAAGAAATACTATATTTACTGTGTATCTGTAAACGTGTAATCACAGGGTTCAGAACTCAGTGGTAGCCATTTGCTCAAGGTTACAAGAATAGTTCAACATTTTGGGAAATATGCTTGAGAAGAAGTTGAGAGAAGTTGAGAAGATTTATAACACTCACTACCTACCTACCAACACCTTTAAAGCTCACAAATGTATTTGATTTGCTTAATTGGAACAAAAACTGTCAATCCACAGCTAGGATTGGTCTCTGCTGGTTGCCAGGCTAGCTGTTCCCCTGTTTACAGTCTTTGTGCTCAGCTAAGCTAAATCGCCTAGCTTAACGACTGGTGCCTTACAGTGGTAAGGTATCTCGTACACAGATATATGAGCAGTATCAACCTTCTCATCTGTTTTCCAAAATGACAAACTATTGCTTTCAGTTCAGTATATTGTTTAAAATAGTGATTTAGTATTTCGCTTCCTTGAAGCAGGAGGACTTGCAAGAGACATCTTAAAAAGAGTGCTCAAAATTGATGTAGCAGAGGTATCCTGACTTTTAGTTCTTACAATGGGTCCAAACTAATTTTTCCCATAATGCAACTCAATTTTCCTTTCATTAGACCCTACTGGCCTGGTATACATCAATGTGTTTCAAACGGCTCCAGTCTCTAATGCAAGACTTTTGATAAAAAGGTATTGTGCCAAAATGACCCCCTCCAGAGCCACAGAAGACATTATACAGCTGTTTTCACAGGCTGAGTAGTACTCACCGTGACTAGTAGTCTTATTTTGATGCATGACCCTCCAGTTGTGGCCCAGTGTTTCCTATTGCCAGGTGTCCCAGGTGTAGACCCTGGTGTTTGAACATTTATGGTTGTAGTAGCATACAGTAAGGTGTCCTTAAATGTTAATGTGAATTGAGGAAATGTTTTTAGCCACAGGACAGAGTTTTCGCTTCAGCAGTGTTTCTTCACAGGGGTAAACCTCTGATGTAATTTAGCTGTCACATTTAACAAGCATATTGCACCACGTTCAGCGTCTGATATCCTCATTACTCTCATTACCATGCTGCTTTGGATAGCTTTTCAAAAGCCCAGTGCTCCTTTCATCCAGGGTACTCTTTGTTTAAGATCTCTCCACGGGGGTGTGATTCATAGATGCTCACTTCCTCTTTATTCATCATGCATCAACACTGGAGAATGCAAGTTTGTGTGTGTATGTGTGTGTGTAGGTTTATGTCCACGTGTCTATAGACCAGAGATTTATTACAGAAAAGATCAACCAGAGCTCACTGAATAATGCATCACCTGCTATCATGGAAAAATATGCTGAATACGCTTCAGCTGAACTTGAAGGTGTGGGAGGTGGTGTGAAAAAGCATAAAGCTTGCTCTCAACTTAGCTTCTATGTATGAGACAAGATGGGAGAAAACATTGTTCTCTACTTTGACAAATGAGCTCAGGTCTGGTTCAAGGAGGTTTCCTTCTTTCATATAATGAGCTATGCCAGGGGAATTAGCATCTATGGGGAGACTTTTTGTGTGGGTTTCACTTACAAAGTCTCGATTACAATATGTTGGCACACAATTTCAATCCAGCATTTTACATTTCAGATGTTGTGTTAACCTTTAAAAATCCTCTGTGGCATTGCCCTGATTCTCTGGGTTTGCACACCTCCCCAGCTGCCTGGATGGATGCTGATTTAAACAAAAGTGTCATTTCTGGTCACACCAATGACAAGTGACATTACAGAAGAGACACCCCAGCACTTAAAGAGATTGGGCTGTGGTTTGATTGCCCAGGGATGAACAGAGAGCGCCATGTTAGAGGACATGCTCGTTTGTTGGGCTACTCCATATTCATAGACAATACACTGCAGGGCTGAAATGAAAGCAGTGTCCGTCAACCACATAAAGTCTCCTCCCCCACTCTATTAGGCTGATAGCATATTGCCCTCTACCCTCCCTGGGAAATGGAAGTCAATGAAATGGACTGACAAACACTGGGCAAGGGTACATTATGGTTCTTGTTCTTCATAGAGCACAGGTATATTTTTTTAAATCCCTTCCGCCAGCTCATCATGCCTCCTCCTTTTCTCTTCCCTTAGAGCTGGGGGTCTAATCTCAGTGAGAATCTGGTGCCTTTGTTGTAGTCCTCCAAAGTGTATTTGGGTTGATCCACCTGTTTGTGGCTGAGTGATAGAATTCCATACCTGAGGGCACAGGTTTCTGGGAGGTGCATGGGAATAAAGTCGGTGGCTATTGTTTCACCTGGGTGTGTGACCACCGCCTCGAACAAGGGAAGAAGGGGAGAGAAATGTGGGTTTGGGTGGGGGCTGGGTGGCAGGGAACAAGTGGGAGCAGATTTGAACAGGCTGCAGGGAGGAAAATAACGGACAACAGAGGACACGTGGAGAGAGGGAGAGAGGCAGAGAAGGTACATGTTCCGGTGTGCTGCCTTTTCAGACTAAGAATGTCACCTTGTCCTCTTTCTTTCCCTCTCTCCCTCTTTTTCTGTTTTTTTGTCTCCACGTCTGTATCCTTCTGTTTCTATTGCAGTGCACTGATACACAGACAGCATTTTCCCTCCCCTTTCTACCAGTGCCATAAGTCTAATCTCCCTTTACTGCAGTGGATCACTGTCTTTCAACAGACACAACAAAGCAGCGCTCCGGTTCCTCCTTCATTCCAACAGTCCGTCCATCACTGACTCAGACATTGCCTACAGCAAGCGACATTCAGACACATCTCCAATGGACAACTCTGTGATCATCTTACAAACCTGACTGGCCCTTGGCCAAGGGAGGAGCATTCATTACAAAAGGAAAATACATAAAAAGATAGAAACCTGAGAAAGAGCAGACTGCAGGGAACGGGGGTGATGGAGGGGAAGAATATGGAATCTGGAGTCTTTTTACAGTTACAGTTACAGACTACCATTACATTCACCCATGTGTAGCTGTACAGTCCTTTTTTGGTAATTTGTTAATCTGTACCCTTTTTTAACCTCAGTGAAATTGGCCAAAAGTGTGGAAATATACATAGACTTAAAGGAATACTCCACTGAAAATCTCTTGAGTATCAAATATTTCACTCCTGTCACTTGCTCCTTTGCTGAGCAGCTTATACTGTCGGCTTAAATTCACAGTTACAATGTATTCCAACGGTGAGTCACAGAAAAAAGTATCAGATGTCCATAGAAATTTCCCATACCACTCAACACCGCAGTAAAATCCACTTTTCTGCCTTGTATAGCTGCCGTTGTCTACAAAAAAGAAAGCTACATACTTTTCAGAGCTACCTTTCAAGCCTACATGCAGTGATTATATATTACTTAAAGTAGTATTAGTTAGGAACTTATTTTACTGGTCCAGGTTTATATTAGAATTAAGGTTACATAAAATAGGGTTAACCATGTGGATCAGGGTTAATGCTAAGGGTTGAAGTTAGGAAATGAATGTAAGCCAGTGCCCTGACAAGGGTAACCACACAGGGGTGTGTGTTTGTTTTGTGCTCTCATTGTGACCCTGTCTGTGTGAACACTGTAGCAGCGCTGTATGCCTTGTCTCCACAGTTGGACTGCGTTGAGCTGCGCTGTGCTGTTCTCTCAGTGTTCCCATCATGCCTGGCTGTCCCCTCCCATTAGCCCTGACAGCTATTTGTCTGTCATTACTGACCTCAAAACAGCACAAACACTCTCTGTCACCACACACACTCACACAGGCTGCACACTAGCTGAGCCTTGTACTACAAAATAATTTTGTGCCTGCACTTATAGTTCAGACTTAATTACATGCTTTCATCACGCAAGGTGCTATGGAGATAAATATCACATTGGAATGTAATGTGACTGAGCCCAATTCAGGCATATTTTCATTTAGTCTATTTATCCTGTCCTGAATGGGTTGGTGCAAGTTGCAACATGAAGCCCAACATGCGGCTACTCTCCCAAAGTATCATCATTATCAGAGCTGTCATTGATTTAAGGTGGAACCAGAGACAAACAGGACATCAGTCATGTGGGAAGGAATAGAGCTGTATCAGTTTACCAGCCCACCTTTACTGCCCTTGGATGGATAGATAATACAGATCCAGTGTAAAAAAGACAGGGAAAATTACTGAGTCAAAGGATTTGGGTTTGCAAAGCTGATCATAGCGCTACAACATATCTACAATATGAATCGGGATGCTCGCAATCTACTCTAGAGAGATCAACCTACTAGATCCGTGTGCATGTATGTGCCTGCCAGTGTGCGGGTGCGTCTCTGTGTTTACCAGCACACAGTCCCTCAACCCCACAAGTAACAAGAGCCAACAGCCTCGAAAAGTTCAGTTGCTGCCGGACTAGGAGCCAGCAGGAGATTTATCTGAAGGATTAAAAGGCGTGCATCTGCTTCTGTGGCTCTAGCACGTGCGTTGGCCCTAATGTGTGTTCTGAAAGCTGTGTATTGTGGAGTTGAAGCGTTGACAGGAAAGGTAGGCATGGGTATCAGGGGCGGGCTGTCTTCACCCTCATTCCATCCCATTATTTTTGCATCATGCCTCCTCCCTTAGCTCCCATCTTTCTGCTCTCTGTCTCTCATGGAGTCCTCAGTGAACTCCTCTGTGTCTAACAAAGAGACAGACTGGCAATTAAATCCTCCCAGTCTTGATTCAGCTACTTAAGAGAGATAAAGGTAGGATCTTTTGGGGGGCTTTTTGGGGCCTGCCACTGTCATATTATCTCTCCAGGGTGTCATTACCACCCCATCCACTCTGTCATTATGCACAATACTCCCCTTTGGGAGAGATTGAAGGTTTACCCTGCTTTATCTTCGTGTAGTGTGCGTATCTTTTTGAGAGCTGGTGTTTGTCTGCTGTTCTTTCTCATATTTGATAATATATTGGAAGAGAAGCTGCTCTTGAAATGGACTTCAGTTTGCAAAGGGTAACAGTTTGAAGTGTTTCGTGTGTGTGTGTGTGTGTGTGTGTGTGTGTGTTCTAAAAGGATGGGAGGGGGATGATGAACTCTTTCTTGTCCTTTCACCTAAAAATGTAAACTATGCATGTGTGAGCAGACATGAGGTTTTGGATGCTTTGATCACTCAATGGATAGCTGTTTTAACTTAGTTTGACCTTCATGTTGTTGCTGCTTGGGCCTTTTTTTTAGAGCATAATACCTCACATGCTGCAGTCTGTACTTTACTTATACCTTACAGTACAATGAAATTAGCAAAATTGCTGTTCTCCAAATTGGTAGGTTGGGTAAAATTTAAAAGACCTACGATTAGAGGGGAAAGTTTAACACCCTACCATTGATGCAGAAAACTGTACGCTGACACAAACATGTGCTGTGCAGTAACAAAAAAAATTCCAAAACAAAGCCAGTATTCATTTGTGAGCCATTTATATACCCCATCATATTTCACTACTGGCAGCACACTGTATAGGGTTGTTTGCAGTTTTGTGTCTGTGTGTGTGTGTGTGTGTGTGTGTGTGTGTTTTCATGAGCCTCACTGCAGTGCGTATATTTGGATTAGGGACTGGGACATGTTCTAACTAATACTTAGGACTGTGCTGAAGTCTTGAGTAGCAACCGCTGCATCATTTAACAGTAACTAAGCTCTCATAACCTTTTAACAACACCTGACATACACACAAGCACCCACACTGTCTCACACACACAAACACACACACACACACACACATAGCTTGCATGCAACACAGACGCAAATAGAGAAGCCAACATTTCAATGAAACTAGTTTCAGCGTTCCAAGCTTCCCCCTGCATAATCCCCCCATTAAAGCGTACCATAACACCAGCAGTTCCAGGCAGTAAATCAAACAGATCCTTATCTTCATCCACCTACCTTGTGTGCATGAATTAACCTTCATAGGAAGCTAAAATTAGCATTCCATGATTAGAAAAAGATGGGGAAGATAAAGTTTGATATAACCATGTGGTTTTTATACTTTGTAATCATTTTCAGGCGTTAAAATAAGAACTTGAAGTGGCTGCTTTGAAGTTGACAGAGAGGCTCAGCAGCACACTCTTGTGGTCACTTTCAGTTACACCTGCTCAGGTCTTGTAGAGGGGATTGCATGCTTGGCATGAAGGTGGAAAGCTTCACCGTGCGACTCCCATCACTATGTGAGCCCTGTTGCACTCAGTGCTTTCTCTGATGAAGCGCATCACTACCTGCGAGTCAGAGGCTGTGAGTCCATAATTCATTCCTAGCAAAGGCAGCTATCAGAAGGAAGGCTGCTGCTGCCACAGCTGTCTGTGAAGGAAGCATCTAGGAATGTAAGCAGCTCAGGACACAGCTGCCAGACAAACACTCAAGGCTAATGACCTGCGCAGCGCACTGTGCTACAGAATCTCGAAGTGACAGGTGAGGCATCAGGCCGATCCTGCACTTAAAATTAATGTAAGAGAGTGTGTGTACATGGATGTCTGAAGGCAAACTTAAAACAGAGTCAGCTGCTTTATAATGGACATAAGTACAAAGGCAGAGAGACATGTGAGTCATAGGAATGTTGCCTTTCATGGGCCTGGCTTGATAATCCTTTATATGTGTAAAAGTGGGTTCATTGAGGTGTAAGTGTGTGTTAGAGAAAAGTGAATTAAATCTTTTGGAACCCCTTGTGTGTGTGTGTGTGTGTGTGTGTGTGTGTGCGCACATTGTGTCTTTCATGTGTGTGTTCATGCATTTGTCTGTTATGTGTGTATGTATCCACCAACTGGTATTTTCTTTGTGCATTTGAGCAGGGCTTTTGGCCAGGCCTGTGATTCTGATGATTGCTCTTGTGGTCAGGTGAAAGGGAGGCACACTGTCCTGCTGTGCTGGGCCTGTGACTGGAAGGGAATACTGAATGGAACAGGGCCAAATTTTTATTCTCTTTTTCCCTCTTGTACCCTCTGTGTCCGCACTCTATCACGCTGCCTCGACTGCTGAAATGAATTGGCTATTCCTGTAGGCCTGGTCACAGCTGTGTACAGCACAGAATATACAGTGAGCTGATCATGAGGGAGGGAAGGAGCAAATGAGAGTTACAGATGAGGGAGAGAGATGATAAGAGAAATGGAGACAGACATACAGAAGGCCAGCCATCCGTCACACACTACAGCCCATATAAAAAAAGTAAACCAGCAGGGACATAACAGAAAACTCCAACAGCTTTGCCTGACCACAAACACTGTAATAATAATAAGCCAGTCATTTTAGGTCACGGGAATTCTCTTCCTCATTGCTTATGAAATAGTCTGGCAACCCCAGTTTGTATCTCTTCCACAAGTTAGTCAATGTGCAGACAGACACCATCCTCTTAACTGTCAGACTGGGCATGAGGAGCTGTTAATGGTATTTCTACAGTACGAGTCTGGTATACTCTGTTGTGTGTGTATGGGAGAGAGAGAGAGAGAGACTGAGAGAAAGTGAAAAAAAGGGAGAATATGTTGGAGGTTATGTTGAGGAAGCTCCCAGTGCAGCCCCCAGTCTGTTTAAATCATCTCACTGACTCAGAGTTCTCTCAATAATGCATATAGAAGCCGAGGGCAGGTTTTCTCAAGATTTAGAGCTAGCAGTTAGTCGGAAATCTCAATACGCCGCACACACCAGGCCGATAAAGTCAATTATAAACGCTGTACAGATAATCACTAAAGCTGCTGCGTGGCACAAAACTTTGAGATGCCAAAAATGTTTCTTAGTTGTTATGTCATTATGTTAATCCGAGTAAGGTCCCGTGCTATCACATGTATTGAATCTTATCAGCGTTTCTGTTTGTAATATCTCAACATCAAACATATCAGCAGCACTGATTATAAACTGAGTATGTATACTTAATGTCTCCCTCCCCTCTGGGCCATGTGGAGGGCAGGTGCCCGCTTCACGGCCCAGCAGAAAGGCAAGTTGGCAGCCTGACTGTTACCACCTCCTTCTCCCTGCCTCTGCTGCCAAGGACCCTGGCACATCTGTGCCTGTCCAGTGTGCCTGGTGCCAACTACCCTGCTCCCATTGTTCTCTCCTGAATGCACCCAACGCCCATGGGAAAGAAGGCTGAACACAGTGTGGCACAACCTACACAGCCTGTTAGATAATCTCAAGACATGAAAAGATTCTCTTAGCCTAGATTCTGGAAACAGCTTTTTGTCTTGCAGCACAGACAAGGAAAACACCCAATGGTGATTTTAAGGTTCTTTCTCCATCAGCTTCAGTTTCTTTCTCATTCACTGGAGTGAACACAATCCTGCATGAGCATACTAACCTTACATAGTATTGATGAAATAATATTTTGTAATATATAAAAAAGTATATTGCTTTTAATGTGAAAATCATTAAGTGAAACCCCTTTGAACATCAAATTTTTACTTAATTTGATTTATTCATTTTGTGGTTGTCTCTCATTTTGGAATACTTTCTGAGCTTTTGTTTTCACCCCCATCATGATACAACATCAAATCATAATTATTTCATGCGGTGGGAAACACAAGCCGTAAGCATATGAACATGCTATGATCCTTCATCTACACTTTACTTTATTATTTTCCCCCACTTGTTAAAACCCAAACACACACATATAAAGTTAAGGAATTAAAATGAGTCACATGGAGAGATAAGACTGGGGAGCGCTGATTTGTGTGTATGTCTCTGTGTATGTATATATTTATATATTTCCCCCAATGGAGGCGGGGATGGGGCCAATAGCAGATTTATCAGGGCCACGCAGGCTGGCAAATTATTCCAAATAGAGAATCATCCGCTCTTGCCTTTGATCTCTCTTCTGCCTGCTCACTGGTTTTAACCCTCCTTCTTTTCCCCCTACACTCTATATATCTATACTGCACCAGTTTCATCTTTAACTCTTTCCCCTCTGCCTCAGACTGCCTGTTTTGTCTTTTCTCTATCTCTCTGTCTTGCTGTTATATCTGTATGTGTGAGGAGAATGCATGCATGGGTTTTCCCTTTTTTGTGCACACGTGTGCTTCACACAGATATTAACATGACCCCCAACCATTTCAACTAAATACCTATCATAAACCCTTACTCTAACCATAATCTAAACCTAAATCAAAATCAGACCAAAAATATCCCTAATCTCAAGGTCCAAAACTCAAAATAGTCCTCACAAAGATAGAACCATGTAGGCCACCAAATTCAACACCAAGCCCTCTGGCGGTGCCCCGCAGGCTGTTAAAGAGCTCTGATTATTGCCCCTGCAAGCCTGGTAGGATTCCTGGCATGTCAGAAGGTTTAACAACATCCAAATCACTGTCCAAGTCCTCTCAACGCTTCCAGACTGGCCTGTCTGTCACTCTGTCTCACACAGAAAGTCACAAAGATTAGGCTCCAAAAAACAGTAGAAAGAGCAGAGGGAGGGAAGATAGCAATACAGAATAAAGACACAGTTTTGGCCTTGCTTAATTCTGCATCAATTAGCTTCAGCTTAACTTTGGGCTGCAGCTTACATTTATTTTCACTTTTGATGTTGATGATTTCTGTCCATAATCGTTTGGATTTCTTAGTTAATCAGTAATCAGTTTGTCCATGAAATGGACATTACAATTTTCTGAAGCCAAAGGCTTTGTCTCCAAATTGAATGTTTTGTTCGGCCAACAGTCTACAACCCAAAAATATGAAATTTGATATTCAAAAGAAAAAAGCAGAAGCTACAGCAAGTGAATGCTTGACATTTTGCTTTTTAATCAATTTTTAAAATTGTTGTCAGTTAAATAAATGATTACACAGCACGAGTGTTACAGCTGTACACATAGTGTATGCACAGTAGCGATGCAGTGTGAATGCTGGCTGTGGTTTGATTGTGTCATGTTGTGTTGTGACAAAACTTTTTTAAAATAAGAAACAATCCTGAATTATCATTTAATTAGCTCTGGCTCTAACATAAGATTTTGTCAATGTGAACAGCAGAGCCTGGTGGGACCACTTACAAATATTCACTTGTTTACACACACCGCACAAACACATATATGCACAAAAACTTGTGCAGGTCACACAGGAACACTTCTGCACCATACAGTGATTTGTTTGATTTACACTGTGAGAAAGTCCCCAAAGAGAGGTTTAAATTAATGGGGTAATTATACAGTGGGAAAAGAAAGCAGCCACACTCTGATTTATGCACACTGACAAAAACACACATGCCTCCACACAGGCACACACGCACACACACACACAGTGTCCCTGATGGATCAAGCTCTGTCTCTGCTCCAAGGATGGCTGCTCCTCTCTCTCCTTTCTGGTCCTCGACTCCATTCACTTCTTCAGATTTCAGCTCTTCCTGCTGCTGGTGCAGAGACGAGTTCTGTTCCCGGGTCAGCCAATCCCTCTGTTTGTCTGCCTGCCAGAGGCTGGCTGACCCACTGCCAGTAACAGTCTTCATGTTCAAGTGCAGACTCACTGGGGAGCCGCAAACATTACTACTGTGAAACTTCAACTAACTGACTGTCGCTCCTTCCAAGCAAAAACACATACACACACACACACACACACACACACACAGATGCTTGCACAAAGAGTCACAGACACAAACACAGGCCATGTATCAACATGCGGTATAGTGTCATGATAAATGCAGTCAAGAGGCAGTGTATTAGTCACGTTGTTAGTGGTGCAGCCCCAGAGGAGGAGCTGCCTTCATCAGTCACTGAGGTAGAGGTGGAAGAGAATGCAGCTACAGGACCTCCCATCCTCTCTCATCACAACAAACAGCATCTAGGAGGAGCTGAGCTTAACAGACTGGCTGAAGAAACTGGATGTTTGTACTTCTTAGAAATTTGTGACTGTGCATACTTAAAAAGAATGTGTGACACTTTCTAATTTGGAACAATACACATTACTTCCCAGTATTTATACTGAAACATAACAACAGTGTTTTTCTATAAACAGTGCTGAGTCAGCATGAGATGATGAGACAATCCACCAGCTGGAAAACAAGCAACATAGGCCACAAACTTGTTGTGTAAGAATAGTTGTGTGTGCAAGCATAGGTTTGTGCATTCATACGTGTGTGCATGTGTATATTTGTGGTTTGTTCAGTGGAAGAAACTTACATGCCCAACTAGATGTAATGATGCAGTCGTCTTCACCTCGAGGCCCACAGATGCACAGCAGAAGGCAGCTGGGCTACAGCTGAGACAGCACTTTTACTCAGTCTGACAAAGTCAATCTCTCTCCCTCTATCTCTTTCTCTCCCACTCTCTCTAATCCAAACTTTGGAGACTGCATATGCTAACACCATATTCCTCCAATGCAGCAGCTATATTATTTCCTCTGATCACATTTAGTTGACATAAAGCTTGATGAAAACGCAGAGGTGTCAAATAATGCACAAATTACCATGTGAAAGCGTGGAGGCAGGTAGAAACGAATAGCAGTAGGAAGCAGAGCGAGGGACAGCAAGTAACGGAGCGAGAGAGTAGCTTAGAGAAATCCCAAAAAGGAGAGCAGCAAAGCTTTAAGTCTCAGGGGAATTTAAAAGCCACAGAAATCCAGTTGCGGATATTAAGAGGCTTAATCTAAGAGCTTGCTGAAGCTGAGTTTTGCTGTGTGGGCCCCATCACTATCATCCTTGACAGAGGTTAAAGAGGAGACAAGGGGGGATAAGGAGGAGAAGAAGAGAAGGCAGATGGGAGCAATGACGAGAATAGGGAGCCGTGTATCATTATGACAGCCTTACGTGCTTTTATAGGAGAATTAAACATTGACATAGTGCACAGGTGTGTGTGTGTGTGTGTGTGTGTGTGTGTGTGTGTGTGTGTAGAGAACCCTTACAGTGGCGTTCATAAATGACGCCATGAAATGTTTTTCAACTCCTGTGAAAATCTACTCAAACAGCATGTTGGATAAAGTCAAAGCCAGGGAGCATGTGTCAGACGAGAGTAGAGGCATCAGAGTCTCTGATTCAGTCAGTCCATAATTAGACACAACCAAGTGATCCAACTCTAGTACACGAGTCAGGATGACATAAAGCAACACACGCTGAGATGAAACTCATTATCATCAAGCTGCAGATATCTCCCAGGAGAGGAGAGAGGAGGAGAAGAGAGGAGACTGGCAGGCAGGTGGATAAGAGGAATCCCCACTGCCTCTGTGGCATTCTTTTCTTCTCCATGGCATTCCTGCTTCATTTGATGTGAATGTTTTTGGTATAATGAAATGCTTCGGTGATGTGAATTCTACAAAGCCCACAAAACCCTCAGCATCACAGCATTTGTTCACAGCAGTGCCGCTGCACTTTGGTGCTTCAGCCTTGTCAAGTTGTCAGGAAAACCAGAACGTCTGTCCAAAGCAATAATTTGAGTGTCCTTAAAGGCCTGAATGCTGCTTTTTCTCAGGGTTTTCTCTCAGTTATGTGCTCTGTCTGCAGAGAAATAATTGCTTTGCAGTGCAATTATGGCTCATTGTGCTTTTTGGAATTCAGTGGCACATTCCAGAAAACAGGCCTGCAATCTGTAATAAGCTATGCAATTCTCTTTTTTTTCTTCCAGTCTCTCTATTTTTATTTTATATCTTATTTAAGTTAATTATCAAACCATTTTTTGCTATTAATTGTCACAATTGTCAAAACAAACATGGAAATGGTTTTAATTCTTATAAATATGAGAATATGGCTTGTATGTTTATGTATCTCTGTCTTTTTCTCTCTCTTTCTCTGTGCAGGAGGCATAAACCGGGCTGGGGCGGCGGTGCCGACATTCTTGCGGACCCCCACTATGATCCAGCCCCACCTGGACATGAAGCCCTTCCTGCATTACCCCATGGAGACCGCCCCTCCTCCGCACAGCATGAGTCTCTTCCACAACTTCAACACGGTGAGAGTTGATGCAGACACAAACACAGACATACTGCAGTCTTTTCACTCACCCAGTGCAATTTGGAAACACACAATGTTTCTCCTTAAAATGTGGTAGACTTGATATGTCTGTGTATTTAACTTCATAATGCATTCACAAGCAATGGCAAGCTTGCTAGCATTTAAGTGTGCCTTTAAGGCGCTGCTATTCCCACATAAAGAATGCATGTTGTGTTAGACATGCCTTACTGTAAGGGCAGCAGGTTATTCTTAAAACTATATTTTATGTGCACACACTGTCCTATTCATTAATTCAAAGCACGGTATTAAAGAGCAGTTCTAAGGCCATCTTTATAGCTGTGCACTTCAAACACCACAGTTTGTTTGATGTAGTATTTATTTTAACTGAGAGGGATCTTCCTGTTTCCCTAGGCCCAGACTAACATCTTATCATTTAGATTAGACCGTAGAGACATTTAGCATTTCACCAGCTCAGCATAATGTACCGCCTGCTCCTCCAGACTCCGCTTGGGAATGTCAACACAATTCTCATCAGCAATATGTAAAATCTGTGAACTTTGTGTGTACTGTATGTAGGACAATGCTATTCTTAGAGCATGTCTGCAACATCCTTTGCATGTGTCAGCCTGGTATATTTGACTACAGTTTGCAAAGGGACACAGCGATCTCCTGTCAGTAATTGGAAATATCTGGCGTGTGCTTCAGCCACGTATGGTACTACAGGGATTGTAACATGAGTCCAGACACTGTTAAACACATTTTAACGATACGCAGTCATTTTAATAGCTCTCCATGGGCTATGACATAAGTGGAAGCATTCTCACTGATGTTAAAACTGTAGTGCACCCAGCAGATATGGATTAATAGAGATACTGAAATGATGCAGGCACTCAGTTTCCACTCTTGCGTCTGCCGGCACAGCCCTGAAATCCTTCTCGCTTGCTCTTTCTTCATTCTGTCTCACTGCCTCTTGAACACTCCCTCCGAATCTCTCTCTCTCTCCCTCATTCTGTAACATCCCTCTGCTCCCCATCCTCCTCCTCAGAACGTTAACTATGTCTGAAGGTCCAGAGGGATGCTGTGAATGTTAATAGCTGATGCTGCTGATGACTGCCAGCCAGTGCTGAGTGGTGTTTTACAGCCCTGTGGCCAGGAGATGGGGCCATAGGAGAGGCTTGGAGGACATTCTGACCTTACACATCCACTGCATACTGGCACATACAAATGGACAGTACTTACATGCTTTTACTGCATTGCATGAAATGGAGAATGACTGACACATTAACCCAGATAGTACAGTTGCTATGTAACTGATATATCTAGGGGAAATGCCTGAAGGATGTATTTTCAAGCCATAAAAATGCAAAAATACAAAAAGAAGATAGAACTTGCTGCTTATGAAGGCTCAGTCTTGATGTTTTCCTACGGAGGAAGTCAAGGCCTTCAGCTTTCCTAGAGATGTTTTAATGTTTAATTTAGTGTTGTGCAGTTGAGTCAATTTATACAGGAAGACCTACAGTAATAGTGTTTGCAGCTCTGTTTACATCATGGAATATGTTTTATGGCTGGTTGGGCTTTTAGGGAGACGGATGTTGAAACAATCAGAGAACGACTCTGCTTGGGTCTCGTCTCTTTCATAAAACTGTATGAATTGGAGCGTGAACTAGGATTATTTCACATTAAAAGTACAGTTCCCAGTGTTTTAGATGCCTGCTGGTGTCTGTCTACACCAACACACTGTGATAAATATAGATATGCACAATATTTAAATGAAGACACAGCATTATAGCAGCAATAACACTGAAAAATGTCCCTGCACTAAGCTGTCAGCTAGTTATTCTATCGTTCTCTCTTAATATGTGATCTGTACTGAGTTTGTACAGTCTTAATGAGATTCACATTGAGGGTTATTAGCCCCATAGTAGAGGAATGGCCTCTCCTAAAGCCATATACAGTTTTAATGGTTCTTTAATGTGATTTGTCCTCTACCTGCCTGTCTCGCCCAATGTGCCTCTAGACAGTGACGAGGCTGAATTATTTATCTGCAGCAGCTGGTCCTGATATAGACGCATGCTCACACACCTCTGAGCTGAGCTGCTTGCCCTGATATGGACTTCCTCGGGCTGCAAAGTCAGGAATTTTGGATGAAGGTGTCAAATCATGCAAAGTCGCATGCAGACTTGTTGAATCTCATCTACTGTCTGCCTTCCTTTCATCTCTTTTTCACTCCCTTCCTAAACAACTCACTTTAAAAAAGCCCGGGTCCTCCTTCACAACACTTCCAGCAACAGATTAATTGACTGATGTTTTTCATTTAGAGTAGGTTTTGTCCAGTTACTCGAGAGGCTTTATCAGATCTTGTGAGCATTGATGTCTTGCTGAAAGGCATCACATATGTCTAGAGGGGAAGAGTATTGTGTCTCTGTGTGTATTCATGTGTGGTTTGGTCGGGGGATTGGTGGGTCTGGCAAAAGCTCCAGTGGCTGATAACATTTGATAGATGGTGTGAACTTGGGGGGAAGAGGGAGGGGGTTTGAGCAGGAGGAGAGTGGGACACACAATCCTGCCTGAGTCTGGACAGATCGAGTATGCATGAAGACGGAAGAGAGAGAGAGAGAGAGAGAGAGAGAGCAAGAAGGGGAGGAGAAAACTGTAAAGCAGAGTGAGGGAAACGCACTACAGGGAAGTGTGAGGCAGAGAGAGAAAGCAACTGAGAAGAGAGGAGAGGGAGGCTAAACAAAAGGGACAGGCACTTGTAAGGTGATGTGTCAGTGAAAAAAAAGAGACAGTAAGTCAAAGATTTGAGAAAATCCTTACAGCATACAGTTACTTTCTTCTCTTACAGCATTTCTAAGAGAAGCTGAGTGTGCCAAAAGAGGAAAAACAAAAATCTTTGCTGCCAATGCATCACTAGGCATAAGTCCTATTTTTATGTGAGTTAGTTTGTATTCAGCATTGACAACAAACTAGGAGGCTGAATGAGTGAGGAAGGTGCACTACACACTCTCAGTCTCGCACATGCTGAGACTCAAACAAACACTGCGGCCAGCAGCACACACACAGGAGGACCAATGCTGCTCCAAGCTTCTACAGACACAGATGAGAAGAAGGTGAGTACCTAAATGCTTGGAGCATCTTGCCTTGTTTTTGTTTTTCACCCAGCCGTGACTTAATCTGGGCACAACTCAAAAGTACTGTAGAACACAGAGCTTCAAAAGCTGTTTTTTTTTATCTGGCACAGTGCAGACTTTACTGTGACTGCCAGAGTGGTCCCACCGAGAGTCACAGAGCAGTGCATTCCTCATTGCTGGAATTCAACCCTTCCAAACATTTTGTCGCAGGGAACTGATCAAACACACTAGAAGAAGAAAAAAGAAATGGATGAAAGAATGAAAAACCTGAGTCAGGAAGAGGGAGAGTGAGAGAAATAGAAATAAAAATAAAGACCACAGAAGAGGATGTTGGTGGGTTGAGGTGTATGCCACTGTGCAGTGCCAGGGAGATGCTTGGTTGCTCTTTGCTCTCTTGTTTCTCCATAGAAGAAGTTTTGTGTTAACAAAAGGCATTAGGATGAGTTGGTCTGAAAGCCCAGTGGAGCTGTTGACATGACCGCTGAGTGATCCTAGAGTCAGTGGTCTCTGTGGTTTACTTACATCTGCCAGAGCTGTCACCACATTCAAACAGCCCCATACTCATACTTACTATTTACTAATTAGATTTTAGAGATTAAATCGATTTAATTATAAAATACTAATGCAGGAAACACAGCCAGTTTGACATTCAATTGTTTATTTTCCAGAAAAACTGGTCAAAACGATCAAGTGAGTTTTGGAAAATCCCTTTTCAGTTACATCACAGTGCTCTACTCCCATTTCATGAGGACATGTTTTGGAGAGCATTTGGGTAAGAGGCCATGTGAGCTGCTGTCCAAAAAGGCTTGTTGGCAGCTGGACGGTGTTTTTAACAGCTGAATCAACTGGATGGATCATAGCTGACCCACACCCAGTGTAGTGAACTGACTGGCTGGGGAGAAGCTCGTGATTCATTGTACAGTTACTACACCAAGCCTGTTCGGCTCTTGTTAAACTCTCATCAGAATGATGATGATGGGTCACGGCATTGACACCCACATATAGTATTTAACACGCATCTCTTCTGTTATATTTGCTTGTGATGGGGAAGTTGAGCAGGTAACATTGGGCAGGATTTTGAGAGATGACTGAGAACTGAGTTGATTGTGTTGTTGTTTTTAATGCATAGTCACTGCAGTTATCAGTTATTAGTCCCCCCCCCCTATCTATCTGAATTCATAGCAACAGCAGTGTACTGCTGTTTCTGGGGAGAGAAATAGAGGGAAGGGAATCATGGAACGTGGAGTATGGGAAAGAGAGCCAAATGAGATAAGAATGTGCAATGTGAGGATGTCCGGCCTGGGCCTCTTTCTCTCTCTCTCTTTCGGGGTTTTTTCCCATCACCCCCTTCTCTTTTCTATCTGTCCCAATTCATCTTCCTCTCCCGCTTTCTCACTCATTCGCTCCTCCAGATGGTGTGTTTCTGCACTGTCCTGTCACCCAGCTAAGTGTCTTGGGCCTCCTCCCCATTTCTTTCTTTCTCTGTTTACCCTGTTTCTTTGGAGTTGCCAAGTAACAAGTACAATGCAGAAATTCAAATTGTCTGTGCTTGAGTTATGAGAATATTCATTTTACCGCTCTTTTCTCTCTCTGTCACTCCTCAGTCTTGAGCCCTGAGCCATTAGTGTATCAGATTAGACTGTGGCTCTGGGTGCAAGATAGCTTAAGGGGAAGCTTGGTGATTAGCCAAATTAAACGTAGTGATGAGCCAAATTGAGTAATTTAGAGTCTGTCGGGCTCTCCAAACTAACAGGCTTGCATCAGACTTGGAGGACTCTCTGGAACATTCCCTCACAAAGCACACAGCATCATATCCATTTTATTCTTCAGGCCAGGATTTTTGTTTCTCTTCATTCCATTTGTGCACCCATACAGTGCCACATCATCTTATAAATATTGCCTGCTTTAGCTGTGGACATTGTGCCAGACAATTGTCTGTGGTGGAAATCCACATCAGCCATTGACTCCAGACTAATGCTAAGGTCAATTAACAATGATCGCTAGATAAATTCAGCTTCAAACATAGATAAATAATTGCAATGGAGCCCTTTTAGATCAGTACAGGCAGGGTCTTTTGTGTCTAGGACAGAGTTTAAGTGGGTGGCTTAACCACCGACACGTTGGAGAGCTGCTAAAGCGAGTCAGTTAAATTTATACGAGTTGCTTAACACCAGATAGATGATGGACGTCCCAGCTGAAACAATTAGCACAGGGGCAGCATGAAGCTACAACCTGGTCATGATCAGAAGCCTGAGCTTGTGTAGGATGCAACAGGTGTTTCAGTTGTAGCAACACGCTGTCAACACTATTGACCACTGTGTGCTGAACATAAACACCCTAGAGAGTGTAAAAGCCCTTTTCTGTGTTCTTTATTCATCACTTCATGTGGTCATCTAGAGTTTTAGGTTTAGTTTCTTGGGCATAAAAACTGTGGGCCTCTCTATTCCATAGTGGCCTCTATCATCCGAGGTAGAGGGCATAGAAAATTCACCCCTTACATCATAAGGATGGACTGGCCTGTCGACTTGTATCATCGGGACATCTGGAGCACAGAACTGTAGTAGTAGTAGTAACTAAGTATGAATTATAGCTCACAGATTTCTCTTTCTCTCCCCCTCTCTCTCTGTCTGTCCGTCTCTTCCCCTGTCATTTTCTCTATCAGATGGACCCGGTGCAGAAGGCCGTGATCAACCACACCTTTGGCGTCCCACTGATCAAGACCAAGAGGCCAATCATCTCCTGTAACGTCTGCCAGATCCGCTTCAACTCAGAGGTACAGGAACACCACAGTATTGTCCTCCGGTTTTGTCTCCATTTTCCATGTGGCATTAAATATGCTGTATCTTGCCAGTTATACACATACTGCACACCGTTCACCTTATACACATTTTCTTTAGAAATGTGCTGGAGGGCTTTCTATCCTGTTTTCTCTCCCGAGACCGGGTATTGACACAGAGGATGTGGTACATTTGTTTGGGCTGTGTTTTGGCAGTTGTGACCCCGTTGGAATTTAATTTGTTTCAGTTTACAGTTTAGAGTTAGTAGAAGCAATAATCACTGCAGCACAAAGCCTCAAGAGCTGCTGCAAAGGCAGAGAGAGAGAGAAAGAATTATTACTTTTTCTATTTTCTTAGAGACTCCTGCCCATCCACACTGATAAAGCTTGATTAAGATCTTGAGCATGTTTAAAGTTAATTTCACATTAGCATGTCATGAGGTAAGAATCTATTTTCTCTCTTTTGAATTTACTTTAAGTTCTGTTTCTTCATGCTTTTGTATAATTCTATCAATTAATTTTAACAGCAGTTTGTCCATATGGTGTAGTTTATATCTAAACTCATAATGGGAGTTTAATGACACGTTATACCCATGGGCAACTTGCATACATGGCTGATGACAAATTAACAAAAACAAAAATCATATGGAAGTGTTTAATGTGTAGTGGTGCCAACCCATTCTCAGTCTTTTTTTCTTGCTGTGGACGAGTAGGACAGACACAAGACAACATCAGCGCCAAATGTCAAGTGTGCAGTGTATTATTTGGCTGTGATTCTCCTTATTCAGTGGTGCAGGCTTCAGAGCCAGGGCGTACATCCATCCACAATACACAACATTAAGGAGTGGACCGGTGCTATATATACTCTTCAGGTCTACAATCATGGTTTCCATGTGGCCAGGGAGCTGCAGGGCTGTAATCTTGAGCCTACTCTTTGCAGAGTTCTCTGCTGTATGTCTTCATAAGCACAGGAAACAGTAAGACAGAGATGTTTATATGATGAAATACTTTAAGCCCCACAGCTAACTATCAAATAGAGGCTTCTCCAGTAAAGACATGTCCTGTTGGATAAAGTTAGGATATACAGTAAATCTGTAAAGAATTTGAAGAATTCAAATATTTAACTGAATGGTTAAAATGTTATTTTTCTAATGAGTGCTAAAAGGAAAAGACATGGAGCAAAGTTACAAGAGAAGCATCTAATGTTTCCAGGATATATATTTTTGCTATAATATCTAGCCTAAAATATAATGAAAACAAAAACAATACTGTGTGCTGGCATGCAAGGCAAAGCATTTTTGACTTAAAAGCAGAGTTGGGTGATAAATACTGTATATAGCAGTCGGCTAAACTTTACCTCTCAAAGAATCATTTCTGATAGCTGCCATTTTCTGACAACCTGAGAAAAAACAATCTCTCCTCCTCACATCATTAACACTATGAATCATTGGGCAAGTGACATCTTGCTCAGTTTCAGTCTCCTATCATTTATCCAGGTAAAAATCTCTTTGAGAGCATTTCTTTCAAGAGAGACCTGGCCAAGAGGGCAGCATTAAAACCACAGACAGAGTAATATAACTTTTGCAAACTGCAACATTTTTAGTTAAAAGAATATCTTTTTTTTGGGGCTTTTTATGCCTTTATTTGATAGGACAGCTGGAGACAGACAGGAAAGGGGGGCAGAG
>NW_023339707.1:12922038-12933047 GCF_004916995.1 Morone saxatilis
ATGATAGAGACAGCTGAAGACAGAGAGAGGGGATGACACGCTGCAAAGGGCCGCTGCAGCAAGGACTCGCCAGCTCTACCCACTGAGCTAACCGGGCGCCCTAGTCAACAGAATATCTAATTAACATGCAATAAAATAGTTCAGACAAAATGCAATCAGTCTGAGATGCAAAAACATGTATAATTTTCGAAAATGATCTAAACTAAACTCACAACAATAAGCATAGGTTGATGTTTCATCGCAAGCACGTCATGTTTATTTGTGCACATGTGTGAGAGGTAACAACACCTACAGCAGCCCTGGCTTATGTCCTGGCTCCTGACAGATAAAAGACATACATATACACACCCTGCTGTCATTGTCACTTTCACTTCCAGTGTGCACAAGTAAAAAAAGCACATGCTGCAGTATATCAGCAATGTCAGACTGAATGTAGTTTGTGCTGTCCCACTAAGCTCGGCTGGAGAAAAACTGTCTTCCATATTGCCATAGAATGACTCGCACCCACACAGTTCTTTTTAACATAATGTCAAGTCAGGATAAATATTTTATGGATGAAAATAATACAGTACGAAACACTTCGAAGAACCCTGTGCTGCAATGCCCATCTCATTTTTCCAGTTCAGGGCTCTGTCTTGAGAAAGAAAGATTATTTTGCCCTTGATGTTGACATTTCTCCGTCTTTATCTGCCATCTGTGACTTGACTGGGATGCTTAGGTCAGAGACAGCGACTGGGGCTTACCATGTAATGTCGTGATCAATGTATTTGTCTTCAAAGGATCCAGCCTTCCTGCTCCCACCCCGTGCTCCCCTCATTTCACGCATCATTTTGCCATCATTCAGTCGTCCCATTTGATCTTTCTCTCTGTGCCTCTTTCTTTCTCTGCCTGTCTCTCTCTCAGCAACCTTCTCCCCTCTCTCTATCTGTCTCTCTCTCTCATGCAGCACTATTTACAGCGTAGAAATGTCTAAAATTGCCTGCCACTACTTATTATAAGATGCATTCGTCAAGGGCATGGATTAGTGTCTGGCTCTGACAGCCCCAGTGCATCTTGGGAAAGTGGGAGAGGAGAGGAGACTTGGAGGGGAAGGAGAGGAGAGCAGGAAAAGATGAAGGGAGGGTTTGAGCCCCATGTGTCCCTGCGTTGTGCGATGGTGTGAGGTGTTAAGCGGTGGCTTATTCAGAATAACCTTGGTGGCGTGCTGCATTAGTGACATCACAGGCTCCGTCGCACTGCATTGACCAACGTCACAGCTGCTGCAGCAAGACTAGGCTGATATGCATCCCTTGTTCTCTTTCTCTTCCTTTCTTTTACCGCTCTCCCTCTTGTCTTTTCATTCCCTCCCTAACTCCTGCTTGTTTATTGTCCCAGTCTGTCTGTTATTTTCTCTCACTTTTAACTTCCTCTCCTATTTATTTCCTTTTTTTTTCATCTGGGGCTGCAGCTGTAGCTATGCTGTAACATCACAGCTTTCCCCTCAGAATGATAGTCATGGTGAAAAGCACTTCTACATAATGAAACACAGGCATCACAAGCTGATGTGGTGCAGCTTTTCCTCTCTCTTTTATATCATTCCCATTCTTGGCCCCTCTTTACATCACCTTCCTTGTCTTGTAGTTCCCTGGCTAGGCACTGTTTCTCCTTCATCTTCCCTTCATTCCTTTTCCTTTCTCTCCATCTTGGACCTCACACTGATACTCAGCTGCTTGGCAGTTGATCCCTTTGGCTTGGTGGGAGAGGTTAAGAGAGCGTCTGTGGCTGCTTCGCCATGCACCACCATATACCTTCCTATCTCCCCTTGTTCCTTCTTTCATCTGAGAGATCACTGCTCTCTCATTGCGCCCACCCCCCACCCCCCTTTGCTCACTCCACCTTGATCTGAAGGCTTTACTAAAGCAGCTCCTTAAGACCCCTTTGACAGGGTACAGTTACAAAGGGTCTGCTATATCTAGAGTGCAGTTTGTCATCATGATTTACAAGAAACATATGATCTTCTGAATCACTAACACTACTGCCCATGGTTTACCATGCCAGCTCATGTCCTGGATGCCATCAGGAACACACATACAGCAAACATATACAACCTGCCTCATAAAGATTACTCATCACCCTGTGCCTCCTTTGCCAATCCCGTCTATCCCCACTCCTGAGCCTGTGTTCAATGTGATGTCCTAAATGTCAGTCAAACTCTCCGTGCCTTTCAGCACCTATGGCAGCTGTCAGCTGCTCATCAAGGCCATGTCTCTCCCTGGCAACTAACTGTAATCAAGCCACCTAATAATCATCTTCATCATTGCCCCCTTAATACAAACATTATTTTGCCAGCACGACACATGGCATAAAGCATCTGCTCATTCTGTATACTTGTGGAGATAGCGGGGAGCTATCTGAATCAAGTGTAGCACTGACATAATGTGTCTGTATCAGCAAGGAGCCTATTTGTGTTTTTAATTGAGGGACATTTAAACCGTTATATAGAAAGGGCAAACAGATGGCACATAGGGTTACATGAATACCCCCTGCTCATGTCTGTGTATATGTATGTGTTTTTGTTTTGTTTATACAGTCACCATGCTATGATACTAGACTGCTGGCGACAGCTCAGTATAGCAACTCTGCATCTCATCTGCCATGTTGTTCCCGACTCACATACCTCTGTGCAGGCACGCAAACATACGCGGACTAGAGACAGACTCCCCTGTTGTCCCGGTAGTCTCCTGACAAATGATTCACCTTTGGTGTTTACTCTCTGAACAAACACATAAGCTAGTAGCTAGCCTTTCATCAGGAGATTAGCCACACTACCTTCTGTAATAGATCTCTGCACCATTTTCTTTCTTCGCTGGAATGTAGGAGAATCTCCAGTCCCTGAAAACCTCCAGACTCAGAGTCCGCATCCCCATTTTATCTTTTTTTTTACGAGATATTACAGACAGGGGCTTTGCTGCTTGCTAGGATATATATTTAGATTTCAACCACTTCACAGGCAGAAATTAAGTCTGGGATTGTGCAAGAGCCTGAAACTGTTCACTGAGCAGCTGTAAGTGATCACAGTATTTATGTTGTAGGAACCCACATATGCCAGCCTCCCACTGATAATGTGTACTGTAATAATTTGTGTGTGTTGGAGCAGGGAGGGTAGTGTCAGTGCAGGACTTATGGGCCCTCTAGGTAGATAGTGTGGCATCCCACTGACCCCGAGTTCAACTCCCTTTGGCATGTCTGTCAGCGTGGCTGTAGCAATGAAAGCTGGAGCCAAGTACTGTCAGGCTCTATGTAGAGGTTTAGACTGCAGGGGATGTATGTCAAAACCTTGAACGGAGCAGTTGTGACCAATGTAGACACCCAGATGATCCAAAGACAAATGTACTGTTAGCCTGAATGCAATGCATGATGATTTATTGTTAATGTGAACACCTGACAATAAGATGACTAAGGGACAAGGGGGCAGACAGGTCTTAATATGATCCATCCCATCACTGCCTCATTGCATCTTTTTGTTCCTATGCTTGTAATCCATCTATCCATTATAAACCTGCCTGCTGTCTGTGGCTCCAGTCCCCGTAGCATATTAAATAACATGCTGTCATAATGACATCCATGCACATGTGTGCAGATGTCACAGTGAGTCTAATCTAGCCTGCAATGTTTTATTCACCTGTTCACCTGGCATTGGAGTTACAACATGACTGTGTTTTTTTCCTGTGTTCTCCTGTAGAGCCAGGCAGAAGCCCATTACAAAGGAAACCGCCATGCCAGGAGAGTCAAAGGCATCGAGACCTCTAAGAGTCGTCCTCAGGAGGGGGACAAGCCTCATACCGTGCCCCCCACCTCCTCCCCATCCCCAGGAGCTCCTGGCAATGCAGACAGCGAGCCCAGCAAAGCGGGTGAGAAGGCAGAAAACACTAACATGAGTAGAAACAGAAAATGTGCTTGTGTGAGTTGTAGAAATAATCATTTCAATCCACGCAGGATGTTCAGAGGCTTATCGTTTTGTTGGAAAATGAAATGGAAAATGTGCAAGGCAGTAAGAAAAGCATCTAATCACAGTGGCTTTGCAGTGAATTGTTGTTCTTGTGAGTATATCAGCTCTCTGTGTGGTCTGATGTGGTTGTAGCAGAGCTTATGGCCAGCAACATAGTCCCACAAACCTCAGTAACTATTTGCACTGACAGTTGTGTCTCACATACTCACATTCAGAGATTCTTTTGTGAAAAATGAGTAGCTGATTAGTAGCTGAAACATTTTTTGTTGTTGCCAAGACTAGATAGTTTATTAGTCTGCTTCATTCTGAGATAGCAAAGCATAGTGTATTTGAATTCAGTATACTGAGCAAGTTACTTTAAAACTGGGGCACAGATGAAGCAGTAAATTCCTTCCTATGACTCTGGACACGGTAAATGACTTTAAATTAAATTGAGTTACTTCAAAGCAGTCGATTCAATTCAGTCTGAATGCAGCTATAGTTAGTATAGTAAGTTCTGGCAAATGCTTGATGAAAACAGCCGATGATCAGATAACTGAAAAGAAGCAGGTTGACAGGAAAATTAAACTAAAAGCAGTCTGACCCCTTTTTTCCAAGAAGGTTGAGAAAGCCTAAATCGAAATCATATCACATCACCTTCTACTCCTTACATTTTAAAAACACAGTTGTTTTTTGCATCATGGATGCATGTTTTCTAAACATAAAGACTGCCGCACATCACACATGACAGCCAATAACATGGAAAAAAGACAAAAACTACATATCAAGATGAAACAGACAAGTACTATTTACGTTTATACTTTGAATACATTTCAGAGCCTGTACATTTTCACTTTTACTTGAGTAAAGAATGTGTGTACTTTTTCCACCTTTGCCATCTTACACTAAATATACAATATTCAACAGGTATTCATTGCATCTGCAAGTGAGTAAACAAATAAATACATTTTAACTGTATATCATAAGAGATTATCTTACTTCATTAGTTTACATCACAGGCTTTTTTCTGGTTTTAATTAGGGACTGTAGTGAGCACAGACAAAAGTTGACTTCCAAAATTGAAAACCAGACGTCAGGTGTCCTGCTTTCTGAGTGACAGGCTGATCAAAGTAGAAGCATCATTACGTTGCCACAGACAATCCTCTGTATTAGTGTAGTCTAACCACAGTAATGCTTTGTACAGCTGAGCAATATGAATCTGGTTTGGTGTCCATCCATTTAGACTGTGAGCAGGTGAGTTGACATACACATGGCACAGCAACATGGCAGTTTCTTGGCATCTTTTCAAGGCACCCCACTGTGGCATGCATATGCTTGTGTATGTGTGTGTGTGAGTGAGTTATTGAGAAGTGTATCACCATTTGCCACAGAGTCAAAATAGACCTGAGCCCAGGATGATGGTAATGAGTGCTAAGACTGATTGAGAAAAAATAAAGATGACACCACTGTGGAAGAGTCGGATAGGCCAGGATCTAAGCCAGCATCTGAAAGGACAGAGACAGCAACTAATCTGACTCTAATGAAAAGTAATTCACTGTGGGCAGATTAATTTATTAACTCGTAAGGAGGCAGGGCACGGTTGAGGCGTTGCAAGCTCTTTCTTTAGAAAAATCTCTTTAGCTCTGTCTGTGTTGTCTCAGACTTATTTTCTCTCTTCCCGTCTTGCTCATCTTCCTATTTCCAGCTATAATTCAGAGGCTGAGTACTGTGTTCCTCTGCCCTTCTCCTTTCTCCACCCTGAATTTTCCATTCCCTCAGTGTCACCACTCTGTCCCTGGATCATACACCAGGCAATGAATAGACCAACCATGTTTTGTTGACATTTATAAAAGTTTTTGTAGCTGACTGTTTACCAGATATTTCCACCATATTGACAGGAGGGCACAGAGCAAACATGATAAATAAAAAGATGAAACCCAGGTCCAAAAAATGCCAAAATGCAGCAGCATACCAGTGCAGAGGCCGTGGCATTCACCGTCTCTAACTTTTATTCCATCCATAAAAATAACACTTAAGCTAAACTTCTTTTAGCTGATCCCAGAGTAGTAAGAGGGCCAGTCCCTTTCACTCTTCTTCCCTCATGGGGGATCTGAGATCAGCTCCAGGCCAGTCGCCATTAGTGAGACTTCCCGGGGTGAAGTCCAAGAGCATGAGGAGCCAAAACAAGCCTGCTGCCATGATCGAGATCTGAAAGTAGCAACATGTGAAAGAATGCCTTTTTCCATCCAAGCCTCTGTCTCGTGACCCTGGAACCTTGTCTCTTCCTGGCTTGCCTGCCTTCTTGCTTACTTGTGATTGCGTGAATTTGTGTGTGTGTGTATGTGTGTGTGTGTGTGTGTGTATGCATGTCCTTAGTGTGATCCTGTCCCTCTGCTCCACGATCTCATGGGATAGGATCTCTGGGAGCAGGCAGCTGTGCATGATCTCAACTGGGAAAGCAACAACTGGAGGATGGACACTGTGGTGTGGTCTGTGGAGACTAAAACGGGTCACTCTGACACAAAAAAAAACACAGGCTATATACATAATGCATGCACACACGTAGACACAAATAATGTGGTCAGGCCCACGCAAGCACAGCACAAAGATGAAAGAATGAGGAGAAGATTTCCCCCAATAAAGAGCGGCATTTGTAGTGGATGTGCAATATCACATTCTTCTGAGACATTCAAATATGATGCAGTAAGCACTGCACAGCCTAGCATTGTTGTGACCTTTTATTTTATTCTACGTCATTTCTTATTAACATATCAAAGGCAGTCAACAGTGATGGACATAAACAGGACACATCAAGACCTTGCTAAAGGCTAAAACATTGAAAGGTCAGTTATGGCGCACTGCTTAAATGCTGTTGGTCCCGTAACCTTACAGCTATCAGAACAGGTCACGTGTTTTATAGCCCTCAAAGGGTTTGTGGTTAGAATATGCCCCCAAAGAGGAGGCCCTTGGCTTTGGGGGATTTGGCCTAGTGAGCTGAGGGTTTGGCTAGGCCTGTGGGTGATGGAGAGGCAGCTGTTTACTTGGAGAGAAGCTCTGCTCTTCCCTCCCTCCTTCTCCTCCTCTTTATCCCTCTGCTGTCTGACACTCCCACTGTAATGAAGGGCCCTGGTAAAACCACCCTGATATTATAGCACTCTTTAGTCCACACAAACACTCAAGCACACGCACATACACCCAAGGTCAATTAAACAGATGACTTTCATGTGAGGGCTTGGGTTGCATGGCTACGAGGTGACTTTAGTATCAAGTTACACAGAGCTGATATGCTTTTCATGCTCTGTCTATATTTGTTGTTGGTCTTGGATTTTTTTCCGGGAATTTGCCTTTTTTTCTCTGAAGTGAATGAAATTTACCTGAAATAATCAACAGTGTTTCATAATTGTCTGTGAATAAGTGTTTGTGTGTGTGTGTGTGTGTGTGTGTGTGTGTGTGTGTGTGTGTGTGTGTGTGTGACTCAGAGTTCGGATGCAGGCCAGACAGAAAAAGGCACCCAACTGCATTATGAATGAGGTTTGGCTCTCGTAGGGCCAGCATTGGGTTTCGTAGTTCGTTAATCATTAAGAATGGGCATGGGTGGGGGGCACTGGTGGTAGACGGAGCCATCCTGCCTAAGTAACCCTTACTCCTGATCTCTCACACACACCAACACACACACATGCACAGACGCATGAAAACATACCCACCTACAGTACAAACTATCATACCCACACAGTCAATATGCCAGGCCTGTGTTAAAACTGTTATTTTTGCTGGAACAGTTTGTTGATGACTTGCAGCTCACAATAATGCAAGCCTCTGTAATCTATTTACCTTGGTTTAAATTGCACCGCTTTCATTCGACATTTAAAATACACAAAGCGTATCCAACACTGCATAATGTTCCACCTACACACAGGATTGATTACAGCAATAACTCTGTTGTTCTGCTTTTAACTTTACATTTTATATAACAGCAAAAAACTTACTTGTGTGGTTCCCAACCCTGATCACTTACATTCTTTGTATAACAAGGAACATTAGCTTACATAGGCACTCATAAGTATAATTCCTTACAGACTAATTCCACAATAAGATATTTTTCATATTTCTAGAAGCTATTGCAGATTAGTGAAAATTTCACAATTAAGGAATCAGGATGAACTTTGACTCTCGCGGCAAACAAGCGGAAGTTCTTTTAGTCTGAATTTGAATGAGTCTGTATTAAATCCTACGGCTTTATCAACAAAACCTCTCCCCGTGGACTGCATACTATACATAGCTTTAATTTCCTGAAGTGGATTAGGGCAATGCAGACACACCAGGCTATACTGTAAAGCATCTGGACTGAGTTATCTCCCTCTGCTGACCTCTCCCAGTGAATAATGCCTTCTTCTGTTTGGCTATGAGGCCAGCTAGCAGGGAAGAAGGTCAGTTAACTGCCTTATCAATGTTTAATTAGACTTACAGCATATCCCTAGTTTCTGGAGAATCAAGTAACTCAGTGGAACTCTCAGGACAAGAAAAATGTTGCAATTTGTGTCTGTTACTGCTAGATCTACAATGAATCTTTCACACTTTTAATTTTAGTCAGACAGACAATGAAATACTGTGGCTTTAGAGGCCCCAAGGGGTTAGTCTCGAGCTGAACTTGTTCTAAGGGGGATGAGTGTAAGAGACATTCACTGTGGTATGAGGTGAAGCAGTGACTGGATGGGATGGTTTGGTATGGCAGACCTCCAGGCCATCGCGGATCATGAAAACCCTCATTACTATTTGGCCATCCACCTCTATTCCTCCCCCCTTGATTTTAACTAAAACCACATGTTATGGACGCTGTGGATTCTGGGTTTGTTTCTCGTCATTGTAATGAAGTCATGTGCATGTGTATGCGCCTGCCTGTGTGTGGGCAAAATTCAACAACAACACTGGAGAGAATTACTTTAGCTTCTCCGTCATTTTGCCTTCCTGCACTTGCAGGTACAAGGTCTGCAATCAACTAAACCAGCTCAGTCTGCAATGTGGCAAAGTAAGGACATTATGAGTCACAACCCTCTCCAAAGAGCACATATCCTCACATTGCACTTTGATCCAGGCCATGTTTATTGACTCCTCAATGCCATATAGAGTCAGAGTCAGAAATATTCGTAATTTTTCTTTTCAACAAAGCATCTGTTTGACAAACGCTCTGTGCAGCCAGCAGCTTTGCAGCTGGAAACTTCCAATGTGGAAAGAGAGAGAATTTTGATCTTGGACAGCAGTGGAATGGAAAGCACTCACAATGGCATTTTCACCAGAGATGATGCAATGGAGTAGCCAGAGCACCTCTGGAGTTATACATTATCATACAGTCACATAAAAATCACAGGGTGGAATATATCACGGCCCCTATGGATTCATGTGACAAAATGATAAAGCATGTGGGAATCCTTAAAAGGAAATTGAGCAGTTAAAGTCAATATTTGTTTTCTTCCCTAAAATACCCCTTGTTATCCCTTTAATACCATAATCCAGTGGGGCTTTTCTATTGCCTGCACTCGGTGCTACATCCTGTGGAGTTTGGAGAAGAGCCTGCTGGTCCCTGCTGATGGGGAGAGTTCTGAATACCCCACCCAAATTTAGGGGGTCTCTTTTCAGCCAACACCCATTGCTTAGTGAATACCAAAGTCATTGCATATGGGAGTGGCTGACCAGAAACATGTGTCTGTAAATGTACATGTATAAACAATGTTCTGTGATGAAAAAATAAAAAGTAACAGTCATACAATCAAAAACAGTGAACAATAGCGAGAGCACAGGAAAAACTGAGAGGTTGCTTAATGATATTTGGACTTCATGTCTCTTCATGCATAGGCAGAGGTATCTGTTTCCTATTTCTCCCTTCGGAAACATTTCTATAAGATGAGACCACATCAGTGAAAGATCGGCTTGAAAGCTTCAAAACGCCCTAGAAACATATTAAACACGTGCCCGTCCCTTTACACACACACATACACATACACACATTGGAGGTGCTATGTTTTCTTCCTGTGATCCACTTTATTTGTAACTTAAATTAAAAGGAACTCTTTTTAACCAATTATGGTATATACAGTAGGAAATAAAAAGTACTTCCGTCTGCAAGCGCTTTAGATTGGTTTGTCTGATCTACACAGCAGACCGTGCTGTCCACATTCTACTGGGAGTGGTTAGCGATGTGGTTTGACATAGCATAGCTAGTTTTTTTCAGGGGAACTTTTCTTCACCGCAGAGTTTAAAGACAATGAAGTCAATAGTAAAACACTTTATTGTTTGAGTTATGTACTTTTTGGACTCCAAAATGTGTTCTTTGATTTTTCTCCACGTTGCATATGACATTTATTCTGTTTTTTCTTTGCTTCTCTCTTTGTTTTTTGTAGATGAAACACGACCTCTCTCACAGTTAAATGGGCCCCTGCTGGCCCCGGGGCCCCTTCCCCTTCTCACCACCCCACCTACCCCACCCATGGACTCCCCCGTGCCCTCAGTATGCCCCCTCCTGCCCACCCCCACTCCTCCCCTGATCCCCTTCCTCCTCCTCCCAGGCTGCGGCATCGGCAGTCGCCAGTCAGAGCAGCCCGGATCTGGACCCTGGTTTCAGGAGCCGCCGGCACCAGTCATCCCTCCAGCAGCCCGTCCAGTCCAGAGACAGAGGAGACCAAGCCAAGAGCTGCTGTACTGCTCACTGTGCAAGTGGGCTGTCAAATTCTTGTCACAGCTGGAGGCACAACAAAGTGGGTTAATTGTGAGCTTCTGATACTTGAAAGTCTCTGCAATTACTCCTGCATTTGCCAGCATTAGCTGGCATCCAGAACAATGTGGATTAACTGTGGATGTCGTTCCCCTCGGAATCTCTGCTGATGACTTTCTTGAAGTTGAAACTTTCTTCCCTCAAGTTTTTCAGCTCATGGTTGGATTCTTCTCTGTTGGAACTCAACTGTTGGTAACTCAAAACCACACACCAGCCACCGTCTGATGTTTCTCTGCTGGGCAACTAGAATCTCCACATCACATCCTGTGTGTAAGA
>NW_023339707.1:12933147-12939017 GCF_004916995.1 Morone saxatilis
GCCCACCCCCACTCCTCCCCTGATCCCCCCTTCCTCCTCCTCCCCAGGCTGCGGCAGTGGCAGTGCCAGCTCAGAGCAGCCCGGATCTGGACCCCTGGTTTCAGGAGCCGCCGGCACCTCATCCTCCAGCAGCCCGTCCAATCCAGAGACAGAGGAGGACAAGGCCAAGAAGCTGCTGTACTGCTCACTGTGCAAGGTGGCTGTCAATTCCTTGTCACAGCTGGAGGCCCACAACAAAGGTGGGTTAATCTGTGAGCTCTGATACGTTGAAAGTTCTGCATTACTCCTGCATTTGCCAGCAATTAGCTGGCAATCAAACAATGTGGAATTAACTGTGATGTCGTTCCCCTCGGATCTTCTGCTGATGACTTTCTTGAAGTGAAACTTTCTTCCCTCAGTTTTTCAGCTATGGTTGGATTCTTCTCTGTTGAACTCAACTGTTTAACTCAAACCACACAGCAGCTGTTGTTTTTGCTGGAAACTAAATTAATCACATCCTGTGTGTAAGAGGAATTTTACTAAGAAAGATTCATGTTGCAACTTTTATGTTATTATGACTTTCCAAAAATGTAAAAGCTGTAAAGTGTTTGCAGTGGTTGTTCAAGACAATTCTAGACAATGTTAAGACTATTAGTGGGCTCAGGGAAAACCAAAAGTTTGTCAGTTCAAAAGAAAAATTAATTAAAAAACCCCTGTTTTTCCACTTGAAAAGATCTCTTTCAGGTTTTATGTAATACAACTATTACATCTTCCTTTTAAATTATATTTGCAAGTCAGCATTATATATTTATTGTGGAAATATCGTTGAATATTTTATTTCAGAATCATTTACTACTGCTTTTCGGACAGTTTAATAACATGACTGATGGAAGGATGATTAATATTTTATTGATTTATTACAGTTACAACACCAGGTCTAGAAGAATGTAGCAGTTTTAATAAATTGTGTGGAGATTGAAATGTGAGTTAAATCAGTTGGCAATATGAAATAACACCAATACTGGCAGATATTTTTTTTCTTTTTTTGGCTCCTCACATACGCATAAAGACACACAAACATACAGTCAACTACCTGACTGCCATTATTGTCAGTGCTACCATCTCAGTTGATGACTTGACTGCGACCCAGCAGAGGGTACTGAGAAGAACACTGATCAGCAGATAACTGATCTGTTTGACACTGACAGGCTCGACCTATGTAATCAAGCACTGATCTCCTGGTTTCAGGAGCTGTGTCAAGGTGCCTCACCTGTGTGTGCCCGCTCTCTCATAGAGCAGCTGCTGCAAACACACTCCGCTTTCTTCACCCACACAAGGCACAAGAACACTCACCCCCACTTAAACATTCATGGTTTGTCCTGTCATTTGCAGTGCGCAGCATAAAAACTGGTCCTCATAGCCTGAAGCCTTCCACTTGAAACAGTTGCAGAGGAGGATGGTTAAGGCGGGTAACCACTGCACAGGGGATTTAAATGGGGAATAAAAGAAAAAAAGGATGTTATGTGGGTGAGCTCACCACAATACCAGCTTCAGCATTCTGTCAGACAGCTTTCACACATGACGACACTCAGGTGCCCGCTGCCTTCTTTAATCCTTTATGCCCTTCTAACTTAGCTCTTCTTTTGACCTTGTTTTTCTCTGGCGACATTTTGTTATGTGCTGACCTCCACTCTCTATTTTGGAGAGTTATTCATTTTCCTACACATACCAAAAAAACCTACAGAGATACAACAAACAATGAGGGACTGACTCAGTGTAACTGTATCCCACTTGTCTTGAGTAATGTGTTGTGCAGCCAGCTCAGCCAGACATGAAAGCAGCCAACAAATACCTCTTATTGTGGATAAAGCATTAATCAATAAAAGTGCAATCACGGCCATCATTATGGTTAGATTAACCTCTGCAAGGCTTCATGCTTTATCTTGTGCTGATTAATTGTTTATCTAACAAGTACACAACAATACATTTGTGTTACATCTGCCTACTAGCATGTTTATGATGTACACGCAGTATAAAAAGAAATCACACACACATAGAGGTCACAGTCTGCTGTCAGCTAGTTGGCTCCAAAATTCAACCCCTGCATGACTACGAGTTGAAACTGTATAAGGGAAACGATCTGGAAGCAATCACCCTCAAAATCAAAACTGTGCATGTTAGCAGGGTTCAAAAATAAAAGCATATGTCACGCAGACATCTAGACATGAGCAGCGTGCGTGGCACTGAATGAACACCAGAAAAAAAAAAGGAGTGAAAGTATGTTATTTCAACTTTTACACAACAGTTTCCTGTCAACCCAATGCCTATTTTTGTGTTTTCAAATATGCCTTGTCTGGTTGTGTGTTGCTTTACACTATGAGTCAACCTTACAAAGACAAAAAATCCACTGGGCCATCCATTGTCAGACCAAAATAGAACAAAGGCAAAAACAGACACCCAAAGAGCACATTTCTGGCCACGAGCGAAATCCGTCATTCCAGCCCCTTCCTCCCCAGTGGAGCCTCCATGTTTCCCAACAGCCACCCCATCCCAATGATTTCTCTCACTTCTGTAACCTTAACTCTGTTCAAAGGGATTTCAAAGAGTGACTAAAAATTCAAAGTCAGAGCCAATGACAGCAGGATGCTTTACTTTGAGAATAGAGAGGTATGCCAGTAAAGGGGGTAGGGGGTTGATTGGGGGGCATGACTAAAACCTTTCAGCCAAGAACAAAATGTGTGATTACTTAATAGCAAAACACTCTTTGGTGTGCTGCTTTGCAGACCACTTGAAAGGGAAAGTAATGTGTGAGAGCACCTCTCTGTATGTGGTCTTCTTTGCAAATTCACCACCTGGAGTGGGATTTATTCAAATTGAGAAAGCACTGCATATAGAAAAACTACACATACATGTATGAAACATGCACCCCACAGTTTAGAATTATTTTTAGCAGATGGCTATCTTCACATCTGACTTGAATTGCTGAATATTTGCCAGGTTTTTATTCTTGCTGGATTCATGATTGGATTTACGACAGGGCGTTGGGTCAGAACACGTTGAGCCCATTAAGAGGCCCAAGTTCACATCTATTTCTTGTTGTAGCCAAGAAATACATCAATTGAGTTTTTTATTTAATTGTTGAATGAAACAAGATTGCTCAGCAGTATTGATAATTGACAGAAACATTGGCTGTTTAACCAGAAACATGACCATATCGAGTGTTAAACACTGTGAACCTCTCTCAGAATTAGATTTTAGAGATCTTCATTTGTTCTCAGTATGACAAAAGTACAGCCCTTAAATAAGTGCTATTTCATCACATAAATAGTTAGTGAAACAGAAAAAAGTACAGGTGTCATGATTGGCACAGCAAATGTCTGACTGCAAATCTATCCTCAGACCAGACAAACCTGCTTCTTATAATAACCCGGCCATAAATTTCCAAACTTTGACATTTACAGTCAAATTATTGATCTTGACAGTTAGGGTTTAGTGGTCCAGCACTGTCATTGATGTTGGCACATGTGGTGGTATAATTTAATGCTGTGAATACTGTATGACCTTATCTCACCCACTCCCATGAATCAAACATTATCAACGTTAAAAGTTAATATAATATTAACATTAGAGAGGCCTTTGAGTTCATCCTTCAGATCATCAGCTGCACAGCTGTTTGACTGCAGCCCTCTAGTGGTAAAAACTTAGCACTACAACTTTATACAACTCTGAATGTTGTGTATATGTGGGAATTTATTGGAGAATCAAGCCAGTGGTAGACATTTTCTTTTCTTACATGCACTGACATTTGTCACTGTCACTGTTTCTCCATCAGTGCTTGAGTTGCAGAGAAACGCTGTCCAGACTCATTTTACTTCAGACAGATGGAAGCAGCATGACTCATATGTTATAAATAGAGATTCATCTCCACTGTATTTTTTCATTCAATTCCATTAGCTTCTAAATATATAATTTCATCTTGGTTAATGGAATTGCTGACCTGTGACACTTTTTGCTTGTGTATGTGTGTGCCTGTCTGCCTGCAGGTACCAAACACAAAACTATCCTGGAGGCACGGAGCGGGCTGGGCCCCATCAAGGCGTATCCTCGCTTGGGCCCTAAGCCCAGTGGAGAGCAGGGAGGGGGGCCGGTGGACCCCAATACTCAGGAACGAACCTTCCACTGTGAGATCTGCAACGTGCGGGTCAACTCTGAACTGCAACTCAAACAGGTAGGATAAAGAAATCATGCACCATATGTATTTCTATACAAAAATATTATGAGTCAATTATCTGTAAAATACTTTACATATAACATAACTGACTATTTGGAAATAAGCATTTGGAAATAGCATACTAACAAGAATTTTGTGAGAACATTTGTAATTACCATTATTTAATTTTAAAACAAATTTTCAAGGTCTCAAGATATAGTCAGTCCCAAAACCTGTACAAAAATATCCTCACTTAGATAAAATGGGAATAACTTGTTCCTGTGTTCTTTCCTTTCAGCACATATCAAGTCGAAGACACCGGGACGGCATGGCAGGCAAGCCTAACCCCCTCCTCAGCCGACACAAGAAGCACAGGGGAGCTGATCTGACGGTAACCTTTCAAGTTTCACTGTTGAATTCTGACTCCTCAAGTCAACAAACCTGAGATCCACAGATCAGATAGACAGTGATAATCAAGAACTCAAGGTCTGAAAGGCCTTGGAGTGATTAGAATGTGTTGATTTGATCCCTACAAAAGCCTGCCAGTTGTTCTGTTTTTGGCTGTGTTCTGCCCCTGAACATATTAACTCAATTGAACTGAAACATCTGCATTATGGCAATAAGGTCTCTATATCTGTTTCCCCTCCATGTGCTGACCTTCTGGAACTAATGCTTTTATCCCCCTCTCTCTCTTTTCTCTTTTTGTCTTGTGTCTCTTTATGCACCCCTTCTAGTCTTCTTTGACCTTCTCCAAGGATCTCACCAAAGCTTTGGGTGCAGGGCTTTTGCCCAACCCCTTGGCTGTTGCTGCAGCAATGGCCGCTGCAGCATCCTCGAACCCACTGGCTCTCCGTGCAGCAGCTCCTGCACACCACCCGCACCATCACCTATTGCAAGGCCCTCCTCTCAGCCACGCCATCCTGAGACCCGCCCCTGGGCCCATCCGCACCACCCACGGGCCAATCCTCTTCTCCCCGTACTGACACATCACCCACTGACTTCGGCCAGTCAGGAACAGCCACTCTAAAAGCACACTGTGAAGATACAAACATGATCAACAAACAGCAATTGAGGGGGAAAAAAATCCAACCATTTAAATATCGAACTGAGAGAAAAGCAAGGGAAAGGAGCAGTGGAAAGGAGTTGTATGTGTCTCTCTTTCTTCCCTTTACCTGAAACTCTCCCTTCATTTCAAAGACTTCTGAGTGATCCACAGATGGAATGAGCAGAGGAGAGATTTTCATTATGCATTGAACTCCCATGTCATCTCTCACTTCCCTCTGGCCCTTCTCCCTTGCACTGTGGCCCTGTCATGGCCGCCTCAATAGCTACAGAAGAAACACATGCAGAACTTTCTAGAAACATTAAACCACATGTAGTGTTACATAATTATTCTGGGCCAGGTTGGTTTTCTCCTGTCATCACGGCTCAACGTGTTCTTCTCATCCTATGCACCTCAAAAACCAAGACAATAATGTTATGTCAGTAGGGTAGCTGCTTCCATCGGTCTTTGCTGTATGCGCCTCATGTAGCTGTGGCGGCCTCCACGGTACTGTACATGTCCCCTTCTACGCCGGAGGCCAGCAACTCTTCAATTTGTGACACTAGGTCCTAGCTAGAAACAACATGACTTTGGCTGACAGGCAGGTGGTAGCCGCATCTGAACATGTCTGATGGTTGG
>NW_023339707.1:12939117-12949557 GCF_004916995.1 Morone saxatilis
GGGGGTGTTTAGAGAGCAGAAAAGTGACAGTGGGGGATTGCACTCCCCTGTCATTTCCTGAGAGAGCGAGGTGAGAGGAGGGCTGGCACGGGTCAGTGGATGGATTGACCCCAGGCAACATGCAGACACACACAGGCCCAAACGAATCTGTGTTTTAAAATAGACTGTAACAACAAATATCGCCACAGGGCACATCTGCCAACCTCCATAACAGTCAGAGAAAGGCCTCACTAAAGGGAAGAGAGGATGAGAGAAACAAGCAGAAGTCACACATTAGTACATACTGTACCGCTTTAGCTTTAGTTTAGATTGTGTTTGATGGAAAGAATCTTTTACTTACAGTAATGAAAAATACTGTACTGGAGAGAGCATAGTTCATATGTATTTGGTGACACTTTGGGTCACATTAAGCCATCAAAAAGAACGTAATTGACATCCTTGACCTCTCTGGTCTTCATTCACGGGTTGATTCACTGTGTAGGTGAGGAGGTATGGATTAAGTGTGACCCTGTGTACTGATGTATTTATATCGTTTCTGCATGCAGCCTCACAATAAGATCTTCTGCATCCCTGGGTCGAACTCTTCCATTCCTGCCCTGTCCTCCTCCTCCTTCTCACCTCCCCCATCTTCAAAGGTTCATTTGAGTCTATAGTAGAGGGCACATCTACACTGGCCACCATAATGTTCAAAGGGAACAAATTATAGAAAGGAAGATGAAAGCCAAATACATTCTTGGAGAAATGATCTTGAGCTGGAGTGACAACCGAGCTAGAAGCCCAGCGAGGCTGCCCAGAGCGGGAGCCGAGGCGGTCAGCTCAAGGCATCTATTGATACTTCCTGTCTTACAACTGAAAGCCATGAAACACACCATGATTTGTTTTCTTTTACAAAGACTGGTGAGCACTTTGTTTTGTTTGGTTTGGACTGTTGGTTTGCATTTATATCACACATAAAAAAGAGCAAAATAGAAAACACAATAAAAATATTTTTGTAGGTAGGAAATGTTAATAACTGCATCCATGAAAGGAAAAGAAGAAAGGGTGGATGGTGGTATTATATAAGTATTGAGTGACATACAGGCAGACCAACTGATTCAGCGGGGAGCCACAAAAGCTAGCTAAGCAGCAGCAGACCTATCTTGCTCAACAGCTTGAAACTATCACCCTTTTCTGAACGAGATGTACACTGTGCCCTTTCATTGAGAAGCAATGAGCTCTAATGTCTTACCTTTGTCTGAATATTGCAATGCAATGAGCAATTTTTATCAGAGTGACTTGTTATCATTGTGACATGTTGTGACATGTTGTCTGGAGTCATGTGTAAACTGGGAGCACGCCAGCTGACAGACTTTTCTGTTCTTCCATGTGGAGTACAAGCCCTCGAAGGGATTGAGAGAGGGACAGAGAGAGACAGAGGTGTAGCTGGGCTTAGGGACCGACCCTTCATATTAAAGGGCCTTTTTACTAGGGTAATCTCTGCTTGGGGAACAGGGTACAACGCCAGGTATCAAGGGATTAAAGCTAGATTTGTTCAACAGGCTTATTTTTAGTTGGACTTACTGAGTTGCATTATTTTTTTCTGTGTGTGAGAAATGTGTTTAAGTGAAAATCCTGAGGAACATTATCAATGCCATTACTTAAAGAAGAAGCTGGCTTGGGTCAGCTTCCACCGTTGTGCTCTTTTTTTGTGTAGCTGGACGAAACCTTCTTTGCAGTTCATTTTGTGAGTGAGATACTATTCCAGGATACGTGCTCTCCTTCCTGTTGGTGTGTGTACCATATGTATTCTAGTGTGTGTCGGGACCTGCTCTCTCCCCACTTCCCACCAATCAGAGACAGAGGCAACCTGGAGTTATTAAGTGGCCTAACACAGTAATGGAGACAGAAACCTGCACATGTTTGGTTTGGGAAGATTGATCAGTCATCCTGGATTCTACCAGAGACTTGATCAATGACCCAACCTGATCAAAGTACTGCAATCCCTGGTAGGTCAGCCAAGTAGCAGCACCACAGATATGTTCATATTGTCTTAGATATGTTCATACTGTGGTAATTCCCACTGATTCATCCTCATCATTCACATATGGGAAATAAATGTTAGATTCCTTTTTTCTGGGCAGGTATTTCATGTTAGCTGTGTTTAGGCTACTAGCCTTAGCCTTATTCTGCCCTCAGCCTCTCCCAGAGCAGAGAGAGATGGAGAGGCTATGGTGTAATTTTGTCTTGCCAATAAAGTTATTTTTGAATTTCAGCGTCTGAGGGGACAAAGAGTTTGTATGGCGAACTGTAGCAATACCTGACTCATTCTGGCTACTCTTGTTTATTGCAATAAGAAAATTAAACAATAAATGTGTATGTGAGTAAAACATTATAAATGTAATTTAAATGAAAAAGAAACTTTATGGTGAATACTATTGGTATCAAGAGAAACCATGGTGGGAAAAAAGTAAATGTCAATAAATCATTAAATGAAACAAATGTCTGCAGAGTTTTTGTGAATCAACCGTCTGGTCCAGCATGTTCTATCAAATGTCATAAAGAAAAATACTAGAAATATCTCATACAGTATCTCTAATACAGTCCATTTACAGTATACAGAATCTTTCAGTGCGTCACAGTCCTAGTATCTGTATACCACTGATATGTTGAAAACACTCTTTGACAGTTCTTCTATCTGCTTGTTCCAAATTTTAATATTATTTGAATAATTTTATACACATTTACCAAAAATTTAGCCTAACATATGTACTTAGTGGCCACTTTATTACGTACCTGTGTACAATCTAACCTAATCTGATACAACTGTTAATAAATTGTATTTACAAAGTTCATAATGTTCGAATTTGGTCACATTGTTGGAAATTTAATTATATGTTTATAATGGAGGTCATAGTTGTCAGGTGGCGTTGTAATGGACAGTATTATATTGAGAGCTGTGGTTTGTCCTCTCTATTTACATACATAAGAAGGGCAGATTATAGACCTCTCAATATAATACTGTCCAATACAAAATCTTCACTAACTGTAAAAATTCATACAGGTATTTAGGGGAATCAACTAATATTTTCTCATTACCTCAACATAGATATACAAGTGTTGTTTATTTCAAGTTAATTAAACTTAAAATGTAGATTTTTTATTTTCAGACCACTTCATAACTTAAAACTTCAAGTTGTTCTAAGTTGAAGTCTTTTGACTCAAAATGATAAATGTAGTGTACAAATTCCATCAACTCATTAATTTAAGTTTTTACAGAAACATGATCAGCATATGGCAGATGGCAGGCATTGTTTGAAAGTTAAAACTTTACTGAGACCCTCCTTTATTATAGTTTGAAGAACCAATATCTGATACATTTCAATAATAAGTAATTCATTATGTTTGTTTTCAGAATGATGAAAACATTGATGACGGCATACTTACAATTAGAATTGTATAAATTAACTGGGAGCGGTTTCACATATTGTCTTTGTACCAATGTTGGTACAAAGTAGCTCTAACAGCTGCAGCTGTAAGAATTTATTTATTTAAAAAGATGCAAGGAAATCTAATATGTTTATAATCTTAATCAGTGTGACAGAACAGTTGTTAGTTCAACTTAATATCCTAAGCTTATTGAACATGTTCAGCTAACTGAACTGGTTTTATAAGTCAAATAAGACTTTGAACCAATCATTCAAGTTAACTCACATTTAAGGCATCAAATGAATTTACATATTTAAGTTGAACCAGATCAAAACTATGTATAGTGATATAACCTCTAATATATAATAATAAATAATATAATTTAGTGTCAACAAGAACTGAACATTATAGGCATAATAAAAGTAGACTTTATGGCACCTTTAAGGTGTATATAGGGATTTGGTAACAAAACCAGTTTTAGAGGATATTTTATGAGTTTGAACAATTGATCATGTCTTCCACTTGAGTATTTGACCATACAACATGCTTTTGTAATGGGCCCAACAGAAACATGATCATTAATCAGCCATTCTCATCACAGCTGGTATCAAACATTACTGAATCTCCTTTGTGAGCAGCAGATGCAGCTAGTAGGAGTAGTAGCTGACTGGTGCTGCTTTGTACTGTCTGATGAAGAGCAGCATTGTTCTGTCTGGAGAGCGTTGCTGATTTCCCGTAATAGACAGCCCTCATGTCATCCCCCTGGAACTTTTGTCAAGCATTCCCAAACAGTCTTTCAAACTGCAAAGCTACCATCAGTTCTCTGCATCCTGTAACAATACACAACTCAGCCACTAGATGGTCCTACTGCCATGACTGGGAAGACAATTCACTTGAAACAATGCAGTATAGATGTACAGAGCTGATCATTCTGCATAGTATAAAGTATCATAATGATTCACAAGTGTGTGTAAAACTGCACTGCTTTGGGAGTAATAATGGAGACTGCTGATCAAGGACATTCAGTACTGATACAAAGAGTATGCATAAGCACCTATTGTGATGAATATATACAATACAGTATATAGAGCTGCCCTTTACATAGCCATATGGCAGAGGACAGATGGTTGCTAGATTATCTTTCTTTATGGCCACGCTCATCAAAGTCATTGTAAAAGTAAATGACCCATAGGATTCTGCAGCACCTTCGGGGAAAAGAAAAATCAAATGTCACTAGATAGATCTTCAGGTGGTGTGCTGTTATCTGAAGTGCTGCCGTCTCAGGTATTTAGAAATGTAACTCTGCTGAAATATGTATCCAGAAGTCTTACATACTTGCTTGGACATTTGGGAACATGACCATGTAATTTTATTTGTGTGGAGAGAGATTTGCATTGCGTATTGTTTAGACATAAACACTTTTATTTGTTCATCTAAAGTTATATTTTATGAAGAAATATCACTATTAACTACAATTATCACAATTAATTTTCCAACTACAGTTAGATATCACGCTGTCTTTTGTGCAATTTTGTCAATAATCTAGTGTACAAATATTGATGTTTTTCCAGGTATTTATACCATTAATTAGTTTGCTTTTATCAAAACAAGATAGAAAGTGGGCACTGTTCCTCTGCTTAGCACAACTTCTGTTTTTTTTCTTCATTTCTATAGATCACGATTCCTGAAAGCAAAAGCATAATGGCATGGACCTAGTTTTGCACCAGACAGCTATAAGTGGAAGAACCACCAGCTCTTTTCCAGAGAGCTCCATGCATTGAGAAGCAGCAATAACACAGTGAGATGGTCAGAGAGGCATCTTCAAATGGAATCTGAAGAGGTAGCTGAGGTACCTGTACTTTTCTCTAAATAGAAGTCTGCACCTGAGAGGAGAGGGCATGTTCTTTCGTCTCCTTTTCTTTCTTCCCCACTGGCTCCCTCTCTCTTTACAGAGTTTTACATCCCCCAACACTCTATGCAAAGGGAAGATATGAGATTGATCTTTGGTACTGATGTGAAGACAAGAATTTCTCTTTTTCTGCTTGGTAAAACATGATAGGCTTTCTACAGTTGTTTGGTAACTGGATCCAGACAACTTAGTTTTTGTATTATGTAAAAGAAAAAGATAAAACAATCCGATAAATGTTGTGCATGACAAAAATTGTATAATTACATGCTGTGCACACATTTCCAATCTAATTTAGATAACACCATCTTTTCAGGATTGAATAAAACCAGAAAATAAGAGATCTGAGACTTGAACTGCATTATAATTACAAGCAAACTGTAGAAATGGAAAAGCAAGAGATAAGAATCTTGTCATGTTCACCACATATTATCACATTGTTGACTCAATAAATGTTTTTTTTTAGTTTTGCACAGAAAATATAACATATATTATACATATCATATTATATATATATATATATATATATATAATATATATATATATATATAACAGTAGTATGGACAGTCAAAAATGTTGTTGTTGCTGTGATTATCTATTACAAACTTTGGAGCAAACCATTCCCGTCCCCACCGGTTCCTGGACCTCTTCCCGCCCATCTGACTCACTAAATGTTATAGAAAACCTCTGAATATAAAGCATCCAGCTGAACCCTTGCGAAAATTGTATTGTAGGTGTTTAGCTATTGAAATATATTAAATCTGACAATACAAAACCTTGTCTCTGAGAGGAATGAATCATCCAGAGGGCATTAGTCTATAATCGGAATGCAGACAATGACTGAAGGGTCATTGTTCAAATGAGAGAAGTGAGTTGTACTCTTCAAAGTACATTCATTTAAGCAAAAATTCAAAATTCATGACAGGCATACATTTTATGAGACGTCTTCTAAGCAAATAGCAAACACTGAGTTAAAGTGTGTACACACTCTGTGCTGCATTTCAACTACAGAGTGAACAAGTTCAAGCATGTGATCGCAATGCAAATTGTCAAAAGCCAAAGATGATAGCACATCGGATGTAGAGTGAGATCTTTCTCAGTGTGTTACAGTTAAAATTAATCCAAGCGTGTGCTCTCCTGTCTGTCTCCACAAACATGAGATGGCAGGTTCAGGTGCATCAGTGAGGAGATAATTAGTCAGGTCTCCACAGACAGTCTGGGAGGACAGAGAGAGAAGACACACCATCGAGTATAATCTAATTTCCCAAACTAGCTACAAAATTGTGTTGAGACCAACTGTAGCACTTGTTCTTTTCAGTTCAGCTCGTTGGGTTTATTTTTTTCAAATGTTGGATGTCATTATCACTGTTTGTGCAGTTACTTGTGCAGGTGTTACCCATGCTTATACGTTCTCCAAAACAAACAGTGTACCTTATCATCTCAGAAGAAAACAGCTGCTTCTTATTAGCATCTGAGACTGAACTTTGCCTCCCTCATTGTGTCGAACTAAGTCATGCCTGTTGAATCTACCTCAGTTTCATTCACGTACTTTGTCATTCAGTATTCTCACTATTTGCACTAAATACAAGAGCCTGCTGTGACACATGTAATATTTTTCACTCCTCCCTTGCATGTAGCATCTCTGCAGAAAACAAGACACCGCACAGGCATCTGACAAGGCAAGGGATAGAGGGATCAGTCCTTCGACCATTAGCTCGTCCTCTTCAGGGAAATTAAATCAATTCTCAACATTCCACGCAATAACCAACCTCCTACTCAGGGTCACACAAAATAGCCACATTCCCTCAGGTAATCTCTGGATACAAGGGGACCGTGTCATACAACATTCATTTAGGTGCGGGGAGCTAAACCTTGAGCCGACTAAGCTTGCCATTAAGGGCTCTAAAATGACAATTGCCCAATATGTTGTTGTTCTCACAGGGAATCTTAGTAATGTCTCAGCAGTTTGAGGGCTGAGCTGACGGCAGCAGGTGGCTCAGTTGTGTTGGCATGGCAGCAGCTCCAGACAAAAGCCACAGTTGTGAGAAAACGGTCTGCAGTCCTTCATGCTGGAGTAGGCGGTCAAGGATAATTGCCCTTCTACACTGACGCAGCACAGGCCATGGCAGGAGAGAATCTAATTAACTGTTTTCAGGCATTGAAAGAGGACCCTTCAATAAAATGTGTGGCAGATGAAAATTTACACAGTGTGCTAATTTTTGTCCTTGAGCGAGAACATCACTTTAGAGAAATAATGGAATGCATTGTAAATTAGTACATTCCTGTCCAAACTTGCTAAATAGGCTACAGGGGCTAAAAACATACTGTAAACACTTCAGTGAGGAGTAACCTGAATGTAACCTACTTCATGGCAGTAACAGTAATTGCAAAGGTGTGTCACATTAAGATAATAGCCAAATAGTTGTTGAAAACTGGAAATTATAATATAAGTATTCAAAACAAAAGACCGGTTCCAAACAGGCCATCATCATCAGCTTTAACTGCAGCTGCATCAGTCAAAATGTTGCAACATTATTTACTAAATGGGGGAACTGTGTAAGAAACACCTATAGCATATACCAAACAAATCACCATACAAATCATAGAAAATGCATCAATAAAGTCACTGGGGTTGATTTAGGTGTGCTGGAAGAATAATGTGCAGCCATTCAATAACAATATAACAAGGAGATTTGGATTACATGATCCCCGTTTTGTTTGTCTTGCGTATACGCACAAGGACACACATGCATGCACACACAGCTGACGGGATACAGCTACCAATGTTGTATACTGTAGTTAGGTAATTAGGGCTGTATACTGTAATTATGGGTGTAAAAATGCACAATTTTCATTAATTTTTTTTTTATTATGAGTCGGACATCGGTTTTAACGTTTTAGATGCAACTAGATCAGTATGCGGACCCCTGGATCAATTAAAATGTACCATGAACCGGTCAATAGTCACATTCTAAAGTTATAAATCGGTTGATTTGCGGATTTGCGCCTCCACTCAAGGTGAAAGGTAAAAGGTCAAGGAGAAGTCTGTGGATGCCAATACAGCTAGCACAAGCAAGAACCTGCAAGACACAGATATTAAATACTTAAACTCTTTGCGGCTTATTTGATTTTAGAATGAAATATTAAATAAATGTTAAGTACTGTATCAGATTAAATCGCATTGCTTCACATTGTATCACATCAAATTGCACCGAATTGTTTCACATAAAATGCATCGTCCCTGAATCGCTTTGTAGCCCATGTATCTAGCAGATCGTCTTAGAAGGGAGAAATGTATCCTCTAATTTTATTCTAACCATCATTGTGGATAGCATTGTTCTTATTTTTATGAATAGAAAGAACCATAGCTTGGTATAACACATTTTCATAGTATTTTCTTCTAAATCTGAAGTGAAGCGAAGTGAAGTGAGCATTCATTCAACTCATCATACAAAAGATGTCAAGAAGTCAAGTCATAAGACTTAAATTTTAAGTTGAAGTAACTTGAAATTAATAAAATGTATATATTTATGTTAAGTTAACAATAACAGATTAGTGGATTCCACCAAATTCCTGTATGTTGTACAATGAGCGGGATGAAAGTCTTTTACCTTGTCAATTACTTTTTCATAGCAGACATTTTGACTCTCACAGGTGTTACTCACAACATTAACAATGGCATTGTTGTATTCAAGTGTCACAGTAAGCCACAACTGTGTGTAGTAAGTCAGCATGCACAACAAGACCGTGAAACTGAACCATTTAAATGTTATTAAGAAATCATTTTTTCTATAGTTTACACATTTGTGCTTATCCTACTGTGACATGTCAAAATGTTTTCTGTGAAAAAAGCCTATTAGAACACATTAAGGGCAGCAACTTAAAGGCTGCCAGATGAAGCAAACCAATACCCTAGGCTAGACTGGATTATTGTATATACACAGATATTAAGAGCAAGTGGAAAACAGGTGAAGGCATGTGAGATTAAGTAATAAGCAGGTGTAACCGATGGTCTCTAGCGTTGTGTATGTTGAGTTTTGATTGAGAGCCCAGACCAGAATATCTTCAGAGGCAATAAATGACAAAATCCTCCTGTCTTTTTTGTTTGTTTGTAATCAAGTAACTTGAGCTCCCACACAAAAGACAGATACTTCACTTTAATTTTAAGCTAAGTAAACATATAAACAGAGGACAGGTGTTGACAGAAGTTAAAATATAATATCTATGTAAAAAGATAAATATATGCATATTCCTACTATTTAATGGCTCTTGTTGCGCAGGGGTGAAATGATTTCAGCCACCTTTAGACAGGATGATCCTGAGTGGCAGGTTTGAAACAGACCAGGCAGACCATTGGGAAAACTGAGAAAACATACTTGATGAAACTACCTCTTATAGTTCAATATTTTTTTACTTGGAAATGTAATTCATTCTCATCTACAACTAACAAAGAACCTTAGGAGAAAGTATCACTTTTACATACTAACCCTCTGGCATTCAAGCTCCTGCCCAGCTGATCTACTACTGTCCATACTGTACAGCTCCTTGCTGTGTGTGGTTACCCAAAAGGCACAGTGAGTCACAGATGTCCTCCGAAGAATGTTGTATTTAAATCTCCCACAATACATGCAATGTAAACCCTGGAGCATTTCAGGAAATGATGGTGACAAAACGATGGCGGGGCAAGTGGGGGACAGGGGAAATGTTGTCACTGAGGCTTGATGGTCAGACACTGGATGCAATGTGAAAGATAGGGTGCCACCTTTAATTAGATGATGAGTTACTGGCGGAAGGAAACAAATAATGTTGTCATTCAACAATATCCTGTTTTGACAGCCACTCACTAATTATCTTTTTGTCCTCTGATGCCTGTGCGTCTATTTCCTTAGGTCCAAAGCAATATTTCACTTACATACTCTGTAAATATTTAATAACATAACTGAGGAAATAAATTCATCTTGATGAAGACTTAAAATACCTTTTATGAACAAGTGTTAATATTTGAGGTAAACAAATACAGCACAGGAAGTGTCGAAAAATACAAGAGGAAACACAATGTGACAGAGGAGAATAATGCATAGTGTCACGACTGAACTATGGACTAGAACCCAAATGCACAACTCTCAGAC
>NW_023339707.1:12949632-12949788 GCF_004916995.1 Morone saxatilis
ACGAGGTAATACTAGGACTAAGGAAACAAACAGAAAATCACTCTTTACGAGGAAATACTAAGACTAAGAAAACAAACAGAAAATCACTCTTTACGAGGAAATACTAAGACTAAGAAAACAAACAGAAAATCTCTAACAAACAAAGTGACAAAACAA
>NW_023339707.1:12949813-12966830 GCF_004916995.1 Morone saxatilis
CGTGGTCGGGTGTCCTGTCCGAAGAATGTTGGTTTTTCTTCCCCAGATCTGCTGTAAAACCCTGGGCGCGGTCTTCGTGGTGGTTGGGAGCCGGTGGCGCGGCGGCAAGGTTTTTGGCGGGGTGTTTGGTCCTGAGCGCTTTTGGGTGGGTCCGGCCCTGGCCTGTGCATTCGTTGGAAAGTGGGTGGGCCCCGTTTAGGATACGTATGTGGTTTCGTCTGGCGCTTGAAAGGAAGCGTTGTTGTCTTCCGTGTCGTGTTGTTGCGCCGCGTCGCTTTGTCTGTTGTCCTGTGTTGGGCCTGTGCGTCTTTTGCCTTAGGTCGCCCCGTGCCGCCGCGGTCCTCTGTTTTTGCTCTGCTGAGGAAATAAATTGCATTGCCTGTTGGACCTTTTCCCCTTTTTTTTTATGAACAGAGTGGTTGGAACTATTTTTGAGGTAAAAACGAAAATCACAGCCGCGCAGGGATAGTGTTCGGAAACGAATACAAGAAGGAACACAATGTGACAGAGAGTAAAATGCATAGTGTCACGACTGGAACTAATGCGACTAGAACCCAAATGCGCGACGAACTCTCAGAAGCGGAAAGTTTTTGAAAATAGATGCCGTTTTTCATTGAACTAACAAAATCAGGCTCTAACGAGCTAGGGGATACTAGGACTAATCGACACAACAGGAAATCACTCTTTTACACGAGGAATATTTACTAAGACTAAGAAGAACAAACAGGATGAGAGGTCGCTTCTGTACGAAAAGAATACTAAGGAACTAAGAAACAGGAACGCAGAAAAATCCAGCTTCTTAAACACACAAAAGTGACAAACAACAAGACCTGGCACAACATGGCAGTGGCATGGAGTAAGAGCCGGCTGGTTGTCTGGGACAGCGGATTGCGACAAGACAGAAACTGGCCACGAGGACAGAAGGGAGACGGGACGGACGTTTGTATGTTTTATATTTGTATTCCTCATCTCTTTGTAAATATGCCACCCAGTGTGATAACAATCTAGGCGTTGTAGACCATATGTTGATCCTATGGGGGGTGTGTGTGTAGTCTCGTTGTGTAATAATAATATAGTGTCTCTAATAATAATGTGGGATATATTTTAATACTTGGTGTTCCAATTGAGGATGCAGACAGGAAGTGCGAACCCAAAATAAACAGGAAATCACAAGACAACATAGACACGAGACAAACTGACATGAATTCTAACTTAACAAAGTTTTCCTGGCCATGCACACATAGTTACAAGCAACTTTTTTTTAGCTAACAAGTGCAAACCTCAGCCTTAAGGACGATTTTTCCCAAACGCTCATGCCTTTATTGTACTCATAGCTTGTTTACTGAGGCTTTGGATGCTACACCCAGATTCATTTTACCCGATCAGTGTTTTACTTTTAAGCGTTTTATATACATTTTAATGGAATCATAGATGCCATATCTACAAAGGATATAATAATAATTTTTGTGTTCGCCACTTCACAAATTTGTCATTGTGACTGTCAATCGTTATGTATTTCCAACTTATCTCCTTTCCATTCTGTTCAACTATACGTTTTCAGTTATTCTGGCTGATTGGACCTCCGCTCAGGCTGAAGTTGGGCAGAGCTATACTGGGAATTGACCTTTTTCACAGCAATTTTCTCTTTTTATAGAAGAAAAATAACATTTAATTCAAATTCCATTAAGTGCCCTAGTAGGTCAGCATGCAGAATACCAGGGTCCTGAAATTATTGTTATTAATTGCACCTGTGCTTCTCCTGCAATGACATGTCAAAACTTCCACTAGTTTCCAATTACACACCAATTTAAAGGATTTTTGAGTATGTAGTTCACACTGAAAAAGTGCAATCAGGGGCAAATCAAGAGAAATATTCATGGGGTGACAAGGTCACTGGGGACTTTAAGGGAGGTGCTTAGGGATGCAAAAGCTACCCCTAGTATTGCCATAGCACCCACTAGCACCCCCAAGAAGTATCTGGGGCTTATTTATATTTTAAATTTTTTTTAAGTGTGAATACTATAACTCATACTTGAAAAATAAAAATGAATAAATACATTAATAAAACAAATATTTTTTTATATTAAAAAACACAGTATCTGTTGATCTGATCTGGTCAATAGGTGCAGCATGCATTTAACTTTTGAGTCAAGTTCTTGTTAGTCAGAGCGCATTTGTTTATATTTGCCTGTTGACGCACAGAAAAACTCTCTCTTGTGATCTCAGAACATGACACTGAAATGTGCACTTCCTGCTTGTGTGCAACGCTGTCTCTGGCATAATTGTGTGAACTTTTATTCAAAGGTGTGTTTACATAGGCAGGCTTGTGGACATATATCCATTGAGCTGAATATCTAGCCTTGTATTTAACTCTAATGACATTTTAACTGTCATGGAGCTCCCGGTACTACATATGTCTGCGTAGGCCTGCATGTGTTGGGGGAGATGACTGTGGAAAGCGTCGCAATAAACCCTAAATTTCAAAGCACCCCCACTGAAAAGTTGAGCAGCCCCGTAGTACCAGTAAAAGAAATTCTCTGGCACTGCCACTGGGCAGAAATATATGGGGAAAATCACAGAGAAATGAACATCGGTCTGTGCAGTCAACATCAGAGCAGTTGCTGCGCTTAGCTCCAGGCTTTGAGGAACAGCCGGTGCATGCGGGGGGAAAATGGCAGACATTCGCAAAGGTAGCTCTCTGTCATGGATGGAAGTTAGTAGTTAGTCCCCTGAAGTATATATGGATGGTGGTGAGACAGAAAAAAAGTTCAAACTTTGGCCAAAATTACTTTTGCGTTCTTAAATTTAATTGGCTGTGGCATTACAAAGTAATTGTTTGATTAATGTACATTGGGGGACATATTACATAATGTCTTGTACGTTTTAAAAGATCATGTATACTAACAGCAATATATGACAATTAGTATATAGTGCATACAGTACCATTGTATGGAATTAAGACACAGCAATAAGAATTATAGGGTGAAGAGATTAACTGAATATTTCTGTATACACCTATGCAATCCATGGGTGTGTAAAGGTTTTAAAAGGTTACAGACAAAAACATTTTGAATTATGATAGCAGGAAAAGCACAGGTATAGCTAATAATGCCATTAATTACACCTGTGCTTTTCCTATTGTAATAAGTCAAATATATATTTTGCTACTTATCTACAGTAATTCATCAGTCTCCGTCCAGTTGCCTTTCACCCTGTATTTCTAGATGCTGTATTATTATAAGCAAATCAAAGTGCATTCATTATGATCAGGACATGGAACTGTCAGATAAAGATCTCATTATACAGTCATGCCAGATTCTTAATGAATTATAATGCATGTTATTATCAGATAGTGATGAATAACAGGTTTATAATGTGCTTCCCTTGCTCACAATAGACTAAGTGTCCTCCTCCTAGTATCTTATCAGTTTTTATCATACTTGGCCGTCTCTGACATCCTCTGGCTCAGACAGTCACTGTTTCTACAGTAAGTGAGGTGGAATAAAGGTGTAGTCCATCCATCTGTCATGTCAATGACAACCCTCAGTTAAGACAAACCTAAAACACAATCCATAATTTTACATGGACTGAGCAATTTGGCCTCATGTCTAGCGTGACAGACATGGTGCCAGCTGTGTTTACCAGGACACCGTGTGTTATGAACATAATCACTTTACTAGCCCCTGCCTGCCTGTTATGGATGGCACTTGTCATTTACAGAGGGGAGCCCAGGGCCATCAGTCATCTCTATGTGCAAGTGTGTTTCTGTATGAGTGTGTGTGTTGAGGGGGTGGGGTCGGTGTGGCTTTTATTTGTCTGTCTGTGGCTCCATGGAAGACAGCACGGTAAAAGCTCCTCACACATAGTCAGTGAACAGAAAAAAATGGAAATGCTGCACTGGGAGCATGCACAATTACACAGTCAATTACATCAGAAACATACCTAAATCGTTGTCAGTTGTGAGTTGCTGTTCATGTAAATATGAATGCACAAGCCAAATTCACTTATATTGTACACCTTGACAGCTACAGGTACTCAACAAAATAGTAAATAAAATAATACAATAGACACAAACTTAATCAAAAACAGTAGGAATAGGGCTTTAAATTTACAAAGTAATCTACCAGTTTTTCATTGGCCAGCACAGTGTGTTGCAGAATGACATCACATTACGTTCTGGCAAAAGTTGAGTTAGGTTCAACTTTTTTGCTGGAGTCCTCTGCAGTGGCACCCACGTTACTTCAATAGAGTGGTTCCATTCAAATAAATGAGGGGCCACATTTTTTCTAGCAGGGCTAATGTCAGTCTGAGCACAGCCTTCCAGGCCACAAATTAGGATTTCTTGGCTAATGAACATGAATATGACAGGCTTATGTCTGGGCAGCAGAACACACTCTAGGCACAACATTAACATATTATCACCTTGTAAAGTTGCAAACATGTTTCATTTATCAAACACAGAGCAACATTAGCATTTATTTGGAGTAGTGCGTCATGTGAAATATAAGGCTGCTAAATGCTCCACTATGTTCAGCAGCTAGTCTTAAACTTTTTTGTTTTTGGTGCTGTGTATGTAGTTTGCAGTTGACTTATTAGAGTTTTTACCTGCTGCAGCAAAAAACCAGGATGTTGAGAACCACAAAAAATAAAGTTGCATGCAATAAAACCAACAAAATTAAAACACATTGCTCAACCCATCTACGGTACACAAAAATGTACTCACCAAACACTTGGGCTATTTTTCTTTCATCAGGCTGGTGAGGTTGTTTTTTGGTTTGTCATCTGACTTACAGATTATCATAAATACTTTTCTGGGTTTGTCACTACAAGTGACCCCTTCAACATTAAATTAATTTTACCATTGTTACAATTAAAATATGTATTAGTGCAGTTTTTAAGTACTTTATAATTTTTTCTACACCTTGTGAATCTCAAATTTGGTATCACTCAAATCCATAATATTCAAGAATCCATAAACCTACAAAACCTGAAGCTATTCTGATGTCACTCCACAGAAGAGGCATCTATTTGTGTTTTAATGACGGCTTGAGCTGGTGCTGTTAATAGCTGCTTTAGCTTTGCCTTCAAGAGAAACACAACTGTCTTGATATGTCAGAATTGATCAATAGCTGACCCCTCATACCGTGAAAGCAATAACATCTGTTTCTTGAAGGTAATGCGAACAGCAAATTAGGTGAGTGCTCCATGAATAATGTGTTTCATTGACTTGGTCTCCTGTGAAAACAGACAAAGTGGAGCACAAAAATGCCAGCGGTCATCCACGGCTAAGTTTTTTATTGTCTCTGAAATTACCTTTATGCAGGACTCACCTTTGGTCTAGTCTTATCATTTCGGCAATAAATAATAAGTACTTTATGTTTTAAAATACAGCAATCATGAGCATACAGTGGGCATCTGCCAATGGTAGATCAGAGATTTAAACCTCTTAAAGCTTGTTATGTATCTAACATTGAACATACTCACCATATCAGTAAATAAAGAGCAAAGCGCTAATCTAACGCCCTCAGGAAATGACTGAGGTTATTGCTGTAGAAAATAGCTCAGATCAATGTTGCCTATTGTATTTCCAGCACTGTCATGGGAAATTTTCCACATTGTGTCATTGGTATCTGTCACATCACAGCTGAATAAAACATTTGCAGTTTGTTTTGTGTTTGTATGTTTATGTGTGCGTTTTTACTATCTCTTTAAATTTTCATGCTGTCATTACTGCATGTATGAATGTATGAAGTATGAAGTATGCTCAGATGTATAGACACATGCAGACACAGAAGAACACACACACAGCAGGAAGTGACAAATCACAAAATCCCTCAGATCAAATGTTCAAATTCAATCAGAGGGTGAATAATGCAACCGTGAAGTGTTTCATGGTTTCCAATTTGGGCCTCAGTCACTAAGTTGCATACTTTGATGGCATGATTCCATAATTTCCCTTGACACAATTTTATGAGCAGGCGGGACAGAATGAAATAAGCAGCAGAGAAAGGTCACGTCCCCGCACAGTCAGTCAGTCTAATATTCAGGTGTGATGGAAGCTCAATTGCAATATTGTCGTCTCTCACTCAGGCAGTAATGAGCTGCAGTATAAACCCTATGTTACATCTCTATCATCCACACAGAACTCCAAAAGCAGACACCTTCCACATGGAATCAACACAAAACGCCTGGTCTCAAGATGGTTTTGACTCCTCAAGAAGCACCAATTTTTCAGTGACTTCTCAGGTATGCTAACAAAGCTTCTGATTGGTTAGCACACCAAGTTCAGCCTAAGCTGGTCCAAGCTGTTATGTTTAAGACAGTACTGGCCTATTCAAGCGTTATTTATGAGGTTAGAAGCTCTATTTACATTCTTTCAGTAAGCTTTTAAAAAGGAAGAAACAGTTCTTTTAGTCACAGTGATGGGATTTTGAAGGATAAAAAATGTGTTCTATATATGTACTGAACACCTCCTCAGCAAAACTGTTGGTTGTTGGCTACATAATGCAACTTAGTGGAAGAACTGAATATTAAGCATTTGTTGTTGGCACTGGATCCAGACATAAACATTTAGATTTCAGTGTAGGTTCAGGAAACAGTCAAATAAATTATTCTAATTTCTTCATCATAGAAAATCTATGCCTCTTCAACTATCAACTACTACATCAGCTACTGTGTTCACTTATTTGTGTCCCTAGTTGAACAATATTTACATGGCTGCAAATATTACAAATCCAGTGAGTTTCTGCAGGAATACAATAGGTTAAATACTAATTGACAATATTCAAACTGATGCTAAAACAAAGCTCTGAGTGGTAACAGTAGAGCACATCTCATCAAAGCAGAAAAATGGCAGCATTCAACACCCCTCTGCAAATGAAAAATCTTGATATCTCAGATATGATAATAAATTGTCAGATTAAAAAAGCAAAACTCTTTGGCAAGAAACAAAAAATCCTCAACAAACTTACAATGCCCCAAGTTTGTCTGATTTATAATTCTGCACCTCTTCGGGGCAGAAAACACATTTCTAGGGTCGAAAACACAACTCAAGCATCTGATTGCACCCGTTTTGTCAACAACAGTGCAAATACAAGGATGTAGGCAGGACACTGATTGCATCTGTGATGAACAGGATGATAATGTATCTTGAATCTAGAGTATACTCACTGCATGATGAGTAGAAAATAGGCAATACTGATACAAGACAGACCATAACAGTCTCCCAATCTAAGAAAAGAGAGATTCAAGACCCTAAACAGCATCAGAGAGTCTTATTTTCTGCCATAGACCTCAGTGCCAACCATCGTCACTGAGAGAAGATTAAAGGGGACAAAAACCTTTTGACAAGAAGGGAGCAGGAAAACACTTTTAGGAGCTCTTTGGAAAACACTGAAAAAAAGAATGGGTTTTGGTCTGGTGACACTACAGCTCACAGTTTCACATACACAATGTGATCTAATGCAAATAGACTTTCAAAGTATATCAGCATCCATGCCAGTCTTAAAGAAGCAGCCTTCAAATTAACATTTAGATGGAAGTGACATTTCAGGACCTCACAAGTCAGGGATCAGGGAGGAGTGGGTGGAATAAAAAAAATGCACCCATCAAAGTCATTTTGCATGCCCCAAGGAGAAGTATAAAGTGGACTCTAAATTAAATCCCCAAGATTAGATTAGAGCCCATTAACTCAATTATTGACAGGTGTTTCTTACGATCTACTATGGAGAGGCCTTGAATCGTCTAGATCTACTTATTTTTGTCTTCATGTCGCCACAAGCAAAAGCAAACAGCAGGGCTGTTTTTCCTCTTACTGTGTTCACACATGCAAAATCCCCTTTGGACTTATTGGCCAGAGATTCCAAGCTGTGCTCCCAACCCCAGCCTGTATACAAATATAGATAAATCTGCACCCTGAATTTTCTCACACATCTTTGCAATCTCACTTTCTGGACTTCTCACCTTCGCACACTCTCCTTTTCTTTCTCCCTCCGGTCACTCATTCTTTCATAACATCTCCCCCATATGAGGGCTGTCACATCACTGTCCCCTCTCAACTACAGGGTGGAATTTACTTTATCTTCTCCCTCTCAGGCTGTGAAAGCCTGCACAAATGGATGATTGGCAACTCCATTTGAGACTAGAGAAGAATAACAGTGTGACTGTACTCCAGGCTCTATCTGCTGTTTTCCTCCACCGGATACAAAACTATACAGAAGAATTAATTTGTATTTTCATGTCCTCAGATGGACTTCCAAACAAACTGAACAGCTAGACTGTGTTTTCAGGCTTACATAGCTTTTGAGGCATTCTACAGTCTTACCAATGTTGGAGAGTTGTGAATTAAACAAAACATGATATGTCCACAAAGACACACATACAGGCAGAAAACACATTTTGAGTCTCAGTCTTTTTTAAATATCTCTTTCTATCTATGTATTCCACAGCAAGGTTATCTCAATCTTTTCAGCCTGTTGATTCAATAAGCGAGTACAAGAAAAGTGGGATCAATGGGCAGAATTATTGAATTAAACTGTTGGTAGGGGTGAAACCAGGGGAAATTATATATGAACAAAGATGCTGACAGCCTGCTCCTTACATACATGCTAATAAATTACATTATTACATTATTACAATATATTAATTACATACTTGCTAATAAATGCTTAAGAAACATCTGAGTAGGACAATGATGATGCCTAATGATATTAAATAACTTTTTTAAATATCTGACCAGTGCAAAGGAAGACTTAAATGTTTTCAAGTGGGAAGTCTAACTTGTCACACTGATAATGATCAACGTGACGCAAATCTTTCATGCATTTTTCACACACTCCTTCATTCGCATTCATATTAAATGATCTTAGCATGAAGCTGAGCTGTGTCTTTTTACTTTTGTCTTTTCTCATATTGATCGACCTATAGCCACCATGGGCTACCTGCTGTTAGTGAGCCAACCGTGAACATTTAAGATATAGGGAAAGACATTGTCCAATTACCTTCACAGCTGTCCGCAGATCTGAGGGGAGCTCACACATAGTGAGGGTGCAACAGCTTTCCCTGTGAGTGAGATGCCGGGAATGAATGACATCCAAATGCAATACAGAAGAGGATGTGTGTCATATTGTTAGGCAGTGCGCAGGGCTGTGACTACCTGTGATGTATAGCAGGATGTCCATCTAGCCCTGCAGTACATCCAACCCAATATCAATTTGCCTTTTTGTTGGATAAGAAACTTCCCCTGCCACGGCATGTTGTGGATAAACAGCCCCTGGCACTCTTTCCCTCTGCTCTCAGTCCAAAAACAGGGTCGCTTTGATTAGCAAGGGGGATAAAAAACACTCGTTAATAATGTAAAAATGCAATTAACGACTTCCCTACTTCTGTCAGATCTCCCACCCCGAACCCCTGCACTGCTGCAATACCCCCCACACTACTACATACAGGAACAGGACAAATATGGAAATAGGAAGTCATTACTAAAACATAGCTGTGTTAACCTTTTGTGAAATGCACTATTTGGATTCTTGCCTGGTGCTTTGTTGTTGATGGCATACCCTCTGATAGCAGGCCTCAGTCTCCAGAGGCCACAGGCATTTATATCTTCAGTAGTTCCGCCTGTCCGTTTTACAGCTATGATCTCAAACTTTGCTTTGCTGAAATATTCATGCTTGTTTGCATTCTGAACATGTGCAGAGACACCAACACGAGTGCAATTGCTTGTGTAATTGCAAGAAAAATGATAGGTTCGGTATGAGCACTAAATCAGACTTGTTTTCAGCTGCTGGTGATGTAGGGAAAATATTTTTTCATGATACACACAAATACCTTGTGGAGATTTACATCTAAATGTTAATCCCCAGCCTATGTTGAAGTTGTAGGTAATTATAAAGTATCTTTAGTACAATGCTAGACATAAATCTGTCAAACAATCTGTGCTTATACAAGTCACAAGAGTGACATTTCATCTCAGCACCTGTCAGAGCCGTTTAGGAGAGAATTTAGCAGCCATGAAAAGTGACCCTCTGAATCATGTGTTACTCATTGTGTCAATACTTGTATGAGTATCTGTCTGTCCAAACAACACATCTGGATTTTAGTCTGTCTGTCTCCTCAGTGGTTGATCTTGATTTGTGTTTCTCAAATCATATATTAAAGCGTTTTCTTTTGTACAATAAAAACTCACCACATATTAAGTAGAACATGCCAGGGTGGAAAAATTAAATTGTTATTCCATGAACTAAAACCTGCCCAGAGGTAGATGGACCAATGTTTGTTTTCATTTCACATTTTCTGTATGAATAGGTATTGGGCAGTCACTTACAAACACACAGCCGTGCAGCCTATCTAGTCACATACATCACAGCCATCTATAGTGACATGCAGAGGCAGCTGCTATCTATATAATTACTTCCTAAAAAGATTAGTATGTTGTATGACAGTGTTCATGTCTACTGGTCAATGGAGTGAAAAGACAACTAGAGGAGCATGTGAGCATGGTGGCAAAGAGATGGGTAAATGAGACATACTGTGTGTACTTTCAACACACAAGTTCAGGTTTTAACTCAAACAATAGATCAGCAAGGATTAAGAACATGTTATGTTTATTTATCCCGTTCTTAGCAAAGGCCAACTGAGGTTGGAGCCTAATCTTTAAGAAAAAAATCCCAAATATATTCAAGACTGGGCTCGCGTCCACGAACCTATGTCCTATTGACGTTGCCTGGACGTTTGTTGTTATTTCTTGTTGTTGTTTTTTTTATGATGAGAGTGCGTGCGTGTTTGGTGGGGGGCAACCACTCTCAGCAGCATCATGATCATCAATGAGTTGGCTACGTAGCCTTCAGCACTAGTGATGGCAGTGCGACACTGAAGCTTCATTTGCCCATCACTATTCAGCACAACGTGATAAAAGACACGATACTCCACCTACGCTCCAGTTGCTGATTGGCTTTACGCAGGTATCCAGCTATTATTTATTAGCACCGAGGGTGGACGCTTCATTTATCCTGAACGGATCTCACTGCAGGATCTATCCGTTCCCACTTTACTCTGCACCAGGGCGCACGCAGCAGACTCTTTTGCCAATTTATCTGCTCGACAGAAAACAGGTAAGGAGAAAAATACTGTACTTAAGTGCTTAAGTGAAATGTTTATATATATTCTATTTTCAATAGCTTTTCTGTCTCTTTTCTGTTGAAGAAGTGGCTTTAAGTGGGGATGGAGAGGAGACACTGGGGGACTGTGTGAAATCATTATAGTAGTGTCTTTTCTTTCTTTGTTGAATACATAAAAGATAATCAAAACAATGTTTACTAATTACGTTAAAAATAAGTCCCATGGACCATACCTCTGTAAATCTTACACCATGCGCTTTTACGCACCGGTTACGCAGCAGGTTTTGCGCTACAAGTACAATTAGAGCGCAGTACTTGATGAAAGGGCGATTTTCAGCGATGTTTTTGCCTTAAAGAAAACAACCTAATAAACAAGGGTAACTGTGAGTATTCTTGCACAGGTGGTGCTGAAAAAATGAGGAGAGGTCTGATGCTGGTGCTTCTGTTCCTCGTCATGAAACTTCGATACAGCCAGTCCAGATGCGAGGAGCCCGGATCGCGCAGATCAACTTCAGATGTAGGTTTCCTGGCGCGTAATGATCATGTGGATTTTCAAACCTTCAGACTGTTAACAGAAACTCATTATTTTTCCTTCTTTTCTTTTCCATAATTGCAGCAGAATTTAGGTTTAGACAACCTCAAGCGGAACATCCTGAAGAGGTATAGTGATTTGGATTATGACAGCTTTGTGGGTTTGATGGGCAGAAGGAATGTCGGTGAGTTCTCTTTATTGTAGTAATAACAATAACACTATTATTACTATAAACTGAAGATTAAAGCAAAATTGATTTTTTTTCTGGTACATTAATTTAGTTAATATATTTCTTTTTCAAATACTATTTAACAAAGCGTTTTTTTGTCTTTTTGATTTCATCAGATGCAAACGCTGTAGAGTCACCACAAAAAAGTAAGACCTTTGTGATTTGGTAATGATATAAAGTGGTTGCTTTTTTTAAGTTATTTTAAATTTCATGAAATAATATTAATAGAATAATGGTTCTCATTCTTTTATCAGGAGAAATGCATGACATCTTTGTTGGTCTTATGGGAAGGAGAAACTCAGAGCCTGGTGAGTGTGGAAATTCACAAAAGTCAAATATCCACAATAGCCCTATTGGCTTTTTTGGGGCATTCAGATTCATATCTTTTAGTTTTCTCTGGTGTTCATCATATTGACAATATATCTAGTAATGTCTACTCTCACAGATAATGGTCCCTGGAGGAGAGAGTATCCAGAGAGGAGAGGCATTTTTCTCAACAAGTGCAGGCTGAGGTGAGTGCCTCTTCTTTTTCATTCAGTAGATCCAACATTGAACAGTCTCCACTTGGAAAAAATAAAGTTAACACTTCACCTGAATAATAAAGTATAAAACCATATCAGACAGAGGAGGTTCTTAAGATTCCTTGCTGTTCAAGGTTTAAAGTCTTAAAAGCACTGCTGACATAAATGCCAATTTATATTATGTTTCTTCTGTACACTTTTTATTTTTAAAAAGTAGATCTATAGTTGGCTTTATTTTAATAGTGTATTAAATAATTGATTTTACACATTTAAAATGCATGAGTGTAGTATTAATACATGTATGATGTATTTTGTTGCAGGTTTCTTCAGGGGCTGTAGACATTCATATGGAACTCTCATCTGGCAACAATGACAGAAGATCACAAACAATGAACTAAATGTCTGACGACTAAATGATCTACCAGCTGGCTTATGAAAGTGACCATAAACTACACAGATTGTACTTGTTTTATCTGAAGACAAAACATAATTAGAAGTGACAGCTGATATTTTTCCTTATCATGTATTTCTTTTTCTTCAAAGTTCAAAATAAACATAATTTTTCTATACATAATTTATTCATTTAAAACATTGGTGCATTTTCCAAGAGCTGTTTGTGTGAGTCATGCTTCAAAGCTTGGCTCTAGTGCAGACAGTAATGTTCAATCACACCTGCTATAATGTTTACTGTTTACTTTACATTACATAAAATGACTTGGCAAGAGGGATTCATTGGAGTTTTGTATAATACTGTGTTCATCAAAAGCTACAGCGATCTCACACAGAAGCACAGGGGGTTTCAAGTACGCACTTCTCAGAGCATCTAACATCAATCAAAAGGTAAAAAGAAAATACATTTTCACAGCACAGTTGTTTCTTTTCTTACAGAAACGAAAATCATATCACTGCTGGCTGTGGATTTAGAGTCTGCATTAACTATTTAAATGCAAAGGATTCAAAGGGAAATTAAAAAAAACAAAAAAGTAATTCCAAAGTCATTTTGCATTTTGTTTCAGAAAGCCAATTTTTTTTTAAATAATTAAAATGGAACAGAAAAGAAAAACCATCAAAATCAGATTTAACACCAGAAAAGCAAAGAGGCCATAAATAAAAGAAGCTTAAGTTGTGACAAACACTGTCATGTGTTGCTGCTCTCCATTTCAAGAAAAATAAAAACAGAATTAAAAATGTTAAAAAAATCTTTCAATACATCTGCTACTGTATTATTGGCTTCGATCAAGTACTTGTAAAACACATTAAAATTATATTCTATGTGCCTCTTGCATCATTCCAAGCATACATATGTGACTGTGACATTAAAATGCTGCTTTAAATGATTATGTTCAATGTAAATAATCTAAACTAATTGCTTATCGTGGTTAAAAGATAACCATAAAGAGCTGCCACTGAATTATTGAGATTTTACCCACTCACACTGAGCTCTTACATTGTCATACTGACTAGAATATACTGTGATCAGATTAAGGAAGCCCTGTCAGAAGAAAAACATTAGTAGGCCAACATACTGGTTAATACAGCTCTCTGGCATAGTCATGCACAGACAAAACCAGCTAAAACACAGAATCAGCGGTGCCTGCCTTGTGTAACTGCAGTCCTGTTCTCAGTGACACCAGAGTTTAGATCGTCTTTCCCCCCTTTCTCTGACTCCGTCTCTGCTTTAGTTTGGTTTCCACTAACAAAGAAGGCTGAAGTTGTGTGAATCCTTCCATCTGTCACCTCTTGCACCCCTTTAAACTTCGCCGTCACGACTGTCTGAGAGAGTGGGCCGAGGCTCAGACTCTGGCGCAAGCGGGGCCGGTAGCGTGGCCTGTAGCCATACGCTCTCAGGTGATAGGTGTAGTACTCCAGTGTGTACATCAGCTCTGCTTCTACATAATGGAAAGATACTGCCAGGTCAGAGCAGCACTGTGGACCCTGGGGAAGAACAGCACACACACACATGCATATTTAAGATACAAGTTAGAAAAAATGATTTAAAAAGCCATTCATTACAGCGACATTATAACAAACTTTAAAGATGCTGCATGTAGAATTGAACAATTATGAGACATATAAACAAACAAAACCAACTGTCAAAAGGAGTGGCCGCCTCTATCATCCAACACACTGCAATCAAATCTTAGAGGTGTTACTGCACAAATGTACATCACTTTACAGAACAAAAGAGAAATTGATTGTTTGAAGTACAAAGAATAAGCCTCTGCCTGTTAAATAAAGAGAAATAACTGGGGAGAAAATCATGTAGGAATATTTTGTATGCAAACAATATTATGAGCAAATATGGTCTGGTCTCCATTTTACAAACTGGTAATCCCATTTTTGCGATTACTAATAAGTCATTGTAAAAAAAAATAAAAAATCTAAAAATTATCCCTTCTTCTATAAAAATGCTACATGTAACACCTCTCATGTGTTTTCATTTACAAATACTAAAACCAACAATATCTTAGTCTGTTCCTTCCAGTTTATGTAAAAAAAAAAAAAAGGACTATTTCCTAAAACAACTGGGGTCTCTTTTTAGAAAATGTTACTCAAACAGCAGTTAATGGTGAATTTGTTGGGGACTATTTTCAAGAATAAAGAAGCTCATCAGCCTTATCCTTAAGTTCTTTGGCCATATTGTCATATGTTGACAGTTCTGAAACCACAAATTTCCATTTTAACAGTCTGATAAAAAAAAAAAAAAATCCAATTACTTTGATATTAAAAGTGAATTTGTTTTCTTGTTTCCCTCTCAAAGACAGAAGACAAAGCAGCTCCACACACTGGCAGGCAGTGTTTGACAGGATCAGCAATGGAACTGTCTCATTTTAATTGCAAATTACAATAAATTAGTTTCATCATCAGCGACAAATTGACCAATTTTCCTTTTGTTGACAGGACATTGTCTCTGCTGCAATCATCTACTTTAAAATGAACTCATTTCTGTTTCGATTCACTCGTTCTATGCAGGGGTCAGGTACGGAATTTGAAAGTGCCAGATAATGACATATTCATTTATTTAGTTATTATCTCCGTGATGAGTCATTTATATCAACACCTACATTTTGTTTAATTCATTAAAAGCAAAATAAACAGAATACTGCACACGATTCACTTTCAGTAAGGAAATAGGTCCCTACTGTACATTTAATAATAAAAGAATAATTCTCTCTCTTGAGTTGCAGATGTACACTAATGTTATTAAAGGATTTAGAACAGGTTCACCCCCCTCAACAGCATGTCTTCCTAATCTGACTTGCCTCTTTCTAATAAGGCTAATCCACTCCACAGGATGTCTGTCTCACCAAGAAACCATAAACCACTTTGTGATTTTAGTAATGGTGCCATTTTAGGCACTTTTAGGCATTTTACCTTTATTGGACAGCTTACAGTGCAATTATATGGTATGCACCTTAATTCTTAAGCACGGGTATGATATATATGTTTTCTTTTAACAATTTTACCATACTGTAGTGCCATTTCACAACACTAGCTCATAAATAAAACAGAAGTGAAGGGACTTGCCTCAACAATAGGGTAGTAACAATAGCTCCAGTACCAGAAGCTCTTGGAGAACTTGCCAGTTAGATGGTGCTCTGGCACAAATGGGTGGAAGGTTTCTCGATGCAAAGTATCTCTAGAGTCCCCCGCCACAACACCCATCTTCTCCAAACACTGCCCCAGTGCTAAGTCCTCTACAGGGGTGGTGTGTGTGCAAACTTTGGTCCGAAAGCCTTCCACAAATCTTTTGAGGGCCTCTTTGCTAAGCACATAGCCTGCCCCTCCACTCATGTAGCCTTGCTTGGTGTAAGGCTTGAAGCGTTTGCCAAAGTAGATGGGCTCTTCAGGGGTGTGGTTGGACAGAATCCAGCGCAGGTTGTCCACCACCACGTAGGTGTCGTCGTCTGCTTTTAAGAACCAATCCGCTTCATTTGCATGGTGCTCGTAGACATAATGGAAGGCTCGAATGGTCTTCCAGTAGAGCTGGTCACGGCCCTCCTTAGTGCCCAGGCCCACAGTGGGGAAGTCTGGGTCCTCCACGGAGCTCATGAACACCACCACGTTGCAGTGACGACTCCAAGTGGCCCTGACATGGCGGGCTCTGCTCTGCAAGTTATATGGCCCTGTCATCACCCAACAGAGAACACGTACCTTCTGGTACAACACATCTGCCACCCGACTGTCCTCATCTAGAGGGACACAGCAAACAGTGCAATATATAACAATGTTAACTGGTGTGCAATTGAGCTAACCTTAAACAAGAGCACCACTTCTCCCTATCCAATCAGTTTGCTCCACATTTTTTATTTATTTTTTTATTTTTTATTTTTTTTTAGTTCCTTTCACTCCATTTTGGTACGTGAATGTTACAGATAAGTAAGAAAGACATCAAAGACAAGACAATGTATCTTCCAGTCTATTATCTTACCTACATACATAACATATATAAATATACACCGATCAGCCATTACATTATGACCACTGAATAATACTGATTATCTGGTTATCAAGGCACCTGTGGGTGGGATATATTTGGTAACGGGTGAACATTTTGTCCTCAGTTTGATGTGTTAGCGACTTTGATAAGGGCCAAATTGTGATAATTATGACTGGG
>NW_023339707.1:12966930-12967124 GCF_004916995.1 Morone saxatilis
TGGTCATACTGTTATGGCTGATCGATGTATTAATTTTGAGCCAATGCTGGGATTTTAAGCAAAAGAGATCATTCTTTAATTTATTTGAATCTCTGTATTGGTTCTTATAGCTGAACTGCGACCAGTCATTAGTCAGTTGACAACAAGATTAGATGGCTCTTATTGAATAAACCTTTTTCACAGCAAACATTTTG
>NW_023339707.1:12967286-12968550 GCF_004916995.1 Morone saxatilis
TGTGAAAAGGGTCAATAGTGGTGTATTTTATAAAATCTAGCTAGGATGGGTAAGAGATGCAAGGTTTTAATTTAGAGGTAATGATCCAATACAGCATACATAATTTAATACAGCTTTGATATCAGATATAGGGAGACTAATAATAACTAAAACTCTCTTTTTACCATACCATACATACTAAATGATTTTATCTGTAGAGGACCAGTGTGAAATAGTGTAAAGCACCTGCATGGTGAGGGTGGAGCAGGTTGATGAGAGCAGCTCCCTCTTTCTTCCAGCTGGTCGGGACCTCCTCCACCGCTGTGGCTTTTTCCTGAGCCTCTGACAGCACGGGGTAGCTCCTCTCAAACCACACCTGGCGCAGGAAGAAGTAGATGCTACAGGCCCCCACCAAGAAGCCCAGGGAGAAGGCCCATCTGGAGGTGGAGCTCTTCATGGCGACACCGTCTCCAGCACAGTGATATCCAAATTACAGCATGTCTGCGAGGGAACACAACACACCAGGATCCATTTGATGGACTGACAGACCTGACATGTGTCTGTAAATGTTTCTCTTCAACTAATAAACAATATTATTTTTACAAATCATTGTGTCAGAAAAGACAATAAACTAAAAGTTTGCAAGGCAGGACACGTTTTAAAAATGAAAAGATGCAATATAGTGAGAGATTTTTAAGACCCAGACTACAACACAGTTTAAGCCCCCTGGAGTCTAATACCCCCCCCCCCCCATATTCACTGTTATTTGTGCCTTAAAACAAACTGTAACGTTTGTTATTGCAATACAACTGAACAGGAAAATCTAAACCCACAGACCGTCTCACTAAGCTGGAAATCAAAGTGTCTGGACTTGACAGTTACTGGAGTGAGTACACAAACCAACACTGAACTTTTTGATTCCCAACACAAATCATTTCTAACTTGAATGTGAGACCAGTAAAATGCTGCTGTCCCAGTGATGTGTGCCACTAATCACTGTCTGTGGAGAAGCTCCAAGATTTAACTGGATGACATCATCACTCATGCCTCCTTCTTTTGTTCAGCTTTAAGTCTCTAACTGTTTAAAACACAAACATTTACACTAAGATGTTTCTCATTCTGGTGAGGACTACAGAGAGGTCCTTTATGGACATGGACTTTAACACTTGACACAGTGTCCGTATGTCACTGCCAAAATAGGTTTTCATTTGACTCTGTTGCCTTGCGGATGAGGTTAAAGACCCGTGACGGTTGTTAACGATTAACATCAGAATCAGAATCAGAA
>NW_023339707.1:12968562-12970401 GCF_004916995.1 Morone saxatilis
TTATTTTTGTTACAAACTCCAGAAATAACATATATTATACAAGCAACATCTATTAAGAACAATATATAAATAATATATATATAAATATAAGATATATAAAAGATCAAATGTACATGACGAGAGTAAAATAAATAAATAAATAAAAAAGTGTTCTCTCCTTGCATGATGCTTCCCTTTTATTATCCTGACGATGAATAAAATCAGGCGACAATCCTGTTACCCTAATGGAGGCATTTACACCCGTTTATATGCCTCCAACACATGACTGAGATTGCGAAAGCGAAATAAGGCCATGTGGGATCCACATCTTTAACTCTGTTCTCATTACTATTCTCAGCAAACGTGTATTTCCAGCCAGCAAGAATATGCTTCATTTTAGTGTGTGGTATTACCTTCGCTGGGGGGATCAGTCATTTGTGAGCACGGTTATGCTTGCAACTCCTGCAGCGAAATATATCCTGTTTCTGTAAACGGCACGAGCCTGCTACACCTGTCAGTCATGTCGCCACGTGCCGGTCACATTCATCCGATGTATTGTTTTTTGGGGGGTTGAAGTTGTCCTTATTTTCGCGTCGCCAAACAGGATGATTAGTTAAGAGGAGAGCCGCTGTGCAGATTTACATTCTTCAGCATCACGGGTTAAGCTCTTAAAATGCGGCCTTGCCATTGGCTGGCTACCGGTGACGCGTAGAGGAAGCCGCCTTTCACGTCCTGAAAATGCATGAAGGGAAATAAACTGGTGGATTGCTTTTTAACAAGGTGCATATATTATCACTGGAATATTTGAGTTAGAGAGGCAGAGAGAGAAAAGGCATACGAAGGAGATGTAAAAGTGGCGCTTTACCATTCGGCCGCTAGGTGTCGCCCTAACAAAGCCTACAACATACCATCTTCAAGCCTTCAAATCCTCTCAGCTCCTGTTAGCCAGTTATTTAATGTACATTAATCCATATGTAGTGATTGGAAGTAGTAATCTACTGCACCTTTTAAGCTACTTGTATTTTATATAAGTATATGCTAATATACTCCATTACATTAGATGAATGGGAAGTAGTGTTTCCTTCACTACATTTAACTGCTACAGTCATGAGTAACTTATTAACTATGAGTCATTGTTACAGGTTAAGGACCCCACGTACCAAAACATGTGTTTCTTAGTTCCGTTGCTGATTTAGACCTACTCAGGTTGGACTTACATGAGCTCAACATGTAGGCTACAGAAGAAGGTTTTAACTCATTTGTGCCAAAAGACTACATTTCCTAAGATAAGAACAAATGTCATGAACTTTGTTCTGCAGTCTGCAGTCTGCAGTCTGTGACTCTGTGGTCTGTGACTCTGTGGTCTGTGACTCTGTGGTCAAAGAAGGGGAAGTGCTTACGTAGGTACACAAACAATTCTCTCCTCACACACACACACACACTAGTCTCTTGTAGACTGAAGTGTAGCAAAGGTCAGGAGTAAAAGAGAGGTAATTGAGTTGTAACCGATGAATTGTTTGTATTTCCAGCTCTCGGAGCAAATACTTAACTTCTTATAAATATGTATGTCTGCATTTACAGATTTGTCCACACGTTTTCAGATCTATGTACACATTTACAGATTTGTCTACATACTTACAAATGTCAATACATTTGCAAATCTGAACACACATTTACAAATCTCTGTACATATTTACAGAATATTTATCACATTTACACATCTGATAACTAGTTGGCTTTTAACCCTTAGATGCATAAGTGGGTCTAAAATGACCCGGTGAGGTCGTTTTCTTGCAATATCTTTGTAATGAAAAGTTGTTATCGTTTCATATTCCAGGTATTCCTCAAAAAACATGTTAT
>NW_023339707.1:12970501-12980883 GCF_004916995.1 Morone saxatilis
TGCCTAGTACTAGTAGGCGTAGGTTTATTATTCTTCCACTTAATAGTATGTGTATTTGCTTTTACATCTGTATTGTACTCATATCTAATGACAATCACAAAAAAATCCGACCTAAAGGCTTCACAGCTCAATATTTCATGCAGTACCTTTTTGACGGTCGTGCTTTTATTTTGAAAACGTCACGAACCAACCATAGATATATATACTGAAACATGAGACTGAAACAATATACTTTCGTAACATTCAATATCATAAAACACATTCTCACCTGTGAAATGTTATCCCTTGCTGTTTGTTTTTTTCATTTCTTTCGTTCGAACATCCATAAGCAGCACAAAAGTCCGGCATCCTTAGAGCTGATCTGAATGCGGGAAAACTAATTTGGCTCATCAGAACCCCGCTCCAAGATGGCGGCGGTGTTGACGTATGCTTAGAAGCCCAAGGCGACATCTAGTCAGTATATATATCTATGCAAAGCACCAAGGTAAATTCCTTGTACGTGTAAAAACTAACTTGGCAATAAACCCAATTCTGATTGTGATTCTGATATAGAAAAGTTGAACTACTCGGTCCAGTGATGACACAAAACATAAAAAAAAAAATATTTGCAGGACAAACTTATTTGTTGATAAGCTTCCTTTCCTAAGTAATTCTGGATATTCCTGCATTCACTGAATCTATTAACAATCAGTCATATTTTGAACTGCTTACTTACTAACCGCTTCTAGTCAGACATCATAAATATCATTTGATATATATGACATATAAACACACAATATTTACAAAAATATTTGAAATCACAAAATGAATCAATTTTTGTGATATTTGTGGGGAATCACAAGGATTTTATTGTTGTTTTTAAGTTGTTTTACACTTTCCACATGATGGCATGGTGAGGTTAAATCTTAATTTGCATTGTAGTGTGCAGATCGGAAAATAGCAGCCACACCACAATAGTCAATACAAGACATAATTCAGCAACAACTGGACAAATTGGCAGCTTTTGTTCAGATAAAAGTTAAAACTACTCAATCAGATATATTACACTACTTAATTGCTCTGCAGTAAGTATTTCCATTGGAAAGTTCAGCATTTTGACATTAGTTTCAGTCTTTTCTTTAAACTTCGATGATAAAGGGAGGTTTTGGCTCCATTTGTATTTCTAAGGCTATTTCTGAGCTTTTCATAATAACTGTTGACGCGCATATCTTGCTGCATGATGTGGTATTTATACAGACTAGATTATGACCACAAGATCAAGATTGGATCAGCCAGGCTATCTATTCCACTCCTTATGGTGGCTTCCTGTGCAGAAAAAAAGAAAAGACACAGAAGAAAAGGTTTTGCTGATCCAAGTTGTTTTCACACAAAAATGCCCTTTCAAAAATTTGAGAGCATTGTTTGCAGAGAGATTTGTCTGTTAGCCCTCAAAACACCAACAGGATCTGCAGCTGACCTCAGCAGCAGTTAAACACCTTCCGCATCAGATATGTACTGCTAAGTAGAGCAGCTGCGGCAGTTAGACTGGAGGTTGGTGTGGTTTGCACTCAGCTGCAGAGGAGAGAGCTGTGGGGAACCTCTTTTAAGGCAGTAGTGTGCTAGACCTTGGGCGCGACACATGACAGAAGAGACACAACTGGAGCAGACTGCAGGAAGCAGGCTCAGTTGTGTGTTTATTGTGTGTGCAGCAGTAAAAAGAATAAAGTCGTCTTGTTCAACAATCCCTGTGGTTGGTCTATGTGCTGGGATATTATGGATATTATATTTCTTCTACTAGATAGGGGCACCAAAACAGCCAAATTAATAATAATCAATGTTATGAATAGGGAGCACCACATTTTGCTGCCATTTATAGTTGTGCTAGCTTTCTCTGTCCTCTCCTGAAGGACAGTGGGCAAGGTTAAGCTCCACACACAAACAGCACAGCAGAAGGCCTGACTGTACTTTATTTGATGACAACTCAAATACAAAGTAGAAAAAGTGACTGGTCATTTTTTGAAACGCCTTTGGAGACGGCTTATGGTAGAGAAATGAACATTCAATTCACGGGCAACAGCCAACTCTGGTGGACATTCCTGCAGTCAGCATGCCAATTGCACGCTCCCTCAAAACTTGCAACATCTGTGGCATTGTGCTGTGTGATGGAACTGCACATTTTTGAGTGGCCTTTTATTGTGGCCAGCCTAAGGCACACCTGTGCAATACCCATGCTGTCTGATCAGCATCTTGATATGCCACACCTGTGAGGTAGATGAATTATTATGGATGGATTATCTCGGCAAAGGAGAAGTGCTCACTAACAGACTTTGACAGATTTGTGAACAATATTTGAGAGAAATAGGCCTTTTGTGTACATAGAGAAAGTCTTAGATCTTTGAGTTCAGCTCATGATGAATGGGGCAAAAACAAAATTGTTGCATTTATAATTTTGTTCAGTTATATATGCTATATCATATTATAATAAACTGCCTCTAGTCTCATGGTGGTACCGAGTCTGATTCGAGCGTGAAACCCATTTCAAACTATCTTGATATCAACTGCAATCTCTGTAGGTGAGAGATCACAAAAATATCTGCAGGCTTGTTCAGAAACTTGTCAAAATTGTCAACAATCCAATCAAAGTCAGTTCAATCAGAGACTTAAATTTAATAATTCAATTATTCGACATAGCGCACAATAGGTAAGTTGAAGAAATATGAGACCCCATCATGACATCATATTTTATGGGGTTGTGATGCCATGAGCTGAATACCTTCCCTGAAAGAGTAAATACCCTCAAATGTCATCTGATTGAGTTGGAAGAAGAAAAGGAAAAGTGTGTAAGTAGTTAGCCGCATGAAGATAATCTTTCTGTATGAACTTCTGTTACAACCTCCATTGTGGGGTCCAGGGGAAGAGAGGCACAACAATTAACAATTTACCGGGCGTTTAAAGAAGGGCAGGAAACAGAAATATTTGTACTTTTAAACTATTTATTTCAGCGGAAATGAGGTCAAACGTTAATCCAAAACAACTTCCTAAAAACAAATGAAAAAAAATTTAATCACTGATCCAATAAATGAATAACGCTATCCCTCCACTGAGAGAATAACGTTACTGAGCACCACACAGCTCTGCTCCACATCCGACAGCAACAGGACTCCATTTGGTGGTTTTTGGCCCACTGGCCCCGTCTGTTGTCATTGCAGCATCTTTAAAGCAATCCTCCTGATTGCTAAGGTACTGCAGGTGTGCCTGACCAGTTGGAAGGGAGGGCGGTACCTGGAACAGGACGCAAGACGGCAGAGGCAAAACCTACACACGCAACACCCCCTCCCATAAGAGCAAACTACTAGTTTGCCAGGAAACACTAAACTTACCTCAATAAAACATACACCACATTAGTTTGTTCTTTTTTCACTCACCCACGGGACAGGGCATCAGCCACCACATTATCAGCCCCCTTCTTGTACATCTTACTAGCTCCCTTTTCACTAAAGTAAAATGGTAAACTGCGAAATGTTGGAAAATGCTTAAACTATATGGCACGCCACTGAACAGATGGACCAGAGTGGATCAGAGACACTACGTCTCCACTGACCATTACCAAGTAGAGGCAAACTGTCAGACAAAGATTCAGCACAAATGAAAGTAGTAGATGTCTCGCAGGGGGCAGCAGTCTCCGGAGTTTTCTGCACCCCCTGGACAGCTTCTCCACAGCAGGAATAGGGTGCAAAGGGGCTGGAGGAACTGCCACACCTTCACACCTTTCTGGTTCTGTAGTACAGTTCTCCAACTCACAAATAGGTGGCAACCTGTCCTCAGATGAGGCAGAAGCAAACAGAGTTAGAAAGAACATCCTGAGCACTAACTGAAGACACATCAGGGCAACGTTGGACCAGATCATCTCTAGACTCTGCAGTAGGGACATCAACAAACTCAGGTGATGGATATACCTTACCCCCAGCTATGTCGTTACCCATAAAGTAAACGCCGTCGGTGGGGAACGAGACGCGCATCACCTGTAAGAAGAGTCTTGTGATGATTTTAGTCTGTGGACTACTGCTGCTAGCCTTCTTTCATTATTGAGTCCTGGGACCAGCTCAGTTGACATACAGCCAAGACAAGGAAGTCCAATTAAAAAAAAAAAAATTAAAAAAAAATCACCTCGATGGGAAAATTCAAGACATCTTCAGTCGCTATAGTGACGTTGCCTACATAAATGAAGATGTGGCATGGTATGTTATTAGTCAGTTATTTTGTTCGAATTGTTTTATTGAATTTTCCTTTTCAAATCAGATATTTTTTCCTTGACAGTCGTTTGGCTCAAAATACTTTTTCTTCCTTGGAGCCCTTTTGATAGGTACTGATCACTGCAGATAGGGAACACCCCACAAGAGCTGCAGTTTTAGAGATGCTCTGACCCAGTCATCTAGCCATCTCAATTTGGCCCTTGTCAAAGTCGCTCAGATCCTCATGCTGCTCATTTTTCTGCTTCTAACACGTCAACTTTGAGGACAAAATGTTCACTTGCTGCCCAATATATCCTACCAACTGACAGGTGCCATGATAACCAGATAATTAGTGATAGATATCTCTCTCTATATCTATATATCTACATATCACATTTCAGTGGTCATAATGTTATGGCTAATTGGTGTATTTAGATTATCCTTTTGAAAAATTCCCTTTGTGTCTATAGCAGCTGTCAGACAAATACAGCCACAACAAAATAAATTAGGCTACAGTTAAAGACATACATTTAAAAGCAAAGTGCTCCACAACCACATTAAGAGTGTGACAAAATGTGGAACTGAACACTGGAAAGGGGAATGTTATGTAGTCCAGTTCTAATAGCAACTTGTACTCACCACAGAGGATGTGGGAGGCTGCACCACACTTTGGAAGTTTAACCTTGAGAAATACCTAAAAACAAAACAAGTTAGAGTACTCTCAAAATGACTACACAAATGAACGGAAGAAAACCAGGATCTGTCTGTCCACTCCAAACTGTCATGGCTTATGCATGAAGTATAATTATAGTCCTCTTCTGTATATTACACCTGTTTAAGATATTATATATTGTATCAACTTCAGTACACTCACAGTAATAGCTACTTGTTGGTTTGTCTTTTTGTACTTCTACTCAAGTTGGTGTTTAATATAGAACTTTTAGCAGACTTAGTATTTTTTTTACACTGCTGCACTGTTTTAATCAAGTTAAGGATCTCAGTACTTCTTCCACCACTATCAATTTGAGGCTTACAGGCCAGTGATCGATTACAGAAATCATCTGCTCTGTTTGAGCAGCTGGATAACAAAAGCACTTAACATAATGCATCAATTAGTTTGAATCACAAAGGAAAATATCCAGTCACACAGGACTTCTATCTAGGGTTTGTTTCTGAAGGGAGTGTCACTTTAAAAGGTAGGCGGTATCCTGACAGCAAACAAAGCAAACTTAATATAAAAAAATATAACTGCCGTATAATCATTTACACCGCTGAGCAGATTACAGTATTTCATCAGAAAATGTGCAAGTAACCTAGATAGACAGGAACAGTTTAGTGAATTGTGGTTGGCTTTCAAATTTGATCAGACGTTGGAAATATTTATCCCACGGAAACAGTAAGAAATATGTTTGTCTGTCTTCCTAATGTATGTCTACTACCGAACAGAAATGTAGGGCGTGTTTGGGTATTAAAATACTGGTTTCATTGGTTCGATAATGCTGTATTTTACAGTATTTACCAAAGAGACTGTAGGAGTAGACGTGCGACTATATGGCTTATTTTGTAAGAAGGCTTCTTGAAAGGTGAGGCGTCTAACCCACTAACTGCTTTTATATATATAAAAAAGATTTTATAGCAAGTGAGTTTAAGAACCGGTTTGCCACTCAGGGAAGCAAAAAGTACCATCGTTTTTAATACAAACGCATACTGTACCTGCCACAGCAGCAACATTGGTGAATAAAGGATTTTTAAAGTATAAATATAGCTATGTAGTCAGATGTGTAATGACCAAGCCTGATTTTTAAAATGCTCTGGAGTTTGCCATTGCATGTAATGAACAGAAAACCTTTAAAAAATATTTGCAGGACAAACTTGATAAGCTCCTTTCCTACTAAGTAATTCTGGATATTCCTGCATTCACTGAATCTATTAACAATCAGTCATATTTTGAACTGCTTACTTACCAACCGCTTCTAGTCAGACACTCAAATATCATTTGATTAGTTTCACATATTTTACAAAAATATTTGAATCACAAAATGAATCAAATATGTATAGTCCTATAAAATGGCTCTACAAAAATATACAACACATTTTTGTGATATTTGTGGGGAATCACGAGGATTTTACGGTTGTTTTGAGTTGTTTTACACTTACCACATGATGGCATGGCTTCCGTTGTGGGACCCAGGGGAAGAGATGGCGCAACAATTAATAATTTACCGGGCGGTTAAAGAACGGCAGGAAATAGAAATATTTGTACTTTTAAATTATATATTTAAACGAAAACGAAGTCAAACGTTAACCCAGAACAACCTCCTAAAAAGAAAGGAAGTGAAAAAACATTTAACTAAGCAAATCACTGATCCAATAAATAAATAACGCCATCCGTCCACTGAGGAAATAATGGTAACACACGACGAGCACCACACAGCTCTGCTCCACACCCGACAGCAACAGGACTCTATCTGGTGGTTTCAGCTTTAAAGCGATCCTCCTGATTGCTAAACTACTGCAGGTGTGCCTGACCAGTCGGAAGGGAGAGGGCAGTACCTGGAACAGGACGCAAGACAGCAGAGGCCAACCTGTGCTATACCGTTTTGACTTTTTTTGTTACTTTAATCTTCATTCTAGATGCGCACCACCTGTAAGAAGAGTCTTGTGATGATTTTAGTCTGTGGACTACTGCTGCTAGTCTTCTTTCATTATTGGAGCCCTGGGACCAGCTCAGCAGTTGACATACAGCCAAGACAGCGAAGTCCGATAAATAATCTTCTCGATGTGAAAATTCAAGACATAATCAGTGGCTATAGTGACGTTCCCTACCACATAAAGGAGGATGTGGCACGGTATGTTATCGTCAGTTATTTTGTTGGAATTGTTTTATTGAATTTTCCTTTTCAAATCAGATATTTGTTTCCTTGACACAGTCGTTTGGCTCAAACTACATGTGTGTGTGTGGCTGATAAGGAGACCTTTCAACTGCCATTCTCCAATCTGCTCTTCCCACGCGTGTGGGCCCATAACCTTGGTACCGCGTTCTTAGAGTCCCATCCTGACCCTGAGGGTACAAAGCGTCACCGAGCGCAGGAATACAGCAGCTTTCAGAAGAGGTAAAATATAATTGACACATTATTGAACTCAGTGAACCCACCCATGTGTAAACATGTAACTGTCTGTTTGACTATATAAACTGTTGTAAGATGATACCTGCTTCATAAAATTGTGAGAGAGTCCGTGTTAAGGGAGGATTTTGTCCTCTGACCTGCAAGCTTTAGTCAGGAATTGCTTAAGTTTGGAAAGACATTCCTGACTTACTGAATACACTCACACTGTTGTCTATTTAATGGCCTCGCCCACATTCTGGCTGTAAACTGGCATGCGCTTTGCTGTTTTTGGTGTCCTTTACCCGAATTTCATCTTGAATTTCCCTCGGGATAAATAAAGTATCTATCTATCTACCTATCTATCATTTGAACTGGGGTTATTTGCAATGCTCAATGCATGGTAGTTATTAAGACCATGCACTGAATGCACATAAGTAACCCGGTTTCTGTCAGCTTTCTAAAGTGAACTGATTTCTTTTATGTCATGTAAACAGGAAGTTGTGCAAGTTTGGACAGGAAAAAGGTGTGCACGGTTGTATTAACTGTGGACTGAGCCTTCTCTGTGTCTCTTCTCTCTCTGTCAAACTATAGAAGTGAGCAATTCCTGACATAAATCAGGTTGCTGAAAGTAAATTGGATTGGTGTTAATTGCACAGTGATGAATCAAAGTACTTTCCTCTCTAATATGTTCTGAATGTAAAGGTCCTACAATCCTGCAGATGTGCTGATTATAGCTGAGGCCAACAATCCTCTTCAGTATCCTACCCAGGGCGTGGAGGTGCGACCCCTCAAAACAATCATCATTCCTGGTAAAAGCATATTCTACATGACATGACATGACATGAAACTGATAGTTTAAACAATACATCTTCACCTTCACCTTTTGGTGCTGCTTTTGCTATTTAAGTCTTTGTTAAAATGATAAAGCACCCTGTGTTGATATCACCAGTAATAACTGCTCTCTTTCCATAGGTTTGGGTCTTAAAGAAGAAAAAAGACCAAACCATACGGTAATTTCTTCATTTTGGTGATTACATTGTGGTTGACATACCCATTTTTTCTGTCTAAATATTTTAGACTTTTTGTGTGTAACAGGTATATTTGACAGCAACACTGGGGACTTTTGATGTGGCTGCTACAGTGGACGGAGTTTCTGTTAAAGGAGAGGGAGATAAGCACATGACACTGTCGAGTCCTCTTCTCTCTGCCCTGAATAGGCAGCTGCAGTTTGTCACCTATACAAACACTGTGTTCCATCCCAAGACAGCAGATACAGGTAAACTTAGCATGTGGACGTATCTTTATCCTAAAAGTAGAGTGTTGTGTTTACCTATTCAACCTAATAGAGTACTCAGTGGTAATACATTACATTACACATCACATTATTTTGGATAGATATGTAATGAATGACATTATGGTAAATGGGTTAAAGATGTTATGGGTTCTTTTTTTATTATTAATATTATATGGTTACTTTTAATAAACACCAAAAATAAAACATCTCTGGGCTTAAGTGAACAGGACTCAACTCAAAAGGGAGAGAGATGAAGCAAGGTTAGATGTGACAAACACTGCTTTCACAATATCTTTCTAAACAGGAAGGTTGGAAAGACATTATGTTTTTGCAGTTAGGCGTGAGGCATCCAACCACTAGGACCACTTATGTCATATCCTGGCTGAGTGGGTGGAATTCTCACACAAAGTTATCTGCATCAAAGTTTCAACATTTTGGCTGGCGAACCCGTCATGCAAACTTTATGCAAAATATATAGTGCATGGGCTAGGTAGTGTAGAAGAAAGCTTGATGTTAATTAGGAGTTTAATAGGAGTTCAAATTCCTCTTTTGCTCTGATAGATATAATTATTTTTTTAAACAAAAAAACATAAAATAACAAATAACAACTAGAAGTGTTATTGTCATGAACATTTTCAGTTTTCTAGACCGAATGCGAATATTCCCACCCTCTTGGGAATATTCTACATTAACTAGCGCCTGACAGAGTGTGTATATATAAGGGTTGCCAACATTCAGCTTCTGGCATTAGGCACCTACTTGCAGGAAATGTGCCTTGCTCTCATGCTACTCACATTGTATTGTAGTTACAATAGGAGACACACAAACCTTATCACAAAGAGTCAGTCAGGAATGTCTCAAACCAACAAGGAACCTTTGGACCTGTGACTGTGGAACGCCTCCCATGGTTTATCACTCTTAAGTATAGTAGAAATGGCTCAGGAGTGCTACATGTCTGTCTGCAGCCCTCTCAAAGCCAACAGCAATGAAGTCAGTGACAAAGCATAGGCAATTAAAACTTTGCATAGTTTAACCATTAAAAATAACAATAACAAATAGGTTTATTTCTTTTTATGAATTCTGAAACCTGAACAGTTGTTGTTTTGTTCTGCAGTTCAGTTTGCAACTAAAGATCATCAGTCATTTTTCACCATTAAAGTTGGACATGCAACCATACCAAAACTTTACAACTCTGGATACCAAGGAGGTTTGTGACCTTATATATCGTTATCAGTTTTATTTTGATGCAAAGTGTCACAGAAGGTCACTTCATGGGATCTTTTTATTTACTATATGTGTTTCTTGTTTCTACATAGAGTACAATATTAGTGCTCTAGTTACCATCGCCACCAAGACCTTTCTACGCTATGACAAACTCAAAGATCTCATCGACAGCATACGGCAATATTATCCCACCGTCACCATAGTGATAGCAGATGATAATGAACACCCTCAACCAGTGCCCGGGCCTCACATTGAACACTACACCATGCCATTTGGAAAGGTAAAGTTAATGTCTCTATTAAGTATCATGCATTGTGATTATTAAACAGTGTGGTTCATGATTGTTGAAACACTGCATCACTGGCGAAGAAAGCCCAGCGGCGCCTCTACTTCCTCCGAAAGCTCCCCCACCCATCATGTGCACATTCTACCGGGGCACCATTGAAAGCATCCTGTCCAGCTGCATCACTGTGTGGGGCGGGAGCTGCACTGAATACAGCAGAAAAGCACTACAACGCATAGTGAACACAGCTGGTAAGATCATTG
>NW_023339707.1:12980908-12983853 GCF_004916995.1 Morone saxatilis
CTGGTGCCCCTCCCTTCCTTACAAGACACTTAAATCACCCCCCCCACTACTGAGAACTATAACTACTGTAAGAACTATAACTACTGTAGAACTGTGTTACTGTGTGTTGTGTTACTGTGTGTGTGTTACTGTGTGTTACTGTGTGTTGTTACTGTGTGTGTACTGTTGTGTGTGTGTGTGTGTGTGTGTTAACTGTGTTTTAAACTGGTGTGTTACTGTGTGTGTGTGTGTGTGTGTGTGTTTTACTGTGTTACTGTGTGTGTTACAGTGTGTGTGTGTGTTACTGTGTTTACTGTGTGTGTGTTACTGTGTTTACTGTGGTTACTGGTGTGTGTTGTTACTGTGTGTGTATTACTGTGTGTTATGTGTGTTACGTGTGTGTTACTGTGTGTTACTGTGTGTGTGTTACTGTGTGTTACTGGTGTACTGTGTGTGGTTTACTGTGTGTTACTGTGGTTACTGGTGTGTGTGTGTGTTTTTGTTTGTGTGTGTTACTGTGTGTTACTGTGTGTGTGTTACTGTGTGTTACTGTGTGTGTGTGTGTTACTGTGTTACTGTGTGTGTGTGTGTGTGTTACTGTGTGTTAAACTGTGTGTGTTGTACGTACGTATCCTCCTGCTGTTGGATCCAGGGTGAGTAATATATCTGCAGGTACTGGTCCGTGGTTGAGCATGCGGCTGGTTGGCAGAGTGACTAAAAGCAGACAGGGGTTGTGACCTGCAGACATGAACGAGCTCACACACTGTCTCTATTGAAGGACGAGGTCAACGTATGTTCAAGCTCCCACTGAGTGAAAACAGGGGGTAACTCACCTCACAGGTCACAGCGATCTGGGTTTTAGGTGAAGCTTGAGGCCAACCAGAACGTCGGTGGGGGGAACCGCAGACCATCCTCTCCAGGTCTGCTCATCAGGTCTCAAAGAAGGGAAGTTCAAAAAAGAGTTGTCCGTCTACAGAGCAGCCTTCAGCTCCTGGGACCAACAAAAACAAAGAACAGATATCAGACAAGACAAAGACAGACAGATATCAGACAGACAGACAGACAGATATCAGACAGACAACAATATCAGAACAGACAGATATCAACAGACACACAGACAAGATATCAGACAGACAGACAGCAGATATCGACAGACAGACAGATATCAGACAGACACACAGACAGATATCAGACAGAAGACAGACAGATATCACAGACAAGACAAAAGACAGAACTCTGTAACCTGAATTATTGTGATAAACAGAATTCATTTACAGTAATTTAATAATCTTCTAAATTATTCTCAATAATCATCAAAACACTAATCATAATTTTTAATAATTAGTTTTTATTCAGTTCAAAGAGACTTTATTTAATGTCCGTCTACAAACATTGTTGATATAAATTACAATTAAATTAACAACTGAATGTAAAACAGAACACTTTATTATCAACTTTATGTTTTGCATGTGAAGAATTGACAATAAATCTGACTTTGACTTTGACTTTTTATCTGGACAGGGCTGGTTTGCGGGTAGAAACCTGGCAGTGTCTCAGGTGACCACCAAGTATGTGCTCTGGGTGGATGATGATTTTATCTTCACTGCAAACACCAAGTTGGAGAAGATGGTGGACATCCTAGAGAAGACCACTCTGGATCTGGTGAGATGCATGCCTAGATACAGTACAATGTGTGCGGCAGATATCTGCTGCGTTGATGCCTGGTCCCTCTTGTCCTCTACTTTGGTATGGTATTGGTATGTGATGGCACTGGATGGTCTCACATTGTTTTTACTGATTTGTGAAACACTTTCCCCTAACGTGCTACATATGTAGATAAACTTACCTTACAGTTAACTGTCCGATGTTTTCAACCTATAGACATCTGCAGTCACTTGACAACATGCCTGATGATGCTCTGCCAGGCCTATGCTGCAGTCCTGTTTAGTGTGCTTATTGTGAGAGCTTGAGAGGATTAAGCTCAGGTATCAAGAACGTTTCGTTTTCAAACTCTTGTTCAACTCAAAGTTGCCTTGTCTGTATGGTTAGGATCAATGTACAGCGGCATTATCACTGCAATTTTAGAGAAATTATACATATAAAAAAGACCCAAGTCCTACACTATTATACCCAATATGATGAGTCCAACACACCTTAAAAGTTGGCACTCATACTCACTGTTTCATTTCCAATCCAATTTGCTGGAGTGTAAAGCCAAAAGTGAAATGTTCTGCTTCTAACAGATTGATTTCTTCAGAATATCTGCAGCAGGGAGTTGTGCCAAATTAAGTTAATTCAACCTGACAGTTTTGAATATATTTTTACAGGGTGAGCTTTCAGTTTTTTGCATGATAAATCTTCTTATGCCTCAACTTCGCTGTGACACCATGGTGTCCTGGAAAAGCACTTTATTGGTCATTATTCAACAGAAACGAACAGTTGGTCGGCCACTGAGTTGGTTGCACGTTTGACTCAAAGGTCAAAGCTTATTGTGACCTCAAAAATTGATTTTAGCTATAATTTAAGAATGAATTGTTCGATTCCAGTTTTCACACATGTTGGTGTTATTAGAAACTACGATGAAATGAAGAGTGACACTCATCATTAAGCAGTAAGCATTTCATGTATAATTTGTTCCAATATTGTTGCTGTCTTGATGATTTCAGGTTGGTGGTGCAGTGAGAGAGGTGACCGGCTACACTGCAACATACCGTCACACCATTTCAGTGGAAGAAGGGGGAGAGGAGGGCGACTGTTTACATATCAGAAATGGCTACCATCATGTCATTGAGGGATTTCCCAACTGTGTGGTAGCTGATGCCGTCATCAACTTCTTCATGGGGAGGACAAACAAGGTGCAGCAGGTGGGCTTTGACCCCCGCCTGGCACGGCAGGCTCATCTAGGTGAGTAATATCTGCTTTCAAATATATTAACATAGCAGTTTATACACTGATCAGCCATAACA
>NW_023339707.1:12983878-12988355 GCF_004916995.1 Morone saxatilis
CCACGGCTATTGGCAATAACTCGGGACCAGAAGCATCCCACCTGATACTCACACTTTGCTTCTTTTCCCAGGCACTGCTTTGTCTTTCGCCCTCCCGTTGCTTCCAGGCCATCAGCCCAGGATTGTTGCTGTCGCTTTCTCCTTGCTTTTCCCCTCTCGTTTGACTCTTAGCACCCCGGCGTCTTTTCTTTCCGCCAACTGTTCACATCTTTTCACAGTGCTCCCCTAACCATCCCTGCCCACTTGAAGAATTGCTTCAGACCTTCTTCTACAGGCCCTTTGCCCGAGAGGCTCGCCAGGCATTTCGAAATGGCCTCTCCTCGCGCCTCGCCCCTGGCGAGAAATAAACACAACACCACCTGCTTTAACCAGAACACCATAACGAACCAACAAAACAAACGAAAACCCAGATACCGTTACAAAAAAATATCTAAAAAAATAACAATAATATACATACACTTAGTAAAACACAAAAAAGCAACATAACACAACACGAAAAACGAAAAAAAAAGAGAAAAAACCACCAAAAGATAAAAAGCAAAAAAACAAAAAATAGAAAAAAAAAACAAACACCAAAAAAATAAATCAGAAAAAAAAAAAAAAAAAAAAGAAAACAAGACATCACGAAAACAAAATAGAGATACTCAGCAAGACCACTGGGGAAGGGCAATATAATATAGAAAGAGACGTTAGGCACACAAAACCAACACTTACAACAGTTAAACCATAAGGTTGGAGCACCAAGAGAGACATTACCGGTCAATCAAAAAGGCACGGGAAATACAGAGGAGCGCCAAAAACAGAGACCTATAGGATCAAGAAGACAGAGAGGAATCAAATGATGGAAAAGGTCAAAAAGTCAAAAGGTCGAATGAACGAACAAATCCACCTCTGAAAAATTTCTCACAACATCCTAAGCGACAACCCTGAGCCCCTCAAAAACACACAAACGCCGGACGCGTACGCGCGTCCCTCCAGTCAGGCCGCCGGGGCACGTTGCCCGCGGCACCCCGCCGCCATCGGCTCTGTTCCCCGCCGCCACCAAACCTACATCGCCCACAAGTTAACCCCCACGCGCGTCAACTAACGGGGCAGACCCTCGGGCAATCTTTCTAAGCTCCATTCAACCCCCATTTTAATCACTTGCGAGACAACAAATAGCCAAATCCCCGCATGTCACCCTTCCGCCGCGCACCGCCCACCTGCAAACAACCAAGTCTGGAGAGAACGATGGCTGGACATCCTAAGAGAAAAGACCACTCTGGCATCTGGTGAGATGCCATCGACCTCACCCACGTACACTCACGGAACTGTGTGCGGCAGATACTCCTCGCTGCGTTGTCGACTGCTGGCCTTCCTCCTTGTCTCGTACCTCTTCGTATCGGTATTTCCCGGTATGCTGATCGGCACTCGGATACGCCCCGCCTCTCCACATTGTTTTTACTGAGTTTGCTGAAACACTCTTCCCCTAAGACGCTGCCTCACATACTCGCTCAGTCGCATAAACTGTACCCCTCTAGCACCGCTCTAACCTGTCCGATGTTTTTCAACCTATAGTACATCTGCAGCTCACCTTGACAAGACATGCCGTGGATGATGGCTCCTGCCAGGTAATGCTGGCGAGCTCCTGTTTCAACCGCTGTGCCGTTATTGTGAGAGCTTTGAAGAAGGGACTTACGCTGCAGGTACTAGAACGTTTCGCTTTTCAAACTCCTCTGTTTCCACCCTCGCAAGTTGCCCTTGTCCTGTATGGTTAGGATCGCAATGTCACGCCCACCGCGGCATCTCATCACTCCGCAATTTCTAGAGAAAGTTATACATATACCCGAACCAATCGACCCAAACGCACCCACAGGCCTTTAAACACCTGCAGTTAGGTAGAACCACTTGCCCGTGCAAGCCCCTACCATATAGAAAAGGTCCGAATCACACCTTGTTCTCCTTCGAAAAAATGTTTGGTGCACATACACATGACAGTCGGACTGCCATGTTCCTCCACTTCTCAGATCCATACTGGTCTCATTCCTTGCTGGATTGTTGGTGGAGGGCACACCGCCCAAAAAGATAGATAATGTCAACTCTGCTTCACCCTAGAGAGGAAGATTTGATTTCCTCGTGTCAGAATCACTCCTCTGCAGGAGAGAGCTTAAGTCGCCAAGATTATCAGTGTTTAACCCGTTCAATCACCTAGCACACCGTCTTTCTCGAATATATTCACGTTATAACAGGGTGCAGCTTTCAGTTTTCTCTTGCATCCATCGACAAACCAATAATTTCGACTTTTAGATCCGCCTGGATCAAAAGTTCGCATCGTGCGACAGCCATATCCGGTTGTCCCCTGGAACAATTATGCGCACTTTACTTCCCGGTCTATTTTTAATTCAATGCACGATAAGACACTAAGTGTGGCACTCGAGGTTCCGCCCACCTGAGTTGGTTGCCCACGTTGACCTCAAAGCCTCAACAACGCTCTATTGTGACCTCAAAAATTGATTTTAGCTATAATCTCTCAAGCAATGAACTTGTTCGATTCAGGTTTTCCACACACTGTTTGCGGTGTTATTGAGAAACCTACGATGAAACCGATGAAGAGTGACACTCATCATTAACACGCCAGTAAGCATTTCATCCGGTCATCAGAAAAATTAATGTTCCAATTATTGTTTTTCGCTGTCTTTTGAGAATACTTTCAGGTCTGCCGTTGGATGGCAGTGAGACGACGTGACATCTTTACACTGCAGACATACCGTTACACCCACCATTTCAGATAGTGAAGGAGAAGGGAGCAGAGAAGGAACACAGGTTTTGGGAACTGTTTACCCAACTAATGATTCATTTCATATTTCAACAGAAAAATGCTACCATTCTCATAAACATAAGCCTACATTTTGAGGCGCAAATTTTCCCAACTGTGTGGTAGCTTTGATGCGTCATCAACTTCCTTCATGCGGGAGGACAAACAACCGGGAAGTGACAGCGAGATGGCTTTGGGACCCCGCCTGGCCCACGGCAAGAGATCTGTACCATCCCACTTCTCATTCTAGGTGAGTAATATCTGCTTTCAAATAGTATTGAACATAGCAGTTTATACACCTGATCAGCCATAACATTATGACCACCTGGGCACCCCTGGTGGTCCATAATGTTATGCAGCCCCATACCAACAAACTGTGATGTATTGTGTGTTCTGACACCTTTCTATCAGAACCAACATTAACTTTTTCAGCAATTTGAGCTACAGTAGCTCGTCTGTTGGATCGGACCACACGGTTATTTACTTTACCTGTCAGTGGTCATAATATTATGGCTAATCGGTGTATTAAGCTATTTTCTCTATGCAGTACAGCTGTGAACACACTGTTGAGTTGTTTTAGATTGGAATGTTGTAAAAGAAACAAACCAAAGGAAATCTAAGCAAAGATTGTTCAAAACTACATTTTCTTTTGACACTGCAGAGTTCTACATCGACGCTCTGGGCATCCTCCACATTGGCTCCTGTAGTGATGTCATAGTAAGCCACGCATCAAAGATCAAACTACCCTGGAGTAAAACAGACACAGAAAAGGCTTACGACAAATTTCGCTATTCTTCTTCCAAGACAAATAGTAACATGCATAATGAAGTCTACTACTTCAAGAACAGGTTTAAGTGCATGACCAGTCAGTGAAACCCAGGGATTCCGTGTGTCTGTTTACTGCTAATGTGAGGAAAAAAGGGAAATAAGTGTTGGCAAAGAGAAGAAGTCTACTGTTGTAGTACTTGCTGTTAAACAGATTGGGTGGACAGATTTAGGCACTTTTTCAAGTCACTAATGTAAGAGTACTTACAATAATGGAAATTCACCACAAGCAACTTTGTCTGCTTAGTGTTTTTTTTTTTATTGTAATAAAATCAAATATTGTCCCATTCCATGGATCTTCCCATTCTGAAATTGTAACAACATTGCTGGTCCCTCTAAAGAAATGAGCCGCCACAACTGAAAACAAGCCCAGTCAAATGAAAAACACAGTTTATTAGTTATTACTAACTTGCTATTTATCATGGTTTTGCTACTCAGGGAACATGTCATGTTCATAAAATGTTTTTGAATGTATTGCGAGGCTCCAAAGAACAAAGTGACGAAGTGGTGTGAGTATGTATTGCTGAGCAAGCAAACTAGGTTGTAAGGTAAAGGTTGTAAACTGAGTATTTATATTACACTGCTGTGCAGTTTCTGGAGTTATCATTTGCACTTTGCTCTGTTGCTCTGTTAGTCAGACTGAAATTGAATTCCCTTTCTGCCATATATATATATGAGAGAGAGAGAGAGAGAGTTCACTCTTTTATTTTTTATTTTTATACACAGGCTGAAATACACACTTTATGCACTTGTGGACATGCATCAGGGAGAGAGATGGTGGATTGATGGGCTGCCACGTTAGCAGCGCCCATGAGCAGTGTCTAGGGGTTAGGTTGCCTTGCTCAAGGGCACATTGGC
>NW_023339707.1:12988414-13000650 GCF_004916995.1 Morone saxatilis
GTGGTCTGTGGGACTTGAATCGGCAACCCTCCGGTTCCCAAGAGAAGTCCCTACAGACTGAGCTACTGCCGCCCATTTATAAGTAATATTAACATACTTAAGTATCTACACCTTTAAATTGTCTCATATTTATAGTTCATGTATCATTTTATCAGCTCTTTTCCTGTTACTCACTCAAAATCCACATGTCATCTGATCAGTGCTGCAACATCCACCTGACTCTTCATGATAATAACACTTGTACACTCCGTCTGCAATCCTACACACACCCTAATTTAAAAGACATACTTTATTTACTCATTCGTGTGCACATTATGTTGCATGCACTCATTGGAAACCATTATAACTCGACTTGTAGACTTTTTGTTGTTGTGTTCTGTGCAAAATACAGTAAAATAAAAAATTTAAAGATTTGAAAAAAGGTTTTCCTTGCAAATAAGTATCTGTCTCTTTGGTGTCTGTCTCTTTTGTAGCACTAAAGTATAACTTCATAATGTTTATTTCAGCACTGTGGTCACTGCAGTCTTAGGCCTCTATTTGCATGAGTGTGGTTGTGTGTGTATGACGGAGACATTCATATTTTCCCAGGGACCTATTTTCAGTTGGTCTTACGTTCCCAGGGGTCCTATTTTACCCAGATGTATATGGCACATAAAGGGAACATGAAAAGGAGTCATGTGTTCCTCCTTTCTGGGGGTAAGGATAGAGAGTTAGGGAACTTAGGACCCTGGGAACACAGGACCGTGGGAACTTAGATAGCTCCTGTGTGTGACTGTGCATAATGTTAAAGTTAATACATTTTATCATGTGACCTGTTTTTAATATGGTTACAGATGACTGACTGCTGTGATTATGTTTTTGTCATTCTTCACCAAGGTTACAAAATAATGGCCATTATCTGACATTACCTCACAGCTTCAATATGAATACCCACAACTTCAATATGAATACCAACAACTTGTTTCTTGTGTTCATGTTTGGTTGTCTGGGGATGTTCAAAAATGAGAACATAAATACAGTTACAGCAATGGTGAGTGGTAAGTAATTAAGTACATTTACTCAAGTACAGTACTTAAGTAATTTGAGGTAGCTGAGTATTTCTATTTTATGTAACTTTACACTTCTACACCGTTACATTTCATTCAATATTGTACTTTTAACTCCACTACATTTATTTGACAGATAAACTTACTGGTTACTTTGCAGATTCAGATTTTACATTAGAAACATATGATTAGCAGATAAAATACACTACATTATTACATATTACACCTGTGGACCACCAACAGGGTGTTGTTCTGGAGAAAGTTGATTGGTGAGTGTCATTTCCAGGTCGTCAAATTTCATCGTAAATTTATAAATTGCAACTACACAAACGAAACGTGGCCCCGACATATGCTGACATGCCCTTATGGGAGTCTCATTGGATGAGGCGGTATTACAAAATATCTTCCCCAGAGAGAGATGTTTTGGATGACAGGCTCAACACTATGCCCCCCCTTCTTTGGAGAAGGTCTGACCCTTAGGTTGGAAACTAAGATAGTTAACTGTATATAAAGTAGTTGTACCTAAAGCTACAATAATAAAATGCTGCTTTCACACTGTTGCATCAGTATTAATCTAATAATGTCATACATTATAAATGTATCAGTCAGCAGGAACAAGCACACTTACCTTTGATACTTTAAATGCATTTTGCTTATAATACTGGTGCACTTTTGCTTGTGTAGGATTTTGAATGGACTCACTGGACTCATTACTATATGACACCTGACTCTGTCACTAGAAAGTCATGTGACCCTTCATCCGGGTTAAAGAATATGCTGCCATTCCAGTGTTTATCCACAAGATGGAAACAAAAGATCAGTGAAAATGCCACACAAGTTGAACTATCCTCTGCTTTGTCATGAGCAACCTAACATTATCATTATCATAATTGTTATTATGATTATTATCAGTAGTAGTAGTAATAGTAGTGTCAGTAGAGGTAGTAATAGTAGTATCATTTCATAGTAAAGTTATTATGAGCACTCTTGGTTGGAGAGTATTTTTATTTGTTTTATTCATTATTATTATTATTATTATTATTATTATTATTATTATTGTCTGTTTTCCAGAACCATATTATTCCACTGTAATCCACTTTTTTACTGTTTAATGTTGGGGGTTTTGTTTTGTTTAATTTGTTTTCTGTTTTTTTTTATTTAGCGATTTGTTGGTCAACTAACACAACTAAAAAGTGCATGCTATACACATCACCTTTTTCAAAAGTAAATCAAACACTTTGTCATTAAATTGCTGACCTTCCTGGTGGAGTTTGCAGGGTTACTTTTTGAATATGTGCTTCTATGTGTGTGTATGTGTGTGTACATGTTAGTAGGTCTGCCGGTAGAATCTGGCTTTGTAAACATTTGGCCAGAGCCTTGTGTACCGTGTTCTAATTGAAGTGGACTACTTCTTGCCAATTAGTGAAACACTCCTTTAGCTTTAAAGGGAAAACCCAAAGGGTACAGTGTCTAGAGGCCTCTTTGAAATATGCACTGGAAAAAAATAATAACTTGGCTATCCAACATCAAGCAAGGAAATAATTAGGGTTTTTTCCTTTTTTGTCCTGGTTTTGAACTCACACTACGCGTAGTTTTATCAGGTCAAGGTAACAAGAATATGATGAGGAGCAGTGGGAGGAAAACCTTTAACTGTTGGACAGCAGAGGGCAGCATGGTGGTAAGGTAAGATGTTGCTTTCAATTACTGTAATGGTGTTTACTACCACTGGTAAAACACATCTTAAATATAACAGAAGATTTTGTGAGAATTGTCATAAAATGTGCAAACTCTTCCTTTCTGTCGAAAATGGTCGACACACTGGATCAGATAGTTTTACATAATGTAGTTGCAACTTTATGTATTTCTCAATGTTTGCAGTTATACAAATATAGATTAATTGTAGCTTGCTTGTTGCATATTGAAGTTTTTTTAAATGCATGTTGAGTTTTTCCCCTTTCTTTGCCTCTGTTGTCATTTGAATCCTGCATTTTTCATTTTTCATCGTATCTCAGTGCAGACACACTAGTCTACAGTATCTCACCAAATACAAAGGCTGCTCTTCTTCTCTCTTCAAAAGTGGCGTGCTTCACATTCCACACAGTGTTTCCCCCTAAAATGTATTCATACTTAATAACCACACCAACCCTAATGTTGATGTAGAAACCCAGGATTAAATTCGCTCTGACATGTTAAATTTAGTTTTAATTCACATAGAAGTTTTGTTTTTGGAGACATATTTATTGTCAAAACAGCCACTGGATGGCACAGTTGCTGACAAATACAAGAGTCATTCATAAAATATTTTGTGCAGTCTCTCTGGAGTCAAAAGACAGAACATTTTAAGGCTGGATGACATTTACTGTACACAGTTGCATATTCAAGCACATATTTCAAAAGATATAAATATACAAAGTATTTTAACAAACTATTCAGTGCACTTTATATGTATCTGTATTGCAAACAACAAACAGAAACTAAATAAATATTACTATGGTAATATTCCAGCATATATGACAATAAAGAACAGAACAACTGTTAAACAAAACAATTCATATCTGCCATATACGGTTTTATAGTAATTGGTCACAAATTACATATTTGTTTTTCTGATTTATTTACACTTAATATATGATGAGATTGTCTGTTGTGGAATTATTTTATCAACTTTATTCAAATCCCTCTGATATAATGACTAATGTCAGATTAAAGTCCGCCGGGAGTCCAAACTGGTAACACTGTAATGTAATCATTATTGTAATTCATAACGTAGTGCTACAACAGGCTACTGCTTCTTTGAAATGCTGGTATACAGTACAGTTTGGACCAAATGCTGGAGTGCTGCTATACAGCTGAGACACAATCTCTGTTTATAGAACATAAATTGTAATGTCCTCTGACATTTTAGTCCCACACACTTGGCTGAAGGAAGCATGACTCATCACTGTCATCAAACCCAAACAGTCGTGGTGCTCTCTGGAGGTTTTTCCTAAAGCAGACAACAGCAGTATCGTGATGACAATCAAAGTAATTAGAAATAAAAGCCTTTTGTGTATTTGTGAACAATCCTGCTTTCTAGCTCACCTTCTGCTGTTGAATATACGTCACAGCATCATGAACAGTCACGAAAATATGTTGAGGGTTCATGTAGTTCATTAGACCACTTGATGTGAGGATTTTTAGGACGCTCTCTAAGGAGATGGAAATCATCTATGAGTATTTGTTTAATGCAAGTGAATTTTGACATATGTAATAAGTAAAAAAAAAAAAACTCTCCTTAAGGTAGTACAAACAGAGAATACAGCATGAAAACTATCAGGATAGGAATAATTCGGATGCACAGGCCTTACCATTGCAGTTTGCCAAATATACGTGGACTCCAACTTTCTGGCATTCAGTACACATCTGCAAAAAAAACAAAACCAGTCAATTAACACAATGTTTGAATAAATACAGTGAAGTTTGAAGCTTTGTCTCGCTTTAACAGACTGACCTGTGTGAAGAGTCTTGCTCCAGCAACATCGACAAATATCACACTGCTGCAATCAATCAACACTGCCTGAACATCATTCTCAGATGTTTCTAGAGAAAAGAAAAAAAAAGGAAATTGAATTTTCTTTGCAAAAAAATGTAATTGCCAATCACTGTTGTAGATGTCCTCATTCAAAACGAGAACATCTATTTATGGTTTTTGGAACTGTGTTAATCATCCAGACAGAAAAACCTAAATGTTTTCATTACTTACCAGATTTAAAGAACTCATTTTCTGAAGAAAATGATGTATTTGCAATGCCTCTTTCCTAAAGAACAATGTAGGGGAAAAAAACAATAAGATCCTGTAATTAAATTGGCTTTTACAGTGTAAACTGTATATTCTAACTCAGCTCATTCAGCAATTGCAGAAGTCATACCACGGTGTTGACAGTGGCCTCTCTCTCCCGTTTCTCCAGGGCTTTCCGTGCCTTCTCCCAGCTGCGGATCTTCTCTGGCGTCAGGCCCAACAGCCTGCTCATCTCCTCCCTGAAGAAGTTACGGTTGCCATAATAGATAGGCCCGTTGTAAGTCAAAATCTTCACTCCAGGCACTTCATAGCACTGAAAGGAAAACAGGATGGTCTCAACTTCTTTCTAGGACACACGGCATCGTCTCCAAAATTATGATTATCACTTGTTGAAATAAGAAATTAAGATTTTAATGTGCCTCAAATTTAAGATTTAAGACCCGGTTCAGTGTACTGAAAGATAATGTCTTATTTTTATTTGTTAAATTAAATGAAATAGCATTAAGCAGTAAGAGTGTCCTCTCACCTTGCTGTGGTTCTCCAGAGGTCTGTAAATTTCTGTGTTGCTGGCCCGACCAAGCACTGAACAACCAGCCCTGTTGAACCATGAATCATCAGTTTATACTGAACACATTATAACAAGTGATCTGCAAAGCATGACGGGTATAAAGTGATTCTTTGTTTCTCTGATGGATTTTAGTTCAGAGTTCCATAATAGATATAAAACTTTCAGTGTTTTTTTCAATTCTAATTTGTTTTTGGGGTATTATAATTAGGGGTGTCCCCCCTCCGATATTATCCGGCCGATATTCACATAAAAATATGTAATACGGCCGAATTATCGGTATCGGGTTTTTAAATAACCGATGTTTGTTCCTGTAGGCTTGCAGGCATTTCGCGAGTCCTGCCATGGAACGGCAGCAATGGGACTATTACCCGGCGCGCCGCTACGATGACGTATAACAGCTACGGTAGAACTGGCTCTGGTTGCTAACCCGTGCTAAACACAGCAAAACACTTTAAAAGCTGAATGATTTTAATATTAACAACCAAAATATAGTGCCAATGCAACCGTTTCCTTAACCAAACTAAACAATTGGCTTTAGAATTTACATTAACACCCTCCCCTTCCAGGTGCGCATAATACAATTAAACACAGTTAAGCCAAAGCTGGCCGCTTAGCTAGGCGATTAAGCCGCTACGGGCTCCCTTTCAGTGTAAATTAATACAATGAAAAGTTGAAGTTTGTTCCTTATTTTGAAACAGACGCCTGTTTCATTTGGGAAGCCATGTTGCATTTATGTATGCATCGCAGTGGGTTAGGGGCGTGGCCCCATGTCGCTGGCTTTTAAATGCCCCCTGCTCGGACACTCATACTTGTCTCTTTTGAGAACAATAACTAAGCGAAGGTCCGCCTTTTGACCCAACATTACCTGTATTTCGTTAGTTTATACTTGTTGGCTAAAAATGTGTGTCAAAATAAGTAAATTTCATTGGTTATTCCATTTTCGTGTGACCTATCCCACAACAATCGGTAATTTTTAATATTTAAATGAGCCCCATGTGTTGATTCTACAATCCCACGCTTCTCAGCCCAGAAGAAAGGAGACGAGCGACCGTATGTTGGACGAATATTCTGAAAAATGCTCCATTCCCTCGAGCATGTATTAGAGCAAAGACTTGCCAAAGCCTATACCATACATTACATAAGCACCCCACCCATACATCACATACAAATAAGGTGCTTGTAGTTTTAACGCCCTTTATCTATCCAGATAAAAACCATTAAGCAAACAGTTTCTGTATGATGTTTATTAGACCTATGTAGATCTGAATTGAAAGCCAGGTTGTCATGAGCTTGTATCCTTGTATAGTTTATTATTAGCTATGTGGTATGTGTTGCACCTTATGTAATCTGGTGGAAAAAACCCATTAAAATTTAAAACCGAATCATACCAAACAAATATCCTGCTTGCGTGTCCGCCGTGTATGAAAAAGTGTCCTCCCCCTTTTTGATGTGAAATGGAGAATGGCCACCTACCAGTGTGCATCCACAATAAACATTAGGCCATACGATGTTGTTAAATTCCCACCAATAGGAGATAAGTGTTATGTTGTTACAGTTTTTTGGTGTAAAAAGCCTGCATATAATCGGTATGCGCCGGGGTGATATCGGTATCGGACAATTGAGAGTTTGGACCAATATCGGAATATGCGGATATCGGCAGAGAAAGCCAATATCCGGCACCAAATATCGGACATCCCTAATTATAATCCCTATAAAACATACTTTTACATAGTTCTTGCTTACAACAGAGCATTTGGCAAGAGCACCATAGTATTCGTGCAATGGAAATGGAAAATGTACCTTTGTGTGCGGCAGATGACAGTCATCATAGAGAAAACCACCCCAATCGCTAGGCCAAGGTCCACATTAAGTACCACTACAGACAGCCAGGTTACCACCCAAACCATCTACACAAAGACACAAACATAATGATGTATTGTCATGTCAGGATATAACAATTAACAATTAACAATGGAACGATGAAAATTATGGTTCATTCCCTCCAAGCAATCTGTGTGAAAGTGGAAAGATGAAGGTTATTCATCTCATGCTACCTCTTCTCCAATATATTGCTATACCAATCAAAGTCCTTACAAAGTCAATCTTGCTGATTCTCCACAGCTCAGGTAGGTCCTGGAACTGCAAGAACATCTGCCTGAGGCTGGTAACGTTGATGCATGCCAGTACTGCCTGGGGAGAGAGATAAAGGATGAGATAAGTGCACTTTCCTTCTTTTTTTCTCTCTCTGTCATGCTTGTAGAGATACACACATATAAACACACCTTGGGTAGGAAGTAGAACAGTGGTCCAATCAGCAGCAGGACAACCAGAACAACCAGACTGGTAAACAAGCCAGAGAGCTGCAGGACACACGACACACAACCCTTACTGGAAATCCCAATGTGTCTCATAAGCTTTGCTCCCTACTTGGGGCCTATTCTGCATTGTTTTGGATATAAATGCACTCTTAGGTTTTAAGTAATTTCAACTGCATTAAAATCGATCATTTTTCACAACAATAATCTAAGGTACATTCTCATACATAACTGAACATTGAGTTATAGATGGAAAATCAGCACTTTGAATGTTTCTGTCGTTGAATATATAGGCCTGTTTTGCTGCTGTGTTTAAAGCATTAGTCAACAACTTTTGTGATTTGCCTTATATTAAGGGGCCTTTTAATCCATTTTAATTTTTTCACTTGGAGTACTGAAATTTACATTTGAACTGACAATTGTGCATAGTCTACTAGTGGCTTGTTAGTGTGACTCAAGAGAAGACATACAGAAGTTACTGTATAGCATGTACACTACCTGTGTGTGTCCTCCAGCACTCTCGAGTATATTGGTGGTGGCTAAAGTGGCTGAGCTGGGGAAGCAGGTGAAAAAAGAAGACAGTGTGTTGGAGATGCCATGAGCCAACAGCTCCTGCAATGTAAATGCAAACAGTTAACAGACTGGTGAGCTGAAGTATGAAAATCTAATACAAATTTGGCAAAAAGATGCATGGAGGAAGTAATAAAAGCAGATTGTCCATAGGGGATGTCAGAGGTACATTTACTGGTACTATTAAACACCAGTACAATTTTGAAGTGTTTGTTCTCCAAAATCTAAAAGAAAACGGCAAAAAAAAAAAAACCAAGGAAGCAGCTGCAACTGTACGGTAACCTTTACCTGGTTGGGATGTATGGAATATCCATGTTTATCAGCATAAATCATTGCCAGTGAGACTGACACGGCGTAACCAACAAATGTTATGGCTACTGTGTCTCCAGCAATGTCAGGGAAAGTGTGCAAGGCAGGCATCCGTGGCTTCGGGAATCTTGGGATAGAAGAATTAAAAGTCAAACTAGTCGAAACTACTTGAGTACTTTAAGGATTTTTTTTTTTAATCTAAAAGATTACCCAGCTGGGATGTGGCCAACTATCTCAATGCTGTAAGTAGAGTCCAGCGAGGAGGCATAGGCCACACCTGTAGCAATGATCACCTGTAGAATGAAGTATAAAACCATGACTTATTACCTGTTAATCATATAGTTCATTGCAAAAGTACACTCAACATTCATAAATCCAGGTGACTAACCGTGAGGATCTCCACTGGGATAGGTGTACGCAGGCGCTGCCGGTAACGCATGTTGATTTCCTTAACTGGCACCAGGACAGCCAAACACACCATGGAGATCAGCAGCTCGGCCATGTTGGTGTGAGGCAGGTTCTCCATCACTGATGCTAAAGTCTGAATGTACAAGTCGGTGGGCTGTGAGCAAACTCCCAAATGATAACATGTTGGATAAGACCATCAAGATGTCACTGTGATTCACTGCTTACCTTGAATAGGGAGAAGGTGCCAGTGTGGCGGGGAAGCCGCAGCCCCAGCATGCTTTGCAACTGTGAGATGGTAACATGTAAAGCAGCAGCACTGGTGAAAGCCTTAACAATTGGCTCTGACAGATAAGTAGAGAGGAATCCCAGCTGAAGACCAAACATACAAAGCTGGAGGCACAAGAGATTAACATAAAAATTACAGGCTGGTTTGGAGAATTAACTCAATAACAAAAAAGAAAGTCATCAGGTGTGTTATCATTTCATTTTGTAACTTTGTATTTAATTCATAGAGTTTGTGCATCTGTCTTACCATAATAATTCCTGAGAGGAGTGCTACAGCCGAGGCCACTCCGATCTTCTGGGCCTCAAACTCAGCCGCTTCAGACGAACTTGAGTTCATCTCCAGAGGAGTGGGAACCAGCTGCTCCACCACAGAGCCGGTCATCAGACTCACCACAGCAAAGGTACCTGAAGAATAGACCTATCGTCTCAGTCACAGTAGAAAACATAATAACTGACACTTGACACTGAGTTGAGTTGCAAGATGCATGTGATGCATGAGACAATGTAACTATTTATAGTATAGTAGTAGTCAGTATGGCAAACACATTACTAGTTATGTGGATATGAGTCTTACCTGTGGACACGTGGCGACCTGTACCAAAGAACATATAGAGGACCACAGGGAAAAAGGAGGTGTAAAGGCCAAATATTGGTGCCACGGATGTGAGTAAAGCAAAGGCCATGCCTGTTTGGAGAAAGACATTGAAAAAGACAGCTCATCAGTAAGCACTTTTCTTTTCCTACTGTCAGAATGTAAAATCTGTCCTTGTCTGTAAAATTCATGAAGCAATCAAGTTAACTGAGGACAAAAATATTATAGTCACAATGTAAAATCTAACAACTTAGCCTTATAGTTTTATCATTATCATATTATCAACAAGTGCATGTGTTGTTGTTGCTGTAATTATTCATATCTTTATCTAAAATAAAAATAAATAAATAAAGGTGATCAAATAATTTTGTTATTGGCAGCCTGTAATCAGCTGCAGGCTATTGGATCCGGTTCCTATGTTTACTCACCTTGTGGAATGTGAAGAATACCAACTGTCAGTCCTGCTACAGTATCTCCTAAAATCCATTTCTTTAGTCTGTATCTTGGCAGCCAGTTGAAAATGGGCACTCTCTCCCTCAACAGGTGAAGGCAGGCTCGCCTTGAACACCTGCACTTCCCGGCGAGCTTCTCCCGGAGCCGCAAACCTCCACTCGTGTCATCATCGGAGCCGTAGGCCTGTTTGAAGCGGTCCTCTGTGTAAATATTCCTGTACACGGCCACAGAAGCACTCATATTGTCCCTGTAGAGATGAGTGATGATGGCTCACTATGCAAGCACTGTTGTAGAGTCAGTAAATGTGTTGTCTGTGGCAATACATATATAGCAGAGTCTGCCCTGACCTCAAGAGCCATTGCACTTTCCTGTCAGACTCTTCTTAGCCAATGACATGGCTCAAAGCTCAACCTTTTTTGTTACAGTGTTGAACAACTTTTTTCACATCTTTGTCCTGCCTCAGTCAACATAAAGGTGTGCTGGCCCAGTCTTTTTTTTCTACAACATTCTTCTGGGTCCTACTGCTAAAAGGATTTTTTTCAATTCAAAGTAGAAAGTCAGGCCCTCAATCCGCCTTTCCTTCACCCACAACCCCTCCCTCCAAACACACACACACACACACTGTTTGCACTGCACAGTCCTATCCTCCCTTATGTCCTGCCTCCCGAGAGCCACGCGGGAGGTACAAGCTCAGAGGAGGCACAATTAAGTCATACAATGTACACCACTGTGAAATGCCTAAAGAGATCAAAGTCCTATTGTTGGAGCTGAGGTGTAACCTCAAACCATGTCTGTTAGCGAGGAGTTCATTTCCGAGAAGGATGGATGTCTGTAATGGTTGGGTGTTTAAGCTGTGTAGTGATAAGGAAAGGAGTCTGCTACCCATGAGACCCTGTGAAACTCAATCACACATGGCAGTCTGGTTCATGGATCAAACCACACCTTGACTGCTGAATCAGAGATTGTGTGTGATGAGTGAGATGTTGTTCTTTGTCAGACAGGAGTGAATACAAGGCAGCTTTGGATAAATACAAGATAAAACAGGATACACTACGTGTCTATTCGTCACAACATATTGTTTGCAAAATGTGGCTATTATGTAATCCAAATATAAATTGGATTTGAGTTTGAGTGAGTGTGAGGCAGAAGGAAATCACAGTCTCAAGAGAGGTTCAGTCTGACTCTGGAGAATAAACAAAGGAAATGGAGAATTTATCTGTGGTGTAAGCTCAGCATTGGGTGCTGCGAATGAACCTCTGCGATGAATGACGTCTCCCATCTCACAAGGCTACGTGAGGAAGTGCAGGCAATGCCACAGTTTTCTATTGTTGCACGGGACAACACCCAAGGATTTTTACTTGAATGGGCTCAGACCTTGGCCAGAAGGGCAGAAGGTTTAAAAATGTACTGTACCACATGTTGCAAAGATGGCGAAGCATCCAGCGTTGAATTTGTGAAGTCGTTTTATTTTGTTGCTGTATGAGGTGAAAATGTCATAAAGCCATATAATTACAATTCACTGTGATGCTTTTTAAACATTATGTTAAAGCTGTTTTGCCACAGAGGAATTATGCTTCTTTAATATGCATGTGGGTCACTTGGATACACTTACATGGCGGTATCTTTTATATTTAGCCAGACATATGCTATGAATATACTTGTATGTAAGTTTTACGGTTGTTTTTGTCACAGTTTTGAACCACCATGAGCTAAATCAACTAAACATCTTCCTTGACACGCAGGTTGAGATTTTGGGAGGTGTGTGTATCAGCCCTCTGCGAGCCTCTGCGGTTTACAGATACCCTTCTGTGCATAGGCTTGTTTGCGCGACTCTATATGCCCTTAAAGGGGAACTTGGCAACTCTAGCCATTTCTTCGCTGGTTTTCATTTTTGTCATCGCATGTTTTCTCA
>NW_023339707.1:13000750-13003113 GCF_004916995.1 Morone saxatilis
GGTTTATTAAGCTGAAAAACTTGCCAAGTTCCCCTTTAAAAAGTAATGATGTGTAAGCAAACAATCACCTACTTACACATCCAGCAAACACTGGTTAACATAAATATTCATTAAGAGTTGTATTTCTAGACACCAGTTGCTAACTGGGTTTCTTAAAAAAACATTTGACAAAAGCAGAAGCCATCTGTTGCTCCTGGAAATGAAGTTGATAAAGAGACTGAAGCATATAGAGAGTTTATAGTAAACTTTTTGCTGTGCCTTTTTAAAACAACAAGCTAAAAGGGGCTAAAAACCTCTGTTAAGGTGCATAATTAGATGTTAGGTCATCACTGCAGGAGACCTCTGACACATTATTTGTAATTATTTGATTCATTGTTAATGTTAAAACCTTAATTAGTGCAGCTTTANNTCATTTGTATTTTTATACAGCGAGTCACATCATCAACCCAGAGGAAGCCATAATTAGCAGGGGGTGTTTGTAATCCCACATACAGCGACAATGCTGGAGTCAGGTCAAATGATTTAACCCTGATAAAAGTCTCCATTTCTTTCTAATGACTATTATTGATTCTAAATTTAAACAAGTAAAACAATGGCTAATCTCAAGCAACATTTTGCCCATTCTTTTGTTATTCCATGAAAGAGAAAACAGTGCTAAAGATGTAACTGGAGTCAAACAGGGTGTAGGTGATAGGTCCAGGGATGCGTAACAAAGGTAAAGCACTGGATGGTCACCCCCCCCCCCCCCAGGGGTGATGTGTCCCTGTCTCACTAATGCTTCAAACTAAATGAAATAAACAGACATGCATGTAGAGAGTTGTTTTTGTTCCAGCCTTATATTCCTAGAATTGCTGTGTCTCTGGTGGAGAGGAGACGCAGTGATAAGGGACTTTAAATGCCAGGAATGTGGGCCATTGTGTTGATCAGCTCTAGAGGATTTATGAACATACCGATGGCGTGGTGTGTTTGCGGGCTGTTTAAACAAGATATTAATCAGTGGTAAAAGGAACAATGAATGGAAAAGGATATGGAGTGTTAACCCCAAACTAGACGAAACCCTTCTGCTCCATCATAACACAGACAGCTCTTTATAAATTTAAACAATGAAAATGTAAGTACCTGAGTGGCACAACAAGTATGTGTCATTTATGCAATCCATTCAATTAGCTTAAAAGCAACAACAAACAGGTTATCAACACCTTTTTATGGACACAAACTGTGTCAAGTGATTTGACCCTTTTTGTCTGACAAGCATGCATATCTTAAGTCACACTGTATATGTTTTTAAATATGTAAAAGTAGATGAATATTAAGAATTTTCTGTTACTTTTTCATATGTATTGTTTAAATTTTTAGTGCTGTTGTGCAGCGTTTTCCTGGAAGACGAGCAATTACCTTGACGCATAAAAAGCACAAAAGGAGTGTTGTGAGGTTTGTACAAGCACACACTTTGATGGCAACTGTAGTTATGTCTGGCAGCATATCTCTTGATCCCACTCTCCTTGCATTAGCATTAATCACATTATAAAAATATCTCATCCACCCTGTCTCCTTCATGCTGAGTGTGTGTCCTGATCTTACAGGGTCTTTCTATTATTCTCGTCCAGGGAGAGGCTCCAGTCATTTCGTGGCCTATAGTTCCTGCTATTGTTCTTTATCTGCTTTATGGGATGCTTGTCCCGACCCCCCATGGCAGGTTACTTTGGATATGACCTTGTCTATGAGGCTGACTGCTGGCAGCCAAACCTCTCCTTGTGTCCCTGTCTCCTTTCCTCTCCCATCCCTTTCCGTTCGCTGCTCCTCTCCATCCATTAGTGCCTGTCCTCGCGCTGTTGGCTGAGGTATTTACATTGTCCGACTTCATGAATCATGTCTTTCTGAAGAATTCTTCCTGTCGGTTCATGCATATGTTGTAATTTGTCACTCATGCCATGCAAAGTTCCTGTAGGGGTTAAGAGCTGAGCACAACCTAGGAATTTGTCAAACAGCCCTTTGAAGTGTGTTGAAAAGTGTATATTTTATGGTAGCTTGTCGGGTTCTATTATTTAGCCAGTACAATAATCAAACAAATGTTGCATTGTTTAGCCAATGTCAAACACTTTTTTTCTATATAGTTTCCAAATAGTTCTTCAGTTCTTGACTGTACCTGTAATTAGCCGTGTCTTGATTTCCCAGGGCATCACACTGAAATTGAATTACTTTTAGTCAAAGATCTGTGGAGATTTTCATATACACCTGAGGCCATGATTGTAAAGTGTGAAGGTTTCCACTCTTTCTTTCATACCTTCCACTTTGGGGTGGCAGTAGCTCAGTGTGTAGGGACTTGGCTTAGAATCCGGAGGGTTGCCGGTTCAAATCCCACA
>NW_023339707.1:13003178-13056670 GCF_004916995.1 Morone saxatilis
TTTCACCTCCTGTGCACTGCTGAGGTGCTTAAAACTGTTTTGCGTGACTCCAGTAGGTTTCAGAGTTAGGTGCTGATTTCCTGTTCACTCTTGATGAACGTCTCCTGACCTCCACCACACCTACACTAGTCCTGTCCATTCATCAAACATCTGGGTCATGCATCTCCTGGGCGGGTAAGGCAGCACCCGCCTACATCCACAGGCTCCCCAAGGAACTGAGTGTGGGCTCACAAGGCATCCTCCACAATTAAGTTTTATGTTCTCTTTAAAGTAACAACAAAGATGATGTCTTCAGGGTGCAATGTGTTTTAACATGGGTTAAGCACGTGATCATACTGCTATTTCCATCTGATTAAGACAAGGGTGGGTTATGTACAGTCATTGTTTGGTGTGCTGCTGGTGAAGGAAGTGCGATCTCCTCTGCTCTTCCATTTTGGAGACCAAACATACCAAAAAAGACAATAAAAAGGTCATCACCTTGCCTAAGCAGCTTGTCGATCATCTGAAGAGAACAAAAGGTGAGACCTGGATTCCCATCTGACCTTCCTTTCCTTGCTGATAGTCACTGTCTTGTCTGTCCCCTGTCAGGATATGGTACCACACATGAAAAAAACAAAACACTTGTGTTTATCTCATCTCAGTTCTGTCGGATAGACACAGTTGCCCCCCCTTGCTAATTTACAATCTCTATTATCATTTAAGGTAGAGATGAGGCATGTGGTGATATTCTTTATATAAAATCTGCCATTGCCATTATTGCCCCGCAGCTTTTATCACCTCCAGAATAACAAATAGATTTACTAAACCATGTAGGGGAGCTGTTTTGACCCACAGAGGGAGAGTCTGGTTATGGGATGTGTCACTTCCTAGCCCATGCCAAAGCATTGTGCAGCTCAAGTACACAACGGCGACACAGCCTTGAACCACATTGAAAGAGCCGCTGCTGCATTGTCTGCTTCACCTCAACACTTCTGTCAGCACTAGATTCGGTTTCAGCTTTAGAACACATAGCGTTCAACACAACTAAGAAACATTTCCCTGTGTTGTCTGTCATTTGAAGCCCTCAGGCAACACCCTACTATACATTTTTTAACTGGTCTATGTACACGGGAGAGAAACATTAGTCCCAGATGCAATACACATAAAACACTGGCCTGTAAAATAGAATGAAGATCTGAATCTGAAAATAAGTAATTCAGACCGTGAAATGAGCCACAGTGATGGGGGTTGAAGGCAATGGGATTTTGCGTTGATCCACTAGTGACTCCAGGATTTCGTCATGTGCGTGAGACTCTGATGGAGTGGGTCCTTGAGAATCACCAGTGCAGCAGGTTCACCTCACACAGAGTTCAGGGCAGGTATGTTGCCATTGCCCAAAAATGTTGACTCAACAACTTTTAGTAGTTAGAATTTGTGTGCACAGCAAGGTGAAGCTCCATACCTACATATTAAAGGATTGGTTTAATCAAATTACAAAAAATATATATATTTTCAGTTTTACCTCTAGTGGTGGAAGGATTACATAGAAAGTAATTCCAACCATACTTTAGCAACTGCAACTAGTCATGGCAAGTCTGTCAAGGTTTGGCTTTCTCCACATGTTGAAGCGGTGTGCATGGGGCTAGTGAGAGAGATGCTATACAAAGAGTTTGAAGGGTAGTGTCTTGTGTCAACAGAAAACAAGTGGTAGCATTCCTTGCTAGCTAGCTTACTGAAAGTAACACTTTAAACATTTCTACAAGGGCTGGGTACAAAATTCTGTATTTTTATGGGTACCTACCAAACTGAGTCATTTTGGTACCTGACAGCGCATCTGGGTGAGAGAGTAAATTAGAGTATAGACAGAAAAAGAGAGCAGGAGGACACTTTGTAATGCAAAATGCAAAGCTGGACAGGGCAACATGTCAAACCTGAGGAAACTTCTGGTCAAACACAACATATATCTAAAACCTGTCACTGTGTTTAATAGCCCTGATAATCAGCGTTAGCACGCCTGCAGCCAGCGCCGACGTTGGGATCTCCAATGTGCAAAAGTTTAAAGTATAATTACACCCTTCAGTTCTGCTAGCTCCTTCCCGCTCAGCAAATGAAAAAAATGTGTCTGATAACGTAGAGCCATTTTTAATCTCAAAATGTATGTATGTCATTGCACAAAGTACAAGTACTAAATCAACAAAATGCAGTTAAGCATCTTACCAGAAGTGCAGAGTAATACAGTGTTAGTGCAAGTGTTAGCAACAGGACCATCACCACATGCACTGAGACTCACACAGTTCAAACTTTTAACAGGTTCTCACGCCACATGTCCATTTTCTCACACAGTGAAAAACAAATGTGTAACTGATAACAGAACAAAAAGAGAAGACAAGAGTCAACGTCTGTCCCTTTCCTCTCCTCTGTGTAGGCAGGAGTGAGTGAGTTACTATGGTTACAGGGACGCTCTGTGTGTCTGTTGGCCTGAAACTTTGTCATGATTCCCAATAAGAGGTTATTATTAGGTTAGTATGCCTATGCAAAATCACAAATGTAATTGGGCAGTTCCCCAGCTACCCTGGTTTAGGCTATGATGTCTGGAGGTTGTCAATTGTGCTGATCAATTATATTTATTCATCACTGGCCATCGATAGGGCCTTTTGCGTTTTTTCGCAGCCACCGTAGTTTCTCCCACACACTTCACAGTCTGATCTCATTTCCAGGTCATCAAATACAGACGCCAGCAATGTTCAGTTAGTTGCAATCTGAAACTTCACCAATAGATGTCACTAAATCCTGTACACCGGTCCATTAAATCATGAATCATATATGTAGGCTGTGGCTGGAGACAGTCTTTTCAACCAGTTTAGAGAGTTAACATTAGCTAGTTAGCTACAGTTCATAAAATTGGCTACTTACAGTTGTTCTGCTGACAAACTTGATGGCCACTGGTGGGAAATGAGGGACCTGCTTTTAGCTACCTCTGTGTGGAATAGTAGTTACTGTCAACAATTACTAAGAATGGTTAAAAACTGCATGTCAAGCGATATTAGAAAACTTTTTTTTATAATACATTTTATTGCAAGTATCTTTTAATCTTCCTCCAGTGAATAAAAATAGTAATACGTCACCACAGTGTACGACAGTACTCCTCTACAGTTGTGATCACATCCACTTACAGTTTCTTACGTAACCCCTATCGTCACAAATACCATTCAGTAATATTCCAACACTGGATTTTCCTGACGGGTGGTTCACAGGACTGCTGCATCACCAGACACCCTCTACAGCACGTACCAGGCTGAGAGCCGGAGGGTGGAGGGCAGGGAGACGTGAAGTCAGAACTGTACTTGCAGTCACTGCCAGACTACCTTCCTGCCACACCGTGCCATCACTCATTCACAAACATCCGAGGCCACACAACAAAAATGAAACAACAAAGAGGAGGTTTTGTATTATGTTATGTTTGCTAGAAGTAAATAGTTCAAAAACAACACTGGATACATTGTTAGGCAATAGTTCTTTATTTGTTTTACCTTGCATACCTGCATCCCCTCTTGTCTTCAGCCAAACTGTCAAGCCAAATACTGTGCTGCAAAATGTGTGTATTCTGGCACATTTTTATCCTTGTAGACTAATGAGATCAGCTTTATGATGCCAGTCCTGGAGGCCTTTTCTTCTTATGATTCATTTTCCTCTCCTCTCCTCATTTCTACCGTCGTTTTGCCTCTTGCCACCAGCTTTGCTTTCCGTTTCTCTCCTCTCCTCTTACCTCACCAGCACCTTTCCCTTGCTTCCATCCATACTTATTCAGCATCAAAGGGCACCCGTGGCTCCAGCTGGATGGCCACTAGCTTCTCATTTCCTCTCATGCTCTCCAGCCGTTCAGAGGTAGCGTGCTCCGTCAGGGCTGAGCAGACCCCAGGGAGTCCACCAGAAGCCTCCGCTAGGCGCTCACCGCCGCTTCCTGCTCATTTAAGAGAGCCCTCAGAATGGAGCACCATTGTCCTGGCTGTTATCTGATGGCCCCACTCAACAGGCAGACAAAGCCAAGAGCCTGGGGTCTCTCCCTCCCCCTCCCACCCCCCACCCTCCAGCTCACTGGCTGTGTTAAGACTCTCTTGATTTTTTTTTCTTTTCTTTTTTTGTTAAACATGTCAATAGCTCAAGAAAGGATATCTGCAAACACTGATAGATGTATAAAGGCGCTATACATTTTCTGGGCATTTAAAGGGGATTTATAGCCGACTAGACCACACAGAAATGTTCAGAATACTTATTTGTGATGTGGAGGAACCTGATATATGCAAGCCAAGGTATAATTAAGTACATTAAACTTACAAGACCTGTAGACCGTTCAACTAAGTATAACTAATGGGGCAGCAATACAATAGCTTCAGTGAGTGTTTGATTCTCTTAGAATTAAAGTACAAATCAGCAAACATTAATCAACAACGTTTGATGGCATGCAGCCACACTAAGTTATGTGTGGAGGTCAAATTTATTATATAAACTGTACATTTGATTGCAGCCAGATGTAACACACACTATCATGAGAGACATAACTGCTAACAAAAATCCTGGATCACATCAAGTAAAGAAAGAGCTAAAATGACTAAATGTCTAATACATAATGTACAATGACATGCAAGATCAATTTTAGTCTCCACAGTAACTACCAGTTAGAGGTTGTGGTTTAAGTATATGACACAAAGTCATCAGCTACTAGTCTCAATGTAGTTTGTCTCCAGAGGCAAATTATTATTAAAGCATTGCCAAACTTCTTCTCACATTTACTTTGACAAATGTTTTGAGTAAATAATATATGAGAGGGAACACAGAACTCATTGCCAGGGTGAACGAGTAGATGTCTGACGCTTAAAGGACACTGTACATTTGCCAGATGTACTGAAAAAATGTCTATTCCTAAAGTCACTCAAATTTGCTGTTTAATTTTAGGCAAATATTTTTTAATGGTGTTAAAAGCAGATTACATTTCTATGAACACAAGCATTGTATGAGTCAACAGATTGTTAAGGTAATTTAGCTCAGCAAGTCAGGTTGTCATCCTCTGCAAGCCTGGCAAGCAAACAGGGAATCAAATATAACCATTGGAAATGCTACAGCTGCCTGTTTTGTGATTTTCTCCATTGATATAACACAAAATATTATCACTGGCCATACAGTAGCTAAAATTATATGGATTGCAATTTAAAAATAGGATAATGGTGTTTTGTGGGAGCTTAATAACTCAAGAGATTTCCTTAAAAATACACAGTAAATACCGCAATCTGTATAGCATGCGACACCCTCAATTCATAAAAGAAAAAACAGAGCAAGAGCAATCAGTGTGCTTGAGCTGTATTAACATCAGTTGATGAAGAACTTAAATATCTATTTTGTCAACAAAATGGTTTTTAGAGTTTTAATGCATAAATAACATCATAATATAATCCTAATATTTAATTACAGCTTTCTTGATTTCAGAAAGTAAACCTTTAGGGGTTTTTGTTTGTTGGTTTTTATCGTCACCAAATTAAATGCAACCTTTGTTGCCGTTTGGTCTTTTACAGTCCCAAGCTTTGTTCTTTGTGAAAAATCGATGGGATCTTTACATAAAATAAGCAAATTTGCAGAAGTCAGTGCACTGATTTGTATCATGTATGTCATTTGTCTGGTTAAGACCAGCCAGTGCCCTTGAAATAGACCTTGACCAGTTGTTCATGGTACTTTTTCCACAAGTTTTATGCAAAATTATTATTTGGACTAAATAAAGATCACATGCCATATGCAACCGGCCTATTTATTGACCAATACATGTCTAAATGTTGCAACAATGCACAGGACAAAAACTGGAGAAACATAAGAAATGTTGGCAGTATATTGTGCATACAATATGGAAGCAGTGTCCTCTTGTGGAGAGAAATGAAAAAGCAAATGCACCAAAGTTTTTTCCTCTTTATCCAGAGCCAGCTTGGTCTCATTTAGCTGTTTTTGTTGCGGTGCCATTTTCTTTTTCTTTTTGAGACTTTGCCCCACACACATAGCTACACACAGAGGTGAGGGAGTTCCCTATAGAGACACCATTGTGTGTGCTGTATCAAAGAGAGATTTGTTAAAGGAGCTTTGGTGTGCTGCGATATCACCCACATCAATCAGGACTGCCCGTGCAGATGCCTGCGACCAGAGGAGCTGGGGGGTTGGGGGGGTTGGACTGACTACCTGCTCCAATTTCATAGACTTTCACAGGACTGTAGCAGTAGAGAGGAAGGTATCAAAACTAGCCGGAGTCACATTTAAGGTGACTTTAAGCAAATAGTAGGTGGATCTCCTCCTTTCTTTAAATCTACTGGCCTATGTGAAATTGTAAATAAATCTGAAGAGATCGTGTCAGAAACTTTTGTTGCCTCCTCAACAGCCCTCTCTGGTGGGGTGGCAATGAACTGTATGCTACTTCACTGTGTGTGGTAAAATACAAAGCATAGTTGTGATTTACGTGGACCAATAATGGTGAGAGGAGTGGATTGAATCCATCTGAATATGTTGATGTATTTGATTAAAATGTAAATGCTTTTCCATTTTATAAATGTGCACATTTAAGCAAAAACATTATTAGTGAGCTCTATAGAAATGTATTTTACAGCAGAGAGGTGATATTGTGCAAAAACAATTCAGCAAAATGTCACATCAGTGTACTCATCATCAGTACATGAATGTATGGTCTACCAGAGGGGGGAAATGATGCACCAGGTTATTTTAATGCATTAATAGCATTTAGTTACATTTCTTATATATATACATACATATTATATTCATATTCATATTCAGGTGTTAAAATACCAATATTTAATTGTATTCATTCAGTCTAAAGTCCAGCCAAGTAATTTATTTTGGAGAAATACCAGTGAAAGGAAAACTTAAATGCTTGAAAATAAAGTGGTAAAATTAATTGAGAGAGAAGAGTCCAAAAGTTTTTAAAGCAAGCTTTGGAGTATAGTCCAAGCAATGCATAAGCATATGCTTGTTTACCTGCACAATGAAACAGCCTAGAACTGAGACATTAAAGTCATGATGTACAAGTAAATACACCAGATGAGAAAACGAAAGCCCATAAAACAACTGAAGAACACTCTAACTCAAACTGATTCATCCATCTAGATCTCCCCTACTTTCTTTTTCCTTCTTTTTTTGAAGATCAAGCAATGGCAAAAAGTTGAATAATTCTGCCTCTTTGATCTGCACACACAAGTGAGAGTTCATTTCCATTTTTGATTTTTTTTTCTTCCTTTCTGTAAGAGTGCCAGCATCAAGATTTACCTTGGTGTGCAAATGTGCTGGAATAGGTTAAAAGGAAATCTCGCTGCTCTCTCAAAGCACAAGTGCAGATGTTGTGAAGTTAATTAAAAATTTAGCAATTCGTTTCTCCCGTCCCAATTTAGGCTGCATCAAATAGAAGAAAACAGACGGAAAAATGACTTATGAGGGAAGTCCATGCAGTCTGTCTTTTTTACATGTATGGCAACGTCAACAAGGAGGAACGCTTCTGTAGTGTAAAATTCAGGATGATACACCAGTCCCTTGTAATTCTTTACACAGGGTGTATCTTTAATAAATATATTCAACCCTGTCTGTTTATTACATAGAGAAAACAATTAATCAGATGTAAAATTATGATTATTATCCATCATTCCCACTTATTGAATTCCCTTATTTTTATATAAGTGTGGCCTATGTTGTTAGTGAAAGATCAGAGATTAGTCCAGTTAGTTATCATCTGTTTTCCCAAAGACATTTCACACAGCCTGCCTCATTTAGAAGACAACAGTGATAAACACATTTTGAAGCCTCCCCCCATCCACCAATCTTCACAACAAGCAACCCGGCTTTATCCATGTTTACTAAAATTGCATCAGTGTGTTGACACAGGCCTCGTATCTTCTACCAACTCTTCGATCTCCTCCCAAATAATTGTGCCATCCACAGAAAGGATGTCAAGTCTCAAGGTGCTGCCCACCCCTCTCCACTCCCCCTGTGCGGATGATGCTCCAGGAGGGTAGCAGAGGGAGGGAGGGAGGGAGGGAGGAGGGGGGCTGTAGTTTCTGCGCAGGTGTTGCAGCTGCATTCGTACATAATTCCTTTCTGTGCGAGCAGTGCTCAGTGTTAGCCTCTCTGTGCTGCTTCCCCCCAGTGGGACCCCTCCTCCACTGAGTGATATTACATGCGGCAGCCGTGAGCCTCTGATCTACATGCACTGGGCTCCCTCCTGGTCCTGGGTGAATAGCGCTTGACTTGTTCAATTTGTTTAGAAGCCGCGTTCGAAGCTTTGAAGCCACACATTTTAGCATAAATCATAACCTGTCTCCTTGCTCACAACTGCTTTGAAATGCAACATCTGCTTTTGAATCCCCTGCTTTACAATTAGTTAAGCAACATCAATAGATTGACTCCCTATAATTTTTCTTGATAATGAACTGCTTTGTACACGTGCAAGGGCATTAGTGGTGGGCCCATTTGATTTTTCAAGGCCAAGGTCCTGAGACGGATCAATCTTCATCAGCCTCACTGCGCCAGGGCGGTGTGAACTTCCTGAAGTTCTCAGCATGTTCTGACTACAATCAGACATGCGTGTTAAATTGGGTTACCCTCCATGGTAACCTACTTAGGAAGTGTCATGGTTGTGGGGCATGTTACCGGGCCATGTTGTTTACTCTTTCATCACACTCTTCAGGTTCCCTGTATGTTGGTTTGTTTTGCAAAGCACAGCCTTCTGTTCAGCTGTGGGAAAAGTGCGGAATTAAAGTCCCGGAGAGCAGCCTGACGTTGACACTGATAAGCTTGCCCTGTCACTATCCATTTGTCTGAATGACATTGATGCTCAGGTTGGATCTCTGGAGGAAGCAGCGCACGCAGAACCCAGGTGCATATGTTACTGCGTGCCGTGGAAAGAAAATGCACTATCCAAGTTTGCTTTATGAAGTTTGCATAGTTCAAATCTTAAGTTAATGTATTGAATAAAAGGAAATACATACAATATTGGCAGGAGCTGTAGTTGTTCGATGTACTGTAGCAAAGTTCAAACTCTCAAAAACGGATCCATCAGTTAGAAACCTCTCATCAGGTGCATTAAGAATTCTTTTTGCAGGTTGAAGGGGAAAATAACAATCCCAAAGATTTTATTTTCAAAGGCAAGCATTTGATCAGTAGTCATCAATTAAACTTACTGAGGTGCAAATTACACCACAAGGATTAGATGAAAGAGCCTCTGTGTCATTTTCTCCCCTCCTCCTCAAAGCTTGGCTTGGTTCTCAGTACACACAAACAGCAGGCTGATCCCTGGCATGGTGGTGACAGGGTGACACTTCCCCTCACATTACGCAGGCTGAGCTGACTGAGGGGCTTAACAGATAGTGGCATCACAGGCGTACGTTTACAAATAAAATCTACTGCTCTGGCTGTGCGGCACTCCTCTGCACATGTAGCCCTTGTATCTCTGCTCCTGCTTTGCATTTCTGATTTCAGCCTGGATCCTTGCCATAAGATCCGGTTACCATACCGACATGAGTCCCTCATCCCAGATGGCACATTGGGGCTTCCTGGGTAATATTTATGAAATGGGATCCATGGCTTTTTGGGTTTGGTTTCTTTTTTTCAATGCTGTTATAGGCCTTTTGCACACAACAATAATATATGTTTCTACTGTGAGGTTAAATAGTGTTAAACATGTTCATTACACAGCATGACAGAGTGATAATCCAGTCTGTAGATAACTCATGTGATTTTATTCCTATTTCCTTCTGGAGTCAGTCCCATCTGAGTACAGTAGTTTAGATCAGACGCCAATATCGTTGTGACAGGTGCTCACATCTCCCACAGCCACTGAACAAAGCTATAAGATCAGTTGGCTTGGTCCCTGCATGCTACAATACCCACATTACATTGATGGCTGTAAATTATATTGTCAAGTGTTACAGCTAATTATTTACCTTTGTTCATTTTTGTCTAAATGCGTTTGGAGACGCTTTATGATTGATAATCCCATTGTTTCTTTTTCTTTTTTTTTCTTTTGTCTCTGCGTTTGCTTTTTTATTATTCATTTTATGTGGCATTGTACAGACAGGCAATTGTAGGGAATTCATCTTTTTAGGGAATTTACACAGCAAACCCTATGAATAAACAATTCATTTTTTCCTGGGAAATTAGTTATCATTAATTTTAAATGTTGTGTTGGGGATATGAATTAACAAACATATCACGCTCAGTAAGGGTGCGACAGTGGATACTTTAAGCACCAACAGGAAATTTATTGTCACACTGTCAGTGTCTTTTATTAAACAGCAATTGTAATCGACTTTATTGGCCCAGTATGTTAACAAATTTAACTGATTTGACTCCGCCTGCAAAGCCGGCAAAGTTAAATAGAGATAAGCAGACATACATAATTCTATTATATACAGCTAAATAAAAACAGACATGTTTATATACATACGTAAACAACAGCTAAACCAACATAAAGTATCTTTATGGAGAATAGATTGTTGCTGAAATAAGTATATGGGTAGTGTGCAGTCCAATCATCATACTGTATATGTGCATTTAGTTATAGACACATACTCATTAAAGTATAAACCCAAAAGTCTGTTTTTAGGATTAAAGGCATAGTTTGACATTTTGGGAAATATTTGCTTCCTTGCCAAGGCGAGATGAAAAGATTGAAACCACTCTCATGTCCATACATTCAATGTGAAAAAGGAGCCAGCAGATGGATAGTTTAAAGACTGTAAGCAGGGGAAGACAGCTAGCCTGGTTATGTACAAAGGTAACAAAAGCTTCCTACTGTAATGTGTACGGCGGGCTAATTAACATATATTTTGTTTGTTTAATTTAAAGCCTTATCGTCATTGAGAAGTTCCCAGGCAACCAGCAGAAACTTCAGGAAGTCACATCACCCCCCAACAACCACAAGTTGTCCTTTTTACACACTATGGTTGTTAATTAGTGGGAGTCTGGCTTGTTGTGTCCCTCTCTTTCCATTCTTTATGTTAAGGTTAACTAACTGGCTGCTGCCCTCAGCTTCAGACAGATATGACAGTGGTATCAAATTTCTCATGTAACTCTAAGCAAGAAAGTGAATAAGTGTATTTCCAAAAATGTTTAACTAACTGACTGTAAATTTCTCAATTTATTTCTCTGGTAGAGTGTGCTGTAAACCATAATTTGGACTCTACTAGTAGCAGTGTCACTTATTATCTCTTGATTGACTTCACGTCTTTTCATGCAACTTTGCCACAAGTCTCTTTTTCAGATCAAACGCCATATTTTATAGGCCGAAACCTTCAAAGCATGTCATATCCTGTCGAGATGATGAAATGATTATGAAGCACCATGAAAGTGACATTTGGCAGATGGACTGTATTCATCTTTATCACTGCAGAGTTCCTGTACTACTTTCCTTTGATAAAACATGAAACACATCCTCTGCTCAGATTTTCAGTCTGTGACAAGTGTTTTAGCTTCAGTGCTCATACACAAGTGAGGTTATTGTGAATCTTGAGTCTATTAAACAAAAAGTTAATGTCATGTTGTGGACTGATTTTCATTTTGTCACATGAAGTTGCCAGGCAACAAAACATTCTGTTTGTTGACTAAAATCTGTTGCATGATAAAATGGACTTAACTTGGGTTGCCATACTGAAGATTGTAGTAGATTACATTAGTAGTGTAAAGGGCATGCCAGTTCATTTTATATAACACCGCCACAAAGGTGAAGAAGGCAGCGATTTCTTCTATCCATTTCTTTTATATGTACTTCCCAAACCCCCTCCATCTTCCCTGGATCTCTCTCTCCCCTTTCGTCTTTCGTCTCTGGGAGTATGGGTGCATGTCAAGTGATTGTTGAATTGAAATATTGATGTGGAGTATCAAAGCGTGGCGTAGCACTCCTGTGTTTCCAGAACTAACCACGAAGCGCTTTGATCAGATACTCCTGTGATCTGACTTCTGAAGTTGTTAAGAGTGCTGGAAAACAAAATGCAAACAAACTTCAAGTGCTCTTGGTATTGATAAAAGTTTTCTTTGACAAGTGGAGATGCGTGCTGTCTGCCTGTGTCTGCCCAAGACTGGAGATTTTGGGGTTTTTGTACATGCTAATGGACAAGAGATTAGGGAATTATGATAGTTTTCTACTTCTCACACACCTAGCAATGTAAACTGTAGTACAGGGGTGGGAATCATCACAGAATCTTGCTGTGATATCATGGAGTAATGCAAAACTACTGCAATTGTGTGATTTATGCTTTCATTTTGTTACAGTCTGATTACGCGTAAAATGATTTATCATTTTTATTTTATTTGCAAACTAAGAGGCTAAATCATAACCTTAAATGAAATCCTTTTAAGCAATTAGTATGCTTATAACCAAAAACTAAGTAATTCATTAATTACTTAACTGATCTTTAAAGCATTTTGGAGATTGAAGTACTCTTCCAAAAAAAATTATTAAATGATTGAATGATTTAATTGAGGTATTCCCCCAGAATTCATTTATCATTGTATTATCCCTGTGTGTTTAGAAGCAGAAGAAGGAAATCAGTTGTTTTCATCCGTTTTTCCATCATCTTCTTACAAACAAATTTACATTTTGCTGAATAAATATGAACTGTAGAACGATACCTAGGAGCAGAGGTCAATTTGAGGCTAGCTGAGAGACGGGTTTTTAAAAAGAAGACAGGAAACAAAGTGGGTGCAAGTGTGCAGTCATGTGGGACGACATATCTGCACAGATGAGGAGGCACAACTGACGAAATAACATGTCGTGACTAAAGTGAAAAGTTTCAACATCGCGCCGTGATCGATGTGCAAATTCTCTTAAGTGCTGCTGAGGAAGGCGCATTAGGCTGCAGAGGTAAACCTTCTCAATCAATGTGCCTGATTGTAGACATTAATCTCTTTTCAATATTTCTCTGTGCACCTCCCTGACAAACACTCACACACTGACACACACATTTCTAACTCAATAGGAAACAGGAAAGAGACTCCTGAATGAGGTATCAAATTGTTGCACTGTAAAGTCCAGCTGTTGGTGTTGCTCCTCATCCCAATGAAACTGAGTGTCATGGTAATTAGGCCCCATCTTGTCCTTGGATTGCTGAATGGTTAAAGAGTGAAGCACTACAGTTAGCAGCAGGCTTTTACATGCTGTCTGTCTCATCCATTAGGCCACATTTGTCACATGAGGGCCATTGAGTCTGAACAGTGCTGTAAAATTGGCTTTTTGACATGGCCACCAGTACAAAGGCTGCTCTCCTCCATGGCTGCCCTTTTCGAGTGCAGATGGTCAAGACAGCTGGGACAATTTAGTGATCTGAGGCTTTTAAACTGCCCCCCAGGCATGATAAAAACAGCTTGAGTAGCCACTTGCATATTCTACGTTCTGAGTTTAAGATTATGTCTGCAACACAAACAACACCATTTGTTTTTTACAGTGAGCAAAAGGACTAAAAACTCTTCCAGGATCGTGAGATTTCAGAACGTTTAACCATCACAAAAAGCCCTGTTGAGTTTTAATGTCTATTTTTTTTGGATGTATTTCCTTTGTTTTTCCTTTTAGAAATATGTGCATTAGAGTGTCTGCATCACCTTGTTGGGATTTAGTCTGTGTCAGTTTTGAAGTCGAATTTGTTGGTAGCCACCCAGTCAGAGCTGCCTGCAATATATGACGGAGCGGGCCTGATTACCGGCAATCTCACCAGCTGTTTAATGAACACAGGGACCTCTTTCTCTGGAAATGAGTTTTCCCTTGAAAACTGTGGAAGCCGTATCCAGGTCTATTTAAATGAGGTAACATGGGGAAGGTAAGCACCACCACATGAGCATTGTTTTCACAGTTCAAAGTGAGGAGAGAGTACTTTGCACTTCAAAGCCACTCATCTGGGAGGCAGTACAGTGGGGGTGGGGTGGCGTGGGGGAGAGGGGACAGGAAATAAGAATCAGGGTAATTAACAACTTCTGCTCTGTAATAAACCAGAGACATAGTATACCTCTGCCTCCAAGATACACTCCTATTTCTGTGTCCTCCTCTCTCTTTTCCTTTACTACTGTTTTCTTTCATCCTAAATGTTCACTTTAATTTGGAATTAGACAATTTTCATCAATGCTGTTGAAGTTACATCATATTTATTAATATTTGCATGTTAGATTTGTAACATACACAATCTTTGCATTTTATGTATTTAAATTAATTGCAGTACCAACATGCAGATGTTTACCCTTTCTGAAATTATCTTGTTAAATTTGTATTTCAAGCCAGCGGCATTCAACATTTGGGTAATTCTAATTAATTAAAATGCATCTTTATTAGCTTTGTTGCTTTTGATTTTTCTGAAAATTAATCTGGTAACATCTTGTAAATATTTTTTAGCAAGAAGTTTTTTCCCCCATCTCAAAAAAAGACAATCTGTGTGATTTATTAGCAGGCTGCAGCTAAGGTCTGCATGTCATTGTAAGTCTGGAGAAATCTTTTCTTTCAAGCTGAGGTGTCTCTCTGTCAAGGACATAATGTATGCTGCACTGTGTCTGCTCTGTTTTCTCACCAAATAACTTCAAAAAGGCCTTAACCAAATGGTACAGTCTGGTGATATCTTTCATTTAACTGCTTTTCATTTATTTTTAAAAACTGTCAATTCTTACATTTACAGCCCAGGTGGAATACAAGAAACTTTACATTCATGTTCAAATTAACTTAGAAAGTTTATACATTTCTAATTTTAACTGCCTCCACCTTGGGCTATGTTTATTTAAGGATCACAGTCTGTGAAACAGGGAGAAGTAGATAAGTGAGGAACTAGGAATTTACATGAGAAACGGGTTCCCAGCCTGGATTTAAACTCTTAACATTGTAATGGTGAACAGACTTACAGAATGAGATTAAGCCTAAATCTGCATTTAATGGAGCAGATCTGAAGCGGCCTCTACTTGAACTCTGAAATGTGAGAATGTCACACAGGGTAGCCTATTTGACATGTCACCCACTGGTGAGAACTCTGAGGCTTTGATTGAGTTTTATCAATTAGCTTTGTGAAGGAAAAAAACTGTGACTGTCTTCATAGTGTGAGAGCCTCACGCCAGCCAGGCTGAGGAGCTGCACTGCTGCAGCGTTAAGTAATAACAAGTTTGCTTTGTGTCATCTGGAGAAAACTGATAATCAAACAGTTAATTAAATTCCACAACAACTGTCCATGTTTTTATTCACCTCTGAGTTTTATGGTCATCATCTACAAATTTTTAAGAGTGTATGTTATATATAATTTAAGCAGAATTATGTACATGAACTCCAACTTCGCATTGTAAATTTAACTAAACCAGAAGTGCATGTGTACTTATTGTTACCAGAAATTTCAGAAACCAAACCACCTTTTTGGTCAGACATAAACCTCAAAGTTGGATGAACACTAAAACATTAAGTTTTAGTGTTCATCCAACTTTGTTGCATTAAGTAAAGCAAGATGTATGTGTGACGATGGCAAGGAAAATTGGACTTTTATGCTTTCCCGTAAGTGTGAATCAATTATTCTTTAAAATTATATATTTTTGTTTATATTTGTTGACTGGAGATGATAGTTGGCCCACCTTTTCATTTAACACAGCATCACTGATTACTGCCAAAAATAAAAATCCATGTATTTGCTATCTTTACTTCCCACAGTGGAATTGAAGCAGTATGCAAATATTCCCAGACTGAGAAATATTTTGACTAAGCTGGCTATATTAATCTTAGATCTTTTAACAGACTAAGCATTTTGTTCTTGTGTAAAGATGTGGTCCTCAATGTATAAATTGAAAGTTGCTGAAACACTAAATGTAAACACTTACTTGGGTTTATTTGAAATTTAAAGAAGTAACACAAGATTTCCAGAGAAGTTAAAATAGATACATTACTCTGTCTGAACCACTCCTTATCATGCCTCAAATCTTTATTTCTTTTTTTCCCAGAACAATTGGAGGAGGAGTCAGTTCTTGGGGTCAGCATTTGGTTGAAATTGAGTGAAATTATGAGTAGCCCACCCCTTCACCTAACAATCCCCCCCTCCTCCCTCCCTCACATCTCCTCTCTATTGACTGACTCTCCTGCATCATACTGGAGACCCCGTTGAGAGGATCTTTTCTCTCTATAAAGAGAAGATGCAGTTCAGGCGCCTTTGAGATCGCAAGGATTTACTGTGCGCCTCTCTGCTTCTAACTTCAGACGGGCATCCTCGGCTGCTTCAACACCAAATCATCTGGACTGCAAGCGTACAAAAAATATTTACCTAGTGGACTGAGGGACATTTGAATGACGCGGGATTTCCCAGTCTAGTCTGCCAGAGTGTCTGAGTCATCCCAGACCCGAATGTGAGCATCTTTTTTCTTTTGCGCTCCGAGCTGTAGTTTAGACTTAGTGCGTCGTCGCCTCTCGGCACAGTTTGTGTTGCAGGTGCGTGGAGAAGGAGCGAGGACAGATGGCTGCGCTGGCAATACAAAGGACTGACAACTTTTTGCACACCTTTTTACAGGTTTGTTGTATAATCATCTTTTTGACACAGTGCACGCGGATTTATTACCTGCTTTTGAGGTGGTGAAAGCCGCAACTTGTGCGTAAAGAATGAACATGCTTCATGGGCTTGATCCGTATGAAAAAATAATTAAACTTGATATAGTAGTAAAATAATTAGAAAATAATGTGATAACAAAAAAAATAAATGTAAGACTAAAATATTTAATGTTTAAAAATAGCTAATTCATTCCAACTTTGGATTACATATAGTGTCCATTTCTGGACGTTTTAATGATCATGTAATGTAAAAGAAAATGTTATATTAATATAATAATAATAACTTTATTTAAATAGCACCCTTAATAAACAGAGTTTTTCATAAAGTGCTTTTGACAAGACAAAGCAAGAACAGGATACTCAAAAGGAAATATAACAGAGAGCCAGGCACTGAAGCCAAATAGAGGCAAGACAGAAAATATTCAATATATAGTGAAGGGAGGAGAATTCAAGGAAGATTTAAAACTTTTAGTTGTCTTCAAAGTGGCCCATGTAATCTGACGTGTGTTTTTGTATCACCACACAGGACCGGACGCCCAGCTCCTCTCCAGAGGGAGCCCCTAACGCCCTCTCCTTCCTGGCCACCACCTGTAGCCAAGCCTGGCAGGTGGGAGGCACTATGGGCTCAGAAGGATCCCAGTTCCCCTACGAGGGCACCGTCAGCTCCACATCAGGAATGTTTCAGCTCTGGAGCAACGACATGGCGCCCAGCACAGCCCTCAGCACACACCAGATGACCTTCACGGTGCCCAAGGTGCAGTTCCCAGGACACATGCAGTCTAGCCTGGGTCACCATCATCATCACCCCCATCATCACCACCACCATGAGCTGCCTCTCACCCCACCGGCTGAACCTCCCTCTTCGTACTCCTTCGAACTCTCCCCCGTTAAAGTGCTGTCCTCGCAGCCACAGGCCAACGGCCCCTATTATCCTCAGCACAACAGTGTGGGACAAAACTTCCCCAGCTTCCTCCAGAACTCCTCAGCCAGGCATCACCTGCCTGGAGGCCATGTAGAGGACGGGCAGCAATGGTGGAGCCTACCCCAAACCAACGCCACCCCTTCCAACCATCCCTTCTCCCTTGGCAGACAGCTGGTTTTGGGCCACCAGCCCCAGATAGCTGCTCTTCTCCAGGGTACCTCCAAGGGCCTGCTGAGTTCTACACGCCGTTGCCGCCGCTGCAAATGCCCCAACTGCCAGGCAAATGGTGGGGGGTTAGAGTTCGGAAAGAAGAGACTACACATCTGCCACATCCCGGAGTGTGGCAAAGTGTACAAGAAGACCTCTCACCTGAAGGCACATCTGCGCTGGCATGCTGGGGAGAGGCCGTTCATCTGTAACTGGCTCTTCTGTGGTAAAAGCTTCACCCGTTCAGACGAGCTACAGCGCCACCTCCGCACGCACACTGGAGAGAAGCGCTTTGGGTGCCAGCAGTGCGGCAAGAGGTTCATGAGGAGTGACCACCTCTCCAAACACGTCAAGACCCACCAGACCAGGAAGAGCCGGTCTGGGCAGCCTTCACAGAGCACGGACCCTCTGCTCACCAATATCAAGAGAGAGTAATCTCTGTTGTCCATAATTCAAAAGAAATAATCAATCAATGAACAGACTGTGTGACTTTACACTTACTGCCATAGGTTTGCACTAGAGGGTAAGCATCAAGCTCCCCGAACATCTTCTGTTGTCAAAGCCCTACTTTTGACTTCAAGTAGTACCATAAGAATATATTTAGAGACCATTTTTAATCAAAGTAATTGTGTGCAATTACAAGGCACCTTTAAAGAATACTTGAAGCCTTCTGCAGTAATATTGTAAGAGTTTGGCTGAATTCAGTGTACTTTTCAAGTTGCCACACAAACAGATTTCAACTGATTTCTTTAACAATTTAAGATTTCTTTAAATTTCAACCGATGTGAAAATCTTTTCAGAAATAATTCTGTAAATATTTTATCCATGTGAAGAATGTTGCAGACATGAGCAAAATGACACAAGGTTTACCTAATACGTTGTTCATATTATCATGTTCAAGATAAACGTATGCCTTAGTGCAGCGAAAATGATCATTTCTGCTCTCGAAAACCAGTTCAGAATGGGAAAATTTTTCTCATGTCGCTAATAATTAGATTTTTATTCCAAAACGTATCCTAATTTCTCTTCTTCAAGGTAGGGATCTTTTTTTAAATGTGAGTCTTTGATCTACAGATTTATCTCGTCTGCTCTTAAGCAGCAGCGTGAAGCACCATTGCTCCAGATTAGCAAGCATTTTAAATTTTTAAGTTCTTTGTAAATTATGTATAAATATCATGTACAATTTTATTGGGGGTTATGGCCGCATGTACATTTTAATAAACATTGTCCTTGCTGAAACAATTTCACAGTTTCTAATAATGTTATTTTCTTGCATTTTGACGACCGGTTGTGAAGTAAATATCTATGACTTACAGTGAGAGTCAACGGTTTTAACTTAGCTCATTCAAAAAATGTGTGAAACTCTGATGCCCCTGAGCTCCTAAAGATCTAACATTTTATTTAAATGATAATTCAATTGCATTCAGATTACAAAAGCTCCTCATTGTGCTGCTGGTGTGAAGGAAGAAGCTCCTAAAGAAGACCTAACATGGTGGGCTGTTCAAAGATTTTCACACCTCAAAGTAAATACTCAATCCATTGATGGGGCTGTTTGTCTCGCCTGTTGCAATCAAGTTCACAGTCATGTGGCTTTTAATGAGTGTTTTCTTTCTCTCAATGGAGAAGATTGAGTCAACAGATGCAACAGAGGGCACTGGAGAGGAATTCCCTGTGAATGGGACCCCTGTTGTTGAGACCCCCTCAGTGGTGACAGGAACTCCCTTTGATTTTGCACCCTTGTGAAAGTTAATACCCCTTTCTCCCCCCCGTCCCCAGCCTCCATATATCACAGCCGTGTTACGATCGGCCCTGCTTTACTGCTCAGAATGGGGCTTTATTCAGAGGCCAGCCAACCAGATGTCTGCTCATCCAGGGGTTTCTTCTCTTTGTTTTTAATCCTGTTTGAACTTTTTCCAAGGGGGATGCCGAAGCAAGCAAAATGCTTTGCCTTTGTCTTTATCAGGGGATCCCAAAAGTGGAGTCCAAGGACCTCCAAGGGGTCTATAGCAAAATTATACTTTAGTTACACTATTAGTTAAATAATTAAGGAATGAGCATACTGTGAGAATGCATATGGATGTCAGTGTTAATCATCAGAAGTGTACACAGTGCTTACAGTATATAAAATTTCACAGGACAAAAGAGATAAGTGTCTGTATATTAAAAGTATACAGGTTTTTTAATCAAGGCAATCAAGAAAGATTGTGCAGAGAAACTCAAATACTCCAGTCAGTTTCAAAAAGACACTTTTTTATTTGATATGATACAACAGTTTCTACTCAGTCAAACATGGCATTAACCAACCCTTTCTTGGTTTCATGTCCTTGCTTTTGGTTCTCTGTAGTGGTATTTACTTTGTGTTAATGCCTGATCGGTAATTCCCATGAAAACACGCAAGTTCACAGTAACTGCAGATGGATTCTGTGAGATGGTTCCACTCACCTAATGTCTCACCTCTCATTTTACTTTGTGTGATTTATTGTTGATTCCTGGACAAATTATTCAGCAGCTTTTACTTTATTGCGAGAGCACTGAAATATGAGGCCTATTGATCTTTGGTGCAGCTGTATGATACAACTTAAATGGAAGTGAAAGCCTTTGGGGCCCTCTACTGGCCACAAAGAAGAACTGACCCGATATTGACAGGATGGCCCCCTTTATCTACTCAGCTCTTATCTTTTTGTTACTTAGGTGTCACAATCCAGATAGTAACACAGATATCTACAGTTGTTTAGGAAGAGTAGTGGCAAACTGAACTATAGTATAGAGTATTTGAGCTGTGAGCTTCTATTTTTGGCACTGTTGTCTGAGGAAGAGGGAGCATGCAGATTCATCAGCATCACTTAGTTTGTCCAGCAACATATTATCCTTCATTTTAACCAACTGGAACGGTAACATTTCTCGGCATACCTGGGTCATTCTTCAACATACAAGTGGAAATGTATGGTTGCCTTCATGGTATGCACTGTACAGTATTTAGTCCACAAGGGCAAAAGCTAACAGAGATTATAGAAATGGTGCACAGCCTTGACATGACAACAGTGGACTAATAAAACAATTCATATTAGTTTAAACCAATGCACTTTTAAGGACCAGTGTCCCCAAAACCACAAGCACCCCTCTTTGACCTGGAAATAAAAATCTGTGTAAAGTAACATTGTGACAGTCAGTCATGGACATGTTTCATGCAACAATTTGGGTCAGCACAGCAGTCCCTTTGAATGCAACTACTGTATTTAACAACTGCTCTGGAGTTGCCCAAAGAGCAAAATGTATTCTAAAGTGACGTCATACCCAAAGAGAACCTCCAGGGGGCTCTATCACACCTTTTTTGTCCAGATCAAAGGAGGGCAAGTCAAACAGAATAAGAGAGCACACAGGAGCTCTCAACACTGTGGCAAGAAAAAAAGTTCTTCTCTTTCAGTTGAAATTCGAGTGAGTTAAGTCCTTGTGGCATGTTCACATCAAGTGTTCTGCTTTTCCCATTCTTATCGACATAAACAGCAAACTCAGTTGTCAGCAGGGGAATGACAAAATGTATCAATGTAGCTGTACGTCTTCACAATGGGGCATCAGAATTACCACTGACCACCTGCACACTCAAACACATCCACATATTGTTGCATAAACATACATCCAGGCACACATGTAACTCCAGTGACCGCCCCAATTAGGAATGAATATTTCATTTTCATTTCATCAAAAAAAATTCCCCTTGCCCTTTGAAAGAGAGAAGAGTATGGTATACAAACTCTCAAAAAGGTAAAAAGCAGAAATTGTCATAACACTGAGTGTCCAATGAGTGTTTTTACTCTGAGCCCAGTAACATCCCACTGGATACTGTTCATGTGCACTCAAGGTAGCCAAGGCTAGTCACCTCCCATTGAATGGCTCTCTAAAAATAGGAGCAACATCATTTTATAGTTGCAGCCCATAATTCCTTCATATGTTCCTTCAGGTTCCTTCATTATCTTCCAGAAATCATGACTGAACCAGCTAAGGGTCCAGCCTGGCATAAACAGACAGTAGACAAGTCTTCTTGTCTCCACAGCTGTGGCGTTAGCTGCTGTCCTCCTAACCCAGGAGACAGATAGTGTCAGAGTTCATAGGTCGTCCTCGGCTAGCTGACCCAGGTTGCTGGGGCGTCGTCCAGCTGAGGGGCCTGACAATGGAGCCTGGCTCCCAGCATCAGTAGCTTGACCCCTTCGGCAGCCCTCTCCTGCTCTCTGCTGGGGAGAGAGGGTACATTCATCAGCTGTAAAGTACTTCCATGTACTGCACTCACATAAAAGTTTGTTTTCAATTGTATACTAGACAAGAATATTATAGAAAACTTGCCAAATATTTAATGGGAATTTTGTCTATCAGGATTTTTTCATTAACAGCCTCAGGCTAAAAATGCATTAGCTCTAGTTCCATCTAACCCCAGCATAATATGGGAAACTATTATCTGCCTTTGATAGGCATCTATCTCTGATTTCCTCATCTGGCTCAGCCTGCTTCCTGTTTGTTTTGTGCCAAGCTTATCCAACCTGAGTAAACACATAGAGGGGTGGAGAACAACAACTGCTGGCCTGTCCACACTGTCTCACTCAGGACAACAGCCCACTGATGATAGAGGGAGACTAGGCTAATGATAATGTCAAGCCCAACAACAGGATGCTCCTATTGTTCAATGGCCAGATGGACAATACAGCCTGAAATTTGGGGAAATTATATATTTTGTGTAAATGTGTGGAATTTCCCTTGTTGTATTCAACTTAGTGCAGCTAACATTGTAATCAATTTCCATCATAAATATCCCGATTTGTATTGATTCCCTTTTCATCCAATAGGGGGAGAAATAGCCCTTCTTATGACTTGATCCCTTCACTGTATGTGTCTAAATAAATGGTTACAATTTACTAGACTCTTTCATCTTTTAATTAACATTAATGAGCACAATGGAATGATTGTTACAAGTCGAACAATGGCCCATTATTTCCCCAGTGGTTAGCTTTCTGTGGCTTGTTTTGTCATTAATTTTCCAATGCTGGTGTTAGACTGTATTGTCTAATGACTGCTAGACAATCCAGTAGCACAATGGGCAAAATAATGACCCATATAGACAGCTTTGTCTCTAAATGCGTATACACTACCTGTGCACTTTGTGTGGTGGGTGTGTACAGCCCATTTGACACAGCTTGACAGTTTGGCTGATCAGTGAAGCCCAGTTGGACATGTGACGGAGAAACAGTGTGGGAGTCAGCAGGGCATGGCTGGACCACAGTGGGCTGCAGATGCAAACAACAGGCAGGTCACTCACTAACACTTTATTGCATGCACACAATACCATTTGTTGTTTTTATTATTCCATTTGTGTGAGAGTCCAGTCCTACAGCCAAAAAAGCAAGAAAAGATAAGCAGGCCTGGTCGTGTCTGGTGTGGTGGTGAAAAATATAATTACTGTGTATGAGTGGGTAGTTATTGCAGGACAGTGTCATTGTATGTAGGGCAAAGGAAAGAGACAGCTAAACAAAACCTACGTCCCGCAGTAGGTATGTCTCGTTGGGTCCTTGGCCCTGGCCTTGGCTGGGCAGGTAGAGCGTGGGCAGGGAGGTGTTGTGAGAGTGAAGGGAGGGCAGCTTATGACGGTCAATAGAGGCGGAGGAGTGGGGCCGAAGGGCACTGGCAGCAGACAGAGGGGGCCTCATGCTGCGGCCCAGGCTATTAGACTTGCTCTCTCGCCGCTGATACTCAATAGGCGACTGTAAGGCTGAAAGACACAGAGAGACAGACAGTTCTTATAAAGCTCCACACCGGATTCTGAATCTTTAACAAAGCATTGCATCATGTGGATTCAGCATTTATTTTGTCAGTAACGCCCCATTTAGCATTTATAAGCATTATTCAGAGAGATTACAAAAAATGGTTTGTCACACCATTATGTAGCTGTAAGCAGATATGGATATTTAGGTGTATCAATGTACAGGATTTGTCAACAATTATAACTTATGAAGACATATTATTACAACTGTGTTTTAATAAAGTGTCATTCATTATCTTTTTTATTTATTATCTGTTTATACAACAGCTTCCACTAATTGATACCCACAAGAGGAGTTGTGTGAGTGTTAATGCCCTCTAATCAGAGGAGGACGGACCACCTCCCCTAGCCTCTGCTTTGACAGTGTGTTGTGAAACCGCTGCGTTCTTTTTCAAATGACGCATCATTCACAGGAGTTTATGCTAGTTTTCACCATCTGCTTTGAGTGACTGTAAAAGCTCCAGCTCCAGCATTGATACAACTGTCTATTTATAACTACATTATAGAGTGTTATTACGTTTTTTTAAATTTTTTATGTTTATATACTTATTATAAATGCTCGGGGGATTCAAGTAAAGTGATGCTGTTTAGTCTGTGTTGCACAAAGAATTATATATATATATATATATATATATATATATTCAATATACCCAGCCTCATAAAAATGTAGATTTTTGAGATTATGAGATTTTACTTAGTCATTACGTTATGATTTCACGTAGTGTCTCATAATGTGGACTAACCATAAATTTTTTTTACTTTTAATTCATAACTTATTTTTTTGGCAGGAATGGTCTGTATTTGATTCAAGGTGATTCAACTGCTTTCAATGAGTCAATAAATGGAAAATGTGCTAAACTGAAACATGATTTATGGATTAGGGGATGTGGCGTCATCTTCAGATGTCAGCTCGGACTTACCATTGAGAAAGTTGCGCTGGGATTCCAAGATTTGAACAACATCATTGACCCAGGCCCTACAGATCTCAGGGGAGGAGGCCTGCAACTGAAAGCGCACCACACTCCCGTCCGGGTTGCGTGAAGTCAGCACAAAGCGGGCATCATCTCCCTCCACGCTGGGCTCCACCCCCAGGCAGCTCACCTGGAACATATCACATCTGACTAGCATCTGCCAGTAGTCCAGCCTGCTGAGTTGCTTGTTAAATACTTCACTAACACATGCAAGCTTCTAAAAAGTCCCTGCTGTGAGATTATGTAACCTGTGCTGATTTAGGCAAGAATTAGTGTGGATCTGTTGTGTAACCTGGGACTAAAATGTACTTTTTTATTTTTTTATATTTTATTTTGCTAAAATAATATGTGTAGCTGACCTGAATTCATTGAGGCTCAGCAGTCACCCACCTTGATGCTGTTCTTAAAGATGTATCCAGGGAGCGAGAAACCTTTCTTTCTGTCAATTGGCTCACTGAAGATGACAAGCTGCTCAAAAAGGAAGACCCGTCTTTCCTTGGCTCGGGACAGGAAGCTACTGTCCTGCTCGGTAACAGTGAAGGTGTCTTGCTGGAGCAGTTTGCCCTGGGCTGTGATCTTCCCCTGGTACCACAGAGAAGATAAACACAACAAACAAAGGAAGTGGTCACAGTGGTCTTTTCATGGGATGAATAGTTGGCATGAGAAATGTTTTGCAGACAGTGAAGGATAGTCTAAATTCCTGAGACGTACCTCGAAGCCTTGTAGCCTGCCCACATTCATCATGTCATTGCAACGTTTTGGCACAAAGCACATCACCTCTACTGCTTTCTGTTTAAAAGACAAAAAGCGAGGTTGTTATCAAGAACACTAATAAAAAGCATGATTTTGCACACACAAAACTCTTTAAACCTTATATTTAAGCATCAGGACACCAACCTCCAACTCCTCTGTGTCCATCCCAGCTTTGGTGTAATACTTCAGGAAGTCCTGCTCAAATAAACACAGCATGGTCACTAGAGCATTCCAGGTTTTCTGCTCAGAGTAAGATAAGGACATCTGGAGGAGTATTTATGGGTGCTGAACCCACCTTTCATTTAAATGCGAAAGGGCAAAGTTTTATATTCAGGCAAAGTTTTATACCAGGGATGTCATTTTATGATCATCTTCAAAGACTCTTACGTATAACTGTTTGAATCCTCTGGTAAGAATGGAGTCTCATTATGTAATTTGCCTCTTCCTCTCTGGGTGGAAAGTAGCCTGAACAGACATTACGCCTGGTGTGTCGTCAGTGTTTCTACACAGAGGGGTGTAAGTGTGTGTTTGTGTGAGTGCTTGTATGTTTACAACCCTGGCTGTGACTGACCCTGCTGTGTGTCAGACAGCTGCACAGTGAACACCAGTATGTATGTGTGTGTGTTTGTGTGTTTGTGTGTTAGTGTGTTTGTGTGTGTGTGTGCGCGCGTAGGTGTTGGTGTGTAATCAACAGCACAGCAGTGCTTCGCTTTTCACCTTGAGCAGCAGCTGGTACTTCATGATCCTCTGGACAGGTTTGATGAGCAGGTCGTTGAGCTGCAGCCTGTGGCCCAGCTGCTGCCGCAACTCCTGACAGCGGAGACGGACACAACAACACGACACCCGTCAACATGATAGCCAGGACACAAAAAATGGCAGCTAATGGCCAATATAATCCCTCTAAGACAATATATCACAGGGATTGTACTGTTTGTCTAATTGTCTTGTGTTTATTGTCAAAGAAAAGGAACTGATTACAATCTGAATAATAAATGCCAGCTGTAAAGACACCCACAAGTCCATGTATAATACATGGTATAGGACGAGTTAGATTCATGCATACTAAATGGCTTATTAACTACAGGCCTGAGAGACAGGTGACCACTGTATCACTGGTAAACAAGTGTTTGTCCTAAATCAACATATAGACAGAAAATTATTCAAAAACAACTTTTATAATTTAACTCCCAAAATCCCAAACATTTGCGTGAATTTGGTTTGTACTGTTGGTCAGACAAAACGGGCAATCCGAAGATGTCAAGTTTGACTTGAGGAACTTTTGAAGGATATTTTCTATCTTTATTATCTGACATTTTAGAGAGTAAACAAAGACTAACTATTGATTGATTAACTGAAAAGGCCTAGGATGAAAAGAAAAGTTGGATGTTAAGCCGTACTCACCTCAAAGTAAGTCTCTATATACTCTGAGACGATATGTTCCGACTTGGGCTTGTTCTGACAGTATACAACATACATATGCAGACGCCGCTCCTGCAAACCAAACAGACATCTCATTACAAAATTATTCAGCTGAACCTCTAATAAAAAAAATTGCCACAAGGCAAAAAAAAATTGGAACTTTTCACTGAGAAAAAATAGCTTTAATTGCATTACAAATACATGAAAATGCCCCTTGAAGTAAGCAAGAACAACTCAATGTGCAGTGTCTCTGGTTGCTGTTGGGAGCAGAGCAATAATGATTTGCCACAGACTGCGGGTCCTTTGAAGCTGACTCTGTCTGGTTAGCGCCTACTCTTCTGTGACTAATTGGCATGGGAGTGCAGATGTGGCGGTCCTGAGAGCCCTAATGGAGTTACATGTAGATGAGCATCAGGTTATGTATAATTTACCCAGGTTACACTCAGTGTAACCAGACCCTTTTAGAGCCTGCCGACATAAGACTGTACCTAGCAACAGGCTGCATGGTTCCGTAACCTAGAGACCAGTGAGCTGCTCCACCTGAATATGGACATCATGTAACAGTGCAGAGGGCGGCTGCTTGCATCCGTTCTGAGCATTCACTATACCAGTGGCTGTCTGTTTACATGTGTTTATATGTTGTATGTGTGTGAGCAAGCACACATGTTGAATATCGGAGACACAGCTCTTGTTAAGAGAGGATTGGGCTTTCTGCTTTTCATTAGGGCCATGTTCCCAGCCTGCTTGTTTTCACAGTTTGACACCATGCTTAGATTTAGTTACAAGTTTCTTTATTCCTCCGCAGGCTTTTTAAGTTGATTATCCAGTGGGCTGGGCCTTATTGAATTGTTTAAAGAGCTACAGACAGAGAGAGTGAATATAGCAAAAGAGAGACACAGACATTTAACTTAATCATCTTCAGACAAGAAGCAAAGCCGAGTTGGTCAAATTACCCATCATGTCTACCCAGTCTGCATGTGCCACCACTTAACCAATATACATAAATCTAATTTTGTTCCCTGTATAAGCCCTGTGACCCTATACCGACTCAGGCTATTCTATTCTAAGAACAATACACTTAACAGTGACTTTATCTTGCATGCATCACTTTGCTTCATTCTTCAACTAAGATATGTAGGGAGAAGAAGGTTTGGGAGAAAAAAAGCCTGCATATCAAAGAGGGTTTGTTATTCCTCATCTTATTCTTGTTGTCTTTTCTGGCTGTTTTTTCCCTGGTGTTTCCTGAGCAGTTCAGCCCAGACTGGAAATTGGCCAATGTGTTGTTCGTGTGTATGTGCGTGTGTGCCGTGTGCACTGTTGTAAAAACACAGCCTGGACTGAGACGTATCAGTAACAGGGAAGTGGAGGGAAAGACGTTGGCAGTTGAGACAGAAGGAGAGAGGTAAGGTATAGGATAAACAGGAGCTCTGCATGTTTTCCTTTCTCTGTTTACCCTCATGCCAAAAAGCACAAGGAAGCAGACCAAGACCCTTCCACTGATGTGGGTGTGTATGTGGGTGTGTGTGTTTCCGTGTGTGTCTACACGGTAGTCATACTCACATGTTTAATGAAGAGCTGAGCCAGCCTCTCTGGCTCTGCCAAACACTTCTCCAGCTCTCCCAGGAATAGCTACAGAGAGAAAACACACACACACACACACAGATACACACACACACACACACACACAGACACACACACACACACAATCGTCCCCAAAACGGAAGGTCAGATTTGTCTCCTGACCTATTGTTCTTTTGTCCTTTACTCAGCCACCAACACAATGCTCTGCAAATCACTGTTTGTCTTTCACTTTGAATACAACTGGAGCAAACATACCATTTTCTACGTGTGGAAATCAAATGTATTTGAAAAATCAGGGACTTACTCTTTATGCCAGTCAAATATTTGGTGAATGTTCCCAAAAACAATCTTGTCTTTTCCCTTCATGTCCTCCGGTATACTTTTGGAGCTCATTGTGCCCATGTAGCCCTGCAAGGAAATGACAGAGCTGCTGACGTCTGTTCACACCAAAAATTATAACACACCGCAACAACCACACACCTATTATTGAGCTTTTATTAACTTTCAGATGGCAAGAATTCTCCTCTGAACCAAAATAACTGCAGATATTTATGGCACTGGGAGATGGATCGCCATGCAACTTAATACTCTTCAAGATAATAATTCACAAAATCTGCTTAAGACTGCAGACGGTGGGATGGAGGCAGACCAAAGTGTGGAGAAAAGTGGAGGATTTGTGATGATAAGGATTTAGAGCTTTCTCTGACAGACTGGGAGGATGACTAAGTTCCCTCTTCTCTGTCAGTGCAGATTGTGTGTTCTTTGCTGGCAGACTTTGAGGTTTACCTCCACTATGAGCCCCAGGTCTGTCACATAGTGCTTCTCTGTCTCAATAAGCTCCTTCAGTACATACCTGTAAAGATACAAATGAACAAGGATTAGTGTTAGAGTTATGCTACTGAATTTATTTTGCACACTGCAAAAAATCTTGCTAACACTTCATTTTACAGGCCCCCAGTTTGCTAACAATTTTCATTAAGTGCCTGATACCAACTTGTAATTTTGTAGAAAGTTTCCTGGAAAGGATTATGTGATTTGGTACTAGTTACTGGGGAAAATGACGACAGTGTTTAACTGGTACACTCTTAGTTACATCAATCTAATTAATTAAGCATAACATACAGAGTCAGCTGATGGGCTGAACATGAAGATTTGAGTGTGAAGCTCACCCTGCAAATATTAGTTTATAGCTTTTTCCAGGGCTTTCAACTGCATCTCTGCACCAAGTTTGCTCTGTTGGCTCAGTTGTCCTCACGTGACCTGAGTCTGGAACTTACTTCACAAGATAACATCTGATGAAGACCGTGAGATGCGGTTGAAAGCTCCAGAAACAGCTGCAGTAGTAAGTGGACCAAGATGATTGAGTCAAATGAGTCTCTGACATTTAAAAGCAACTGCTTATTAAGTAACACAACTATAGCTACTATATGTTGTATATATGATTAAAACTACTATAATATCCTTGTTCTTTCTTAAAATCTCAAAAATAAAGACACTAGTACTTCCTTATAAGTAGTATCAAATTATATAGTTCTTTCTCAAGAAACATCCAAGGAAAATTTGCATACATTTTGTTAAATAAATTGTTATTTAAGTTTAACTTTTACATGGCTCTGGGAAGAGCAATGTCAGTCTAGATGGAAGCATTTAATACCATCTGTAGTTCTCAACTATGGTGATCCCCTGACTTTTTATTCGACACCACCAAAGTTTTAGGTCAAAATTTCTGTTTGCCACATACGCTTGTTTATGACCAGTTGTCTTCTATACATGACATACACCGTAGCCTCAGCCATACTTTGTGGGTCGTGCTTATTAGCAAATATTAGTATGATATGCTAAACTAGTATGGTTAACATGGTAAACGTTACCTTCTAAACAGCATATTGAAATGGTCATTATGAGCATGATAAGATGGAGATTTTTAGTGAAATCTTACATATAACACATTTATTTACAGAATATGTGGCAGCATTGTGCTGCCATGAGTTTGAATCTTTACATTGCCAAAACAACATACATGCTTTTCTCTAAGGCACTCCCCCTCTCCTCTTCAGTCTCAGCCGCAGCTGACCATTGGCTGGAGGTGTCATCCATCAAGACAGAGCCGCTGTCATCTGGCAGAACACTGGTGGACTGAGTGTCCTGAGGAGGCCGAGACAAACAGACAGACAAACTGTTCATCAAAGGTCCAGTGCCAGTATTGTGGATCATGCCAGGAATAAAGTAAGCAAGGGAGATAAGGAGTGGGAGAGAGATGATAATGATGCAGGTTGCCAAGGTGACCAGAGAGAGCAGAGAGACACGAGGAACCGAGATTGAATGATAAGAAGATCAGATTCAGATAGTCACCGTTAATGATCCGTGCTGTGCACATCAGCCACAGATAGATGGGAGAGAAAGAGATTAAAAGATAAAGGCAAAGAGTTAGAGGGAGCAACAGGCTCCATAGAAGTAGGAAATGACAAAGCTGTGATGGAGTTTTGACTTCAGGGAAAGAGGAATACAATTACGGCTCGCCTGCTGGCAATGGCATTACATTTATGATTTATGTGTGGATTAGTGATATTTTTTCTTGGTTTGCTACCTGAGGATTCAAACCCATATGTAAATATGTCACACAATATCTTTTTTTCTGCAGCACCAATACAGCAACATCTATGTCAATACTGGCTTACTGGCTGCACATAGAAATGCACACAGGATAAACTCAAGGTTACTCTGATCTAATCAATTGTGTTCATGTGTTATATACATGACCTCCTTCTCATGCGTTTTCCTGGAATTGATATAATTTCCTGTGGGGGTCCTGATGCAAATATAGAGTCATTGTGCAAACCGCAACAAAGCCTGCAAAGAATGAAATCAGCACTAACTCAATGGATACACGCTTCACATCTGCACACGACACTCATGTTTGTGTAACCTAGTTTTCTCTCACAAAAAGCACATTATCGCCTTTGTGTGGTTGTAAAAAAGACTCACTACCATCTCTCTGTACAATTGTATCTGCTTACAAAGTTCTTCCTTCTATTTTTAGCCATGTTGTTTGGCCGTTTCTTTTAAGGCCACTCACTCTTTCCTGACTGTGTAAACTTATAGGGGCAGCCGTCTGTCTTCACCTAAATCCCTGAGTTCTATTGTCCTAGTCAAGCAGAACCTCCCCACCTTGAACACATACACAAACACGCACACACACCACAGACATATGCCTAATCCCTCAGACTCCCCTGGCAGGCAGCTGCCCAATGGAGAAATAAATAGATAGATAGGATAGATAGACATGTAAGCAAATGGAAAAAGTGACACAACTTTCTTCTTTTCTCCTTTGGCCTAGTTCAACTTGTTCACCTGCCATCTCCATGATAAATTTGTTGGCGTCTGCAAGTTGTGAGCTTTTTGTGTCCAGTGATGTGTGTGAGAGAAAGAGAAAAATAATGAAAGAGACAAAGCAAAGTAGAGAGACAGGGTGTAGGGAGAGACTGAGAGGCTCCATAAAGACCCTCGCTCCCCCAGCTTGTCTTGCCCCGCTAGGAGTGCTCCAGCCTGGCTGACAGGTCTCCCTGGCTGCCTGATCACTTCCAGATGTGCTGTGGCAAAGCCCACAGGAAAAATTCCCCTTGTCTCCCTCTGTTGCAAGTTTTGTTTTTCTACTCAGAAGCTGACAAAAAAAGAAAACTGACAACACTTTTAGTAAAAGCTGAGGTCATGCTTTTGTGTAGGATACTTAAAAACATTTATTCTAACAGTCCCATTAATCAAGAATGTGTTTATAACGCATATATATTATAGTTATAGTTCAATTCTGCTTTAAAAAATCTTGACAAAAAAAAAATGTCAAAAATGTTTTATATGGTTGAGTAGTAGCAGAATAATTTTCCTGTTTGCACTGTTGTCCAAGAGCACACTGCTCATCTATTATTCTATTATTTTATATTTATGGCTCCAGTTTTGCACTGCTTTGGGGACTAATAAACCACTTACTGTTAGAACACATAAAATGCTGGAAATCAGCCGTATTAAAGTGATATTAACTTAAACTAAACTAAACTCATCATCTCCCTTTGTTTCTAAAAAAAAGAAAGAAAAGAAAAGTGAAAATGTGATGTTTTTAACACCTATTGTCAGGCATCATACCCAGGAATATTTGCTGATGCCTGAAACTGATGTGTTGTTACATTTTCAGCAATGGCATCAGCAATTTCTTACTTTTTCATGGAAGGGAGCAGCCTGTTCAAAGGGCCCATCACTCTTTAGAAATGCGAGCACAAATCAAAGGTATTGCACAGTGTGAACACAGTTACAAGGTCTCAAGTGCTGACTACAATTTAACAGCATTGTTGCCAGTGTTGCAATGCAATGGATGATTTTGAAGAGATCTCAACACCATTTTTTCCTTTTACTATTTCTTTTCTTGTTTCACTGAGAAACTTATATACATTATTTGGTTATTTGTCTCTGTCAAGGTGACATATTGTACAATCTGTTCCTTGGGTAAAGCAATTAAATAAATATTGTGATGTGTATTTCTTGCTTCCCTATTGACACCACATCTTGTTTAACTATTGACATCACAAGAACTTTCCACTGACCAAGTAGCAATAAACATTTAATTACAAATGTTCTGCTGCAGTTGTGAGATTAGAGACAACGGGTGAAGAAAAGAGGAAAAACAACAATGCATTTAACACTATGGCTATTGAAGGTGGAGAGAGAAACAACAGCTCGGAGATGACTGACCTACATAATTTAATCTCTCTACCTCTACCTCTCTCTTCCTCTCTCCACCTCCCTCTCTCCACAGATTGGCAGTAAAAACACCAAAGCACTGACCTCATCCCTCTGATGTAATCGTATTAATGGCTTTTGATGTGTTGTTGAGACTGAAATTAGGATTTAAGTGCTCTGGTGTCAATTCACCAACAGGAGACACTCCGCAATGCTCAAATGCTCGGATATCATTATTGTTTCATTGTATATTGATAGGGCTCAGCCTCTGATGATTCATGCAATGTTATTGCTGCTCAAGAGAATCTCATTTACTGCCATGCTCCCATATCACAGCAAAAAGGGACCCCCTGAACGTTTGACTTGAGACGTTCCTTTGCCACGAGCAACTGACTCCAAGTGTTTGATGGAGAAATGAAAGCGTATGTGGGCACATAGTGTTCTTTGTCACTTCACAGAAGTGGAGTCATCTTTCATCACATCTGCCGTTTTGTGCTATTTCCTATTTTTCTCCAGGCATGTCCTTTTGTAACATGTTGGATGTGAGTCATGCATCACACAGGTTGCTGTCAAACCCTGCCCTCTGGTCTTCTGGTGCATCGATCTGCTCTGAGAGAGCCTTGTATTCACGTAGGCTCCCTTACATGTGTCGATGTGTGCATGCATGTTTGTGCTCTATGGGTCTTTATATCTTTATATCTGTATCTGTGTGTGTGTGTGTGTGTGTGTGTGTGTGTGTGTGTGGTTGCACAATGCAGCGCTCCTGTGTGAATCTGTGTGTTTGTTTTGCCTCATAGTTGAGCTCCGCCAGCAGCAGTAGAGTTAGTCATTTCCAGATCTGGCTGGAGGGCCATGGAGACAAGCAGTACTGATGTCACCTCCCCGCCAGGCTGGGTCCTCACTGAGAATATTACTGCTACTCCTCTCAGAAAATTTCTACAGTAAACTGTCTGTTAAAATGAACCACAAGCGGATTTACTTCTGATAGTCTGAATCTCATCATAGCCAATTATTGATTCTATAAAACAGAAGGGACACTCAAGTTTTCTGGCATCCTGTCAAAAATGACTACCTGCATTTAAGCCAGAAACATAGGTTCTTCTTGACGTTATTTCCATATTGCAAAAATAATATGTGAACAAAGAAGGTTTGATAGTGTTAGTTTGACAGACCTGGGTGTTTGGCAGTGATGTGCAGCCGACCAGTGAGTCAGTTATGTAGCTCGGGGACTGTAGTGTAGCCGGTGACAGGTCCTCAGGGCTTGCCAGGCCATCCTTCCACTCCTGGAACACACACGACCACAGTGTCAGAATAACACAATATAAACATGATGCAAAATGTCTGTAGCATGCTTGTGCATTCGTGCACACAGAGGCAGCTGCACAACAGCAAAAGAGAGCACGTAAGTCACAGAACATGGCAGCGTGAGTTCCTGCAGGATGAGCCAGCAGTGCTGCTGTTATATAACAACATCACCACCTGCCATGATCTTTAGTTCTCTGTGGATCAACTCTACATCAAACCTGTGTCTCCACTGATATTCTTGAACTACCCAATATAAACAAGTCACAGTCAGGATGTTGGCATAAGTTTGTATTTATATGAGGCTGAAGTTTGCATGTTTACTTCAGAACCAGTTTATACAATAACAAGGTCTTGTTGTAAGGTAGTGTGGGAATAATTCCAGTTAATAGGTTTACTTATGAGGTGGGTTATCTCATATGTGTAGAAAGGTAGTTGAAGCACAAAGCCTTGTTTGATTAGTGCTTGTGACATAGAAAAAACAATAATGCTTTCTTGTGAACTTTTTACTCCTCACCAGTTCTCTGTGGGTGACTGGCAGAATGGTAAGAGGCTCGTCTGTCCTCGGGGGGCTGCCCAGATCCTGGCTATGGCTCTGGGATGGAAGAGGTTGAGGCTTCCCCTCAAGTTTGCGGACCTGACGCTCCCCTTTGGCGGTGGCCCCGGCACTGAGTTTTCGGACAGGGTTTGTGAGCCACTTCTTCAGGGTGCTCACAGAGCGTCTGGAGCCCGGGGAGCTGGGGGCTGAGCTGCCTGATGCCTGCGGGGGCAGTGACGCCACAGAGGTGGAGATGCTGCCCTCGCTGCCTGCTGCCGAGTATGAGTCTGCAGAGAAGAGACCGGGAAAGAAAGAGAGAGCAAAAGGTTATCAGTAAAACATTTGTCTGAGGGTACAATAATAAATAAAGTTTAATGGGTCAAAGGGCAAAGTACACCCTGACTCTCTACATTTAGACCTCAGCAGTCAATGAATCAATTAATCTATGGACAAAAACAACAGAGCAAAAGAGCATTTTATTTAAGGCAATAGAACTCCTGATTGACAGTTAAATTAGGGCATCAGTGCTGGTCACTGAGAGGTGATGGAGGACTGGAGGCCAGAAGACATGTCAACACCAGGGGAGAAGAAGTAAAGAGAGAAATACAACAAAGAGGGATATATAAATAGCCTTCCTCTTCAAACACAGCTGTGCAGCTGTGAGCTGTGACCATAAAAGACGCACTGTTCTGTTTATGTCAAGCAGACCGTGGCTTTTATATATGAGCTGTGCATCCAGTCACATGACCAGCGGATGGTCAATGTTTAATGTGAAAAATACTCGCAGGCCGGCTGCTGCACAGTGATGTCAGGAGGACATGGGAAGTGGGTTGAGGGGGTGAGCCGGGACCGGACATCCACTCTAATGCTTTGTAGAGGGGAAGATCCTTGCTTGGGACTGTTTGTTTTTTCTGTCTTGTCCTCCATTCCCATCCTGCCTCATCCACCCAACCCTACCACCCTTCCTCCTGCCTTCCTCAGTCTTGAGATAGCTCTTTCTTTGGGCTGTGTGTCTGGAGTGTTTTATCTGTTGTGCCTCCCATCCATCTTCTTACCCTAAACTCGACCTCTGACCCTTGATCACCACTCTGCTACAGATGGAGAAACACTCTCTCCTGCTAAGACTCACTGCCATGCCTTATTATTGTTCAAATGCTGCAGCAGACACAGTCAATAGTGAGTTGACTGTGTTTTTAGTTTTCCAAGAAAATACACTTTTCAAGAAGTTCGTATTGAGTTTGTGAATTTTCTACGCATTTGTTTACAAGACGACAACACTGACCTAATTTCAGTGTTCCTTATGAGAGCCATAGAGAAAGATCTTATCACAGCACTCGGCAGTAGGATCCAGACTGCAGGAGCCACACTGACACAGCTTGGCCCATTTTGTGAGCGTACCGTCTTCAAAGGCAAATCCAGAATAAATTCACAATCCCCCTCAGTGTTCATGCTTAAAGCGATTGAGCTTTTCCACACTTTATTCATTCAATTACTTTCCCTCAGAAATACAATACAGCCACTGTACCGATCAATGAAAATGAGCCGTGTAAAAAATGGCCCTTACTCTCTAGTGCACAAACCTCAGTCCCAGAGTTTGAGAAATGGCTAACCTCAAAGCAAAACAACTCATGTCCATGACATCACATCGCTGCCAGTGCATACACATCGTTTGTGGAGCCTAGCTGCTTACAAAAAAACCTTTAACTCATCTGTTTGTGTATGTACACCACCAATCTTTCTCTGGCAAGTTTCGCCATACATTTTACAGGCATTGTGTGTGTGAGCCCAGGGTGGCCAATTTCCCCATCCTCTTCCCTGTCACTCCCACCCCCATCCACATGAAAGACTGGAGAGTGTAAGGAGATCTGAGCCTGGCAGGACGAGGGGGGTGAACAGAGGGAAGAGACGAGGAGTAGAGGGGTACAAAGAAGGGGGGCGGCTAAACCCTGCAGGGAATTGACAGAAACTTTGAACAAACACTGGATGGGTCCATAGACAGTAAGACGACATAAAAATGAAACAGCAGTCTGAGTTCAAGCCTTTGCTCTTTATGTATCTGTCGAAGACAATAGGATATCAAGAAGCATCTGAAAGGCACTGTATTTATGGCTGGTACTGTTAAAAAGCCTGAGGCAAAGCATACATCTCTCTGAGGGTCCCCAGCTAGAGAGAAGAAAGAGGATGTAAAAATGATGCTGAGCACATGTGATAACCCCAGTTCTCTGACCTCTAACAAGGGCCAGGCCTAGAGGTTTGTGTTTCCCGGTGTTCCCTGCTCAGGTTCAGTTAGGCCTGGGTTTAGGGGTCACAGTGCAGAGACACAGCCAGTAACAGTTTCTAACCAGCTCCAGACATCAGTGGAGATAACTTAAAAAAAATAAATATGGAAGAGGCTGACACATTCTGTGTGCCTGTAAGCAATTAAAAGTGAGTGGAGCAGTAAAGCTTCATGATTGAAACCCTGCGTCAGAATGACACAGTGACTCTGTCAAATGTACAGATTTACAACGTCCAGCGTGTACATATTTTACTGGTTTTACAGTGACGATCGTTACACCTGCATCTGTCACCATGGCAACTCTGCAGTCCCCCTACTGATCGGTTACCCTGGACATCTATAACAGTTTTTTTAATTAACAGCAAGGAAACTGTAAAACACAAAGGGAGATGATGAGCTTCCCCTCGGAGCAACATACCTCCGCTCTCCCTACACATTGCAAGATGAGAGGAGTTGATACCATTATACACCTACACAGAGGAAATTGGGAGAAAAAATAACAATCCTTCCCACACTCTCTCTCTCTATGTCTTGCTGCACGCTAATAGTGCCCAGTGACATTCATCTCCATAATGGCACTGCTAAAAGATTACCCAGGCTGATTTTATTAATGCAACTTGACTATTGTTTATGTGCTTGCAATAATTAACAGTTGAAGGCGCAAGGCAACAGGACTGCATTAAGCTGGCCCGATCTGTGGTGATCAGTTAATGCTGGGCTTTCACCAGTCGCCCACTCACTGTCTGAAAGGATGAGTGGCGGCCGGGTGGGAGGCTCGCCCAAAAAAAGTTGCTGTACTATGTAACTCTAGAGCCAAGTGGGTTTCTGCTGCAAAGTACTTCCAGACTTTCTCTTGATGCTGTTCACTCATAATAGTGAAGTTTGATAGTACTCATTGAGAGTAAGAGGGCATCTTGAGTCTAATTTAGGCAGTCTACGACTCATTTATTCAAGTGACCTATCATATTTTCTTTTATTTTTCTTGCACTAAATCAAGATTTTGACTAATTTTAACTTTTGATTAATCTTTTTAATTAAGTGATTCAGTGTTTAGCACAAAATTTCAGAAAACTGTGAAAAATGTCCATCCAAATATCCTAGAGGCCAAGATAATGTGTAGTTTGGTCAGATAGTAGTCTAAGACAAGGAAAAGAAAACCAGGAACCAAGAAGCAACCAAGCATTTTGCATTAAAATTGGTTTGCTCATCTGTCTTTTTCATGTGGTTTACAGTCAATCATGTTTGCTCAACAAAGTTTAAAACATTTATCACAGCTCAATTGAATTATCCATTGACGTTCTGTGACACAGCTTGCCCAGTCATGTGGAAGGGGGAAAACGTCTTATGCAATATTCTCATGAAGGTTTTGGATTATTGGATATGAGGTTGGATATGATTGTTCAGTAAAACAGATCCAAAGATTGTTGATTGAATTAATGATAAATTTCCTGGCAATTTATGCTTAAAACAGAAAACTAGAGCGAAAATAAGCATCAAATCACAAAGCAGCCTCAAATTGGTGCGTTGATGATATGGGTGGATGCGCTTTAAGTGTTGATCCCTTTGAAGAAGTTTGGTACAACTTCCCTTTATTGATCAGCTGATAAGTGAGTGCTGCTGAGCCAACAAATCAGGCTAAAAGCGTTCGCTGTAATGGAGCAAACTTGTTCACAGCCACTCCACTCTGGAGCTCTCTGTCAATCCCACGGCCTCTTGGGCCCATATAGGCAATTTAGGCATTACTGCTCCACCAACACACGCATGCAGAAAAACATACAGGTGCCCACAAACTTGCACATTTATACAAATGGCACATGCACATTTTTTCCAGGATAGCCGCCCAGATGGGTTGCTGCAAGCTGTTCTTTTGCTATCTGAGCTTTCAGTGTCATCTGTCAGAGCAAACAACACACAGGACATCAGAGGCAGGCGACCTGCTGGTTATCATAGTGTCAAACATGTCAAATGTCCAGCTGAGTCTAAAAGACTCTTAGAGCTGCCAGTCATTGCCAGCACCTCACAAATTATAACCCCGGGGGTCTAAGAGCATGGCGGTCAACAAACAGGCACTAGACGCCCATCTGCGTCATTGTGAACAACTCACAACACAACACCATGTTTATCTATCTCTATTCTCTCTCTCTTTTTCATTGCCACCCACCCTCCACCCCACCTTTTGCTCCTCATCCCCTGCTCTACTTGTATATTACATTTCACCTACTCAGAGGAAATGGACACTCTTCCCATCAACTAGCAGGACCTGGGCTGCACTCAGGCATTCAGATGTGCAGACTGAAAGACCTGTGAGACAATGAGGCACTTAGTACCTAAAGCATATGACCGGAAACCCTCTAACTGTCCTCTGATGAACTTTCGCAAAAACATATTGCAAGGCTTTTTACTGAATAACATTTAAGATCTCATTATATACTTGTCAGCTGTGATTCACAACGAAAAATCAATTTTTGGACCTTTTGAAACTCCTGACTTTTTGTCTCCTTTTTATGTCTCTTCCACTTTTCTCATTATATTTCATCCTGTTGGCCCCAGGCTGGTTTATGTGTATTTTGTTTGTGCTGCCTCTGATTAATAAATCCTGGCACTTGGCTGTTCTCTCGTTCTCGTGTCCTCTCTCTTCCCCTCCACTTCATCTTGACTTCTTCTCCTACATCATATCCCCCCCTTTTTTACTCGGCCACCCTCTTTTGCACTCTAACCCTCTCTTCCTCTCTGCACTGCAGTGTTTTTAAGACTTTGGCTCGGCCCTGCTCTGGGATCAGGACACACAACTCCCTCCTCTGATGCAATGCCCTGCTCTGCCCCAAAGCTGCTGAAACCAGCGCAAATTCGACATGGAAAACCAACTGGCAGAGAAGACAGTGACACAGAATCGAAGGAAAAAGTACTTTGAGTATATTTCTTCTCTTCTCTAGTGCTAGTTTGACAGTATAACACAACTGAAGCCATAGAAATCCTCTGAAACTATCAAGCTGGCACGTCTCTCCAGTGAATATGAATGTATACTTTAATGAACAGCAGAAAGAGGGAGAGGCTAAGAGATGGACTGATGGGAAAAGCAGGGATTAACATAATTTAGGTAAGCAGTAAATGAAGGTTAGCACACATGCCAGACAGAAGACTGAAGTGAGACTAGAGGAAAAGATGTTGAAGAGAAGAAGTGAAGAAAGGCGATTAGGGCACAAGCTGCCTTTTAAATACACTTGAGAGCATATAAACAGGAAATCTGCTAATTCCTAATCTTACGCTTAGATACATGGACATGTGTGCAGTAGCACAACTGGTGTCATCGCTTTGTGTATTTGCTTGCAAGGACTTTTGGAGAGACATATTGCAGTCAGACAGACAAATGAACAGAGATTTCCTGTCCTCCTACTGACCTTGTTTATCAGACACACATGCACACACACACTGCTGTGATTCCAGGAGCACAGAAGGAAAAACTTGATAGACACATTCAAGGGACACACTTTGTCACAAGTCATCAGGTTCGGTCTCCTGCCATCAGCAGTCTCAGCCAGACTCTGTGGCGTATTTTTCATCATCAAAGCGATGTCAGTCACAGAAAAATAGGCCTGAATAGATGATGCTTGCATTAATCCGATTGTCTACAGGACAATGTGGAAGAGTGATTTAGACACTTCTCCTGATGAAAGCTTATGAAACAGCCCTAAGTAATAGATAGATCTAAACCACCGCTAGTGCCATTGACTGTCAAAATCAGGTCAACATGAGTATAGCGATGCATTTCAAGTGGCGACAGGTTGTGCATTTACGTCACAGTTGCTGTTTCCTGTTAAGACAACTCTCAACTGAGGTTTCAATCATTCCTCCAGCACCTACTTTGCATCTGAATTGGATCTTACTCGATGCATCAGCATGAGTAGGCACAGACACTGTTTTTCTCCTTAGCGGCTGCTGCTGCTGCGGCTCTTGGCAGTGTGAGGTTAGAACCATGTCTGTGGTTATTGGGCCTGAAAACTCCAGACATTCCTCTAAAACCATTCAAAACAGAGACTTTCCCAGTTCCTGGCACCATCTGTCTTTATTTCCCTTAATTCAAGTCCTGGGGAACCGAACGTGCACACACACTCAGAATCAAATCTGGGGGATTAAGGTTCCAGTGTGGTCCATTTCACACTCATGCTGATATTAACAAACCGAGCACTATGGGATCAATAGGAAAATATGGAGATACTAATCATGACTCACTTATTTCACTGCATTAAAGGGGCATTCCAGAAATTTTGCATTTATCACTCAACTATCAAAAATGTTCAAAAATCAGAGACTGAGATATCCTGATTTTTATTTTCTAGGATGTACCTAAAACACCTGCCTTACATTTTTCAAAATGCAACTCAATGTGTCTTTCATTAAAACGTCCTTCCTGTCTAGCAAATGCCCACAACTCCACATCCCAAGTTTTTTTTCTCTCTTAAAAAATGTAATTCTCAAGCCCAGTCTGAGATTTTTTTTTTAACTTTGGAAAGCTCCCTTCATACGGAAGCAAATAATGGATGAATACCTAATACTTTTGAATACTGGCTAGTGGCTATAGGGTTTTCAAAGTACAACATTTCAGTGCTATAAATTCAGTATTTAAATTTCAACAGTGAGTATTGGGTCAAAATTAGGTATTTAGTTGCTTCTATTTCCTTCTTAATTTCTTTATGGCAGTTGTTTCTTTGTGTATATTATACATTAAGATAACACTTCTTTGATCCTTAGGAGGTTCACAAGCTACCCAGCAGTATATAAAGTAATTATAATTACTTTCATCTTTACAAGTTGCAGCATTAAAATGAAATATTATTGCAACAATAATTATGATGAAATAATATAATATAGATTATTCTAAAATAGGCTGCATAATGTGCACTTTTGTACTTGGACTTTAAATCTATTTTGTTTCTTAATACTTAAGTTAATAATAAATAATAATAATAAATTTTATTTATAGAGTGCTTGTTACTCAAAGGTACTTCACGTAACTTAAAATACATAGGTTAAAAGTTAATTTTTAATTCATGATTATTACTTGTAACAGATCATTTTTACTACAGAGTGTTTCTACTCACTAAGTAAAAGGATCAGCCACAGAGGACATCATACAGCTGTTTTCACAGGCAGAGTATTGACAAGTAAACTGATCTTTATGTGTAAAATCAGTGTCGTGCACCTTTAATCCCATTCCCTCATACACACACACAGACACACACAGACCACCACTACTCTGTAAGTGTGTGTCCGAACGATGTTGACGTCACCAATCGTAACCATAATTTTTTCCCATGCTGTTCTTGGGGTAAATATTATTGATCGCTATTGAGTCATGAGAGGCACAAAATTAGTCCTTGTCAGGGAGTGAGGGCTGATCCTGAGGTTCTGCTGTGTGTCTCAAACAGTTTAGACTCACATGAGTGTTTCTGTGTCTTCAACACAAGCGCAGAATAGTTTGAAGTCGCAAAATTGGGTCCAATTTTGTATTCAATTTAACTGCACAGAACAATGTTTTCATAGTCAAAACAGAGTTTTTATGATCAGGAACAAAGGAGAAGTCATTAAAAAATCAGTATGAATCTGGATATGTTATGCTGCTAAAGATGAGAAAATCACACACAGGTGTTCATTTTTATGTAAATCCTCCAGAACTTGTTTTTCTTTCAGAAGCAGCAGATGAGCAAAGACCTGATGTTTCGAATTGAGGCCTTCATCATGTAGCCTGACAAAGAATATTTACTTTGCTCATTGTGATCTGACAGAGACATGGATGAATGAATTCATTTGGACAGATGTCCTGTCAAGTAGGCTGTTCAACATATGATTGAATCATACTTCACTTTGTATCAACTCAACACTCCCTGTATTTCACTGATTGGCAGTGGTGGAAGTACGCATATTCTTTTACTTTTTTCTACTTAGTAGAAACGCTCTGTTACTAGTAAAAGTTAATTAAAATACAAAGGTTAAAAGTTCCTTTTTTAACTTATATGAAGTACTCTATAAATAAAATGTACTATTAATATTTATTACTACCTTAAGTATGAACATCAAAATATACCATGCAAGTACAACTCTCAAGTTAGTTGTTCAAGTAAGTGCACATTATGCGTCCTGTTTCAGGCTAATCTATATTATATTATTTGAGTATAATTATTGATGCATTAATGTCATTGTAATGTTGTAGCTTGTAAGGTGAAGCTAATTATAATTACTTTATATACTGCTGGGTATGCAGGGATCAAAGAAGTGTTATCTTAATATATAATATACATTGTAATTTATTTGTTGGTTATTTATTAGTCAGAAAAAAGGTTTCACACTATATGTACATTGACAAACAGCATTTGGTAGAAAAAATGTGGGATGGCGAAGCACTTACATGACCTTGCAGTGTCTACATGGCACTCTGTTTTAGTGTGAGTACAGTGTGTGTGCATGTGTGTGTGTGTGTGTGTGTGTGTATGTGTGAGTGTGTGCCCAGATAATCATAGTGATGATCAACACTACCCTTTCAGCCTCTTTAGCAGCAGGCAGTAAATATGAACACTCACACGCACTCAGTACTGTTGATCATCACCGTGATTATCTGGGCACACACACACACACACACACACTAAAAGAGAGTACACAGTGCAAATTAAAAGCGATCTTGATTCCATATGGCAGCTGTGGCAGTGCCAGTCAGGAGGCCTGCAAGGAGAGGTGGAGACAGAGCTGTGGTGCCTGCTGGGCCGTGGGGATGTGGAGCCTCTCCTCCTGGCTCCTGCCTGACAGCTTTGCTACTCTCAGCTCTGGGCTCTTGCTGTTTTCACGCTGGCTGTATACAAGGTCATTTCTCTGAACTGCAAGCAGCCAAGGCTACTGTATATACCTAAATAGAGTCTGATGTGAATTGTGGGTAGGAATTACCTGGACTGAGCTGCAAATGGCATACTCACATATAATCATATCTTAAGCATCCAAGCATACTACACATTCTGACACGCTGTTTATTTGAGCTATAAAAGCTGCCGAAACTACAGAATGAAGCATAAAGTGAAGTATATCTCCTCATGCTGATCTGGCACACTTGACCTGTAGATCAATGTAGAATGATACAGCTATTCTCAGTCAGACTTGATGGGCTTTCCAGACACATATTCTCATTCCTTTCCATGGCTCTCCACCTCTCCCCCACTCTAATCGCCATAGCAACTAAACCCAGAAGGGGAGAGAGTAAGGGACAGCCGCACAGAAGATTAGCCATCAGCAAGAAATCAACCTACATGTGGGCACACACACATGCTAACACACGTAGGAATACACACGTACCCATGCCTGTCTGTGGCAAACACACACATACACACACTCTCACCACACACACACACAGTGTAATAATTAGCATAGATTTGCATCAATATTTATACAGTAACAGACCACTAAATGTTTTCATGCCTTATGGTTATTTGTAAAACAATGCTGTGTGCACAAAGGGTGCCTTTGAAAAGCTAATTCCAAATTCAAGAAAACCATCTGCACCTGTCAGCTTTTGTCTATTACAGATCAAATCCTGCATTTGGAGCAAGAGCTCTCCATACGGCCATTAAGAGGGTGTCTTATGAATACGCAAAATCCATTTGAGTGGTGCAGGAAAACCCAGGGCTCAGCTCCACCTGTAAATGGTGCTGAAAGTCCATGGATTGAACAGTGTTGACTACCTGAACTATAAATTCTGGATAGGTTCATGCAATTTAATGATAAAAGTGAAGCAAAAAAAAAAACTATAAATATTGCAGCCTCTAAAAACTGCTTATATCCTCATTGCTCACTGATTTATTTTCCTCCTAGTTGTCAGCAGGTGTCGTTTGAGTGTTACCATGGCAACACATAATTCTGATACAGCCTGGGGGTAATGCCTTTAAATGATCGTAGCGATGGTGGTGTTAGTTTTGCTGCTACAATGCTGCAACACAGAACTGTCTTAACCACTAGGCCACCAAGACTGATTGTAACCATTAAGTGGCTGCAAGCCATCTCTGAACCAAGCTGTGTGTCTATGGTAACAATCAATTGCTCCTGCTGACAACTGACAATCAATGTGGTCTGGTGACAAAGAGCAGGAAAACAGCTCAATTCTGGTTTGCTTGTTGCAGAGCTGGCAAATATTTACCTTTATCCTTTTCTTTCTTTATCACTAAATTTTCCAGCAGACACAGACTTTTTGCTCTTATTTTACCCAGAATGACTTTCAAGATACTCAATCATTCTTAGACACTTTTACACAACTGATGAACTATGAACTTGTACGACTACCCTCTGGTCAGAGAGAGACGAACAATAAGGAGAATTCAGGTCAGAAGTCAACACAAGAGTGATACTTTATATACTAATCTTAGAGTTACAGTTTAACCGAATCATTTAACATATGCCACTAAAAAACTGGTTGGGCCCTTATATCTGTATATTTATTTATATTATATTATATACTGTTTGAGCTGTAAATTTGATTAAGGTAACCTTTCCCAGACCCTATAGGCAGTTGTTCTCATGGACAGTAAACAGAGAATCAGGATGTTCAGCTCATCTGAAATGTAGTCAAAGCTCAAAACCCCACTTCTTCAACTCAACACCACATCGCTTTTAATACTGTCACTTTCCATTGTTTGCTTTGCTTTGTGCACTGTTTTGGAAAGTTTCTCATTGAGGCCTCTATCAAGTATCCTCTGGGGAGAACTGCAGAGGAGAGCAGCCTGAACCAGAGTACTTCTCTACTCTGTCAGCCTGAGGGGACACTGAAGTAATCATACTCAACCTGTTGCTAACAATGAGCATGTTCTAATCTTGCTGGATGAAAAGATGTTCTGAGTATAAATGGAAGGTTTTTTTCCACTGCATAGAAAGAGATATGATAGAGCACATATGCATGAGTGAGTAAAACACTAACAGAGTAATAGTTGAGTTTTAACATGGTAAAAACAAATGTCATAGACACCCCTAAAGACTGCAGACATTTAAAAAAACCCATTTGGGCTGAAAGTGGGGGTAGAATCGCAGAGGAAAGTGGCTCCTCTTCCCCTCTGCGCTGTAGGAGAATTCTTTCTAAACAAGGTATGGAATGCACTCCTGTGTTTCATAATTTGTTCCCTCATTCTTCTCCTCTGCACGTTTACAAACAGAGCCCCGAGGAAGAGGAAAAAGAGAGGGAAAGAGAGTGGTAGTGGAGGAGCAGTGCACGGGAGCCCTGGAAATATGTCAGGACCAGGTCATTTAGTAGAGCAAATAGGAGAATGTTTTAACAAAAACTGTGAAAAGGGGACATAGTGAAAATAGTGAAAAGGGGAACAAAACTTAATTAATAACCCTCTGACTGGCTATATGCCGACCAGTCTGAGAGAGCGAGAGCTAGGAGAGAGGAACGAAGGAAAGAGGAAGAGGAGGGGGAGAGAGAAAATGAGAATGCCCTAGGAATGATCTTAATGCTCCACTTGGTGTTCACATTCCAAGCCGGCAAATCATGCAACATTCAGCCCAAAATTCAGGATGATTTCTTCATCCAGCTGGGAGACTGGGAGCGCTGGGTTTCTACAAGTCTCCTCGTCCTTTCCCTCACTCCATTTCTCTCTCTCTCTCTCTGCGTCCTTTTCTCTGCTCCATGTGAGAGAGAAACAATATGGAGGAGATCAGTTGCACAGCAGAGAGGAGACAGGGGGTTGGGTGGGAGGGCAAAAGGAGATGACGAGGTGGAGGGTGGGCTGGGGTGCAAAGTTTAAAAATATCTCAGACTGCCGGACGCAAGGCTGGGCTACAGCAGTCCAGCAGCATACCTTCAATTTCAGCTATTTTTGTTGCTTTTTCCATAATGTCTGAAGTCTGCCTTATAAGCTGATGACAAAGTCGGTTCTCCAGCTGAGACATAAAAAGACATGTTGGTTCTGTCACACCAATTTTCCCTCACGTTTGCCAACGGGGCTGCTTTCTGTCAAAAGCATGCTCGACTTGTTATCAAAATTATTCATGGGTCTTGGGGTCACGTAGGTTAGCGGAGGGAACCTGGGGATCAAATGTCTGAAAACATCCACGCTGCTGAAGCGCCCTTGAGCAAGACACTGAACCCTGTCACCTCTTTGGGCTGTACCACATCACGCACTCTGACAAGTCTGAGAAGGAGGCTAGTACACAAAAATAATTTTCCTACAGTGATCAAGTACTTTATCTTAAACTGCCTGGAAACTGCAAATGAGGCATGTGTTGAAGCTCAACATTGTCAAATAGCTAAAAAGTACAAGGAGGGAGGGTACACTTAATGAGCACACTTATGTGCTTTGTGATTTGATAGAGCTGTAATGATTCCTCTATTTTAATTATGAGAATTTGCCTTCCTTTGTCTTATTTGATAGTAAACTCAGTAGCATAGACTTTGGACTGTTGGTCAGACAAAAACTATTTGATGCTTTGAGCTTCAGGAAATTGAGAAGGGCGTTTTTCACTATCCTCTACCATTTTAGACCTAACAATTAATCAACTAATGGAAGAAATAATTAGCAGATTAATCGATAATGAAACGAATTGTTAATTGTAGCCGTAATTTAATACAACGGCATGTGTCTGCCCTTGCACACATCAGCAAGCAATGGAGTGTAAGGCATTATAGTTCCATATAATGTTCTTTGAATTTAAAATGTTGAGTCTTTTTTACGCTCTGTTCTCTCTGTCTTTGCCATTCAACCATGTAAATATACTTGTATGCGGGTGTGTGTGTGTGTGTATGTGTGTGTGTCATATTGCTGGGGGGAATCGTTGTCCTAACTCATTGCATGCATGAGTCAACACTCACACATAAACACACTCACAGATACACAGGGAACACATATAGACGCACAATTCATGCACAAGGCAGGCCATTTTTCTCCTCCAGAGGAACATAAAGGGAGAGAAGGAGAGAAAGACGGTGATAGAATAGAGAGACACAGATAGTTGTGAAAGCTGCAGCCAAGTCAGCTTCAACTTAAACTCCAAGAGAGCTAAAGGTGCTTACTGCCACAATGAAGGAACAGAGCAGAGCAGGGTCATGTCGGAAAAAACACAACTAAATAACTGAAGATACCTGTATTTGAGTGTGTGCATGAGAAAAGAGCTCAGCTCAGTGCTTTCTTGTAAAGCTAAAACGTAAACAATTGAATTGAATATTGATGCACAGTACATTTACAGTTCACTTTATATTTAAAAATACAAACAAAATGTGTGTAACCTAATATGTTTTGATCAATGTACTGTATCATTGTCACACCTCTGCTATTTAAATGCATTTCCAATCTCTTTCAGGAAATCTGTCAATGTATTTCACATTCAAACTCTTTAAAGGACCGGTATGTTGGTTTTAATGGCATCTAGCGGTGAAGTTTAAGCAAAAAAACGATTATGCCAATAGATCATTCTAAATGTTACCCACTGGACCTTTAATGTCTTTCAAATGCATTTCAAAACTGTTACCAATGTATGCCAAACCAATTTGAAACACATTTCAGAAGTGCAATGTATAATTTAATTTATATTTTGCCTTTAAGCTGCCTGAAAACACATTTTAAATATATGACACATTCAGGTTATATGCTTTTTTAGACCATATCTTAGAAAAATAGAAATACTGTTCATATTGTACATGCATTTTAAAATGCATTCTCTAGAACCAGTTCAATAAAAATTGGAAGCAAACATGGTTAAAAAAAAATCGTAACATATAAAATATATATTCATTTCCATACGGGGTGATTATCCTACCCTACCCTTGCTGAAGCGTGATCACCTCTATCCCATACTTGTCTTTCTTTTGTTTCCTCTGTCTCTCTGACAGCCTCTCTGAGTGTCAGATTTACCTCTGGGTGCATCCCAAATACCACTAGGTGTGTGGGAGGCTGTGCCGCTGTAAAGGCGCAATGTAGAAATGATTATGTTGGCTTTGAATGCAGTGGCATATATCATGTCTAACATTACCATTTATGTATAAGGAAAACACTGTCAGTGTCAACATTGTGAGACTGTACAGGCCTTTTTATGTGAATTCCTTCCTTTGTTTGAAAGTCACTATTTGATCTTTAAAAAGGAGCAAACACACACAATTATTCTATGCTTGACTGTATTCTCTTATATTATAAAGAACTTTTGCTTCATTCCACCTCTCCATCACACACTGAAAACATTTCCCAAAAGACAACCCTTCAACCAGATCTGATGTAGTGAATCCACAGGTTGTATTTTTTCCCTCAACCCTATATCAAACAATGGCACACCATCTATTTGTTAAATGGTTTGTCAACAGTATTTGCTGGGAAGCAGCCCTCACTGATGGCCCTCTGGCAGCCAATCTGCTAATGTGGAGTACTGCTGACATCACAGCTAAAATGATACATGCTTTTCTCTTTTCATTATACCCCATCTCTCCACCTGTCCATCTTTCTGAGCTTCTCTATCAGGTTGAGCCCTGCTCAGATCAATAACCCCGACTCCCCCCTCCCCCTGCAATACATGTTATATACTGTCATCATGTATTTCCCCTAACTCAATTTTACATGCCTTGTGGCGCTTGTCCGTTGTGTAATAAAACCTGCAACACACAAATTTTAGCAACAAACAACAACCCTACACACATTCACATATTATCATGCTTAGCTAAGGACACCACTGCTTGTGTTGCTGTTTCACTGCACATTGATTAAGAAGTGGGAAAAGAAATGTGTAGCAGGGTAGTCTGTATAAGGCGTCAGAAGGCCATTGATTCGCCTGTTTTTCTGACGCACTGCAGTCCCCTTTTCTGCATAAACGTGAACTTGTTAGACTGATGACCATATTGGGCATTTAGTCTGAGAACAACAGCTGATTTTACTTCAAGTTTAGTCATTTATTCACTGATTGCTTTATGTGTGCGTGTTGGTTTGAGTGAGTGTGTGAATGAAGGCGTACGCTGGGCACGCATATGGTGTGACATAATGGCATACTGAACTGTGTGTCATCATCCAGCTTACAAGTAAGTGTTATTATGCCTGAGTAGGGAATGAATCATTGCGTATACACTATAATTTCCTCTTGTGTCAGTGGAGTGGCTTTTTTAGAATCAATGCACGGTGATGCAGACAGCCTGTCACTGAGATAAAAAGGACTGTAAAGAGGAAATTCTTTGTTTGCTGTTGATATCAGTCACATTAGAAATCTGTCAGCTCACAAAAAAACAATAATTTTTTATTTCTTCATCTAGCATTTTCATTAAGATAAAAAAACCTCTTCTACAGTCTGAACATTGACATCATCTGATACTGTGACATGCTTAACCCACAAGAATATTGTCTTGGGGCTGGCAGAGGAGCTGAAGACCTTGGCTAGTGAGAGCGAAGACCTGCATTGTTCACTGTTTTTCCTGTAAACACCATAACAGAAACAACTGGGTCCTGAGTATCAGTTTAGCTCATGCTCCCATTGGACAAATTCCTAATGCAGAAAGACAATGAGTTTTAAAATTTAAATGTATCAGATTGGTAAGTGTTAAAGAGATGAGATATAAAGGACATAAAGAGGAAGTGCTGTTAAAAAAGTCCATCACAGCTGACCCCTTCCCCCCTGACATGTTAATTATAGAAACTGCTTTATAGTAGAGAGGAGGGGACTATATGTGAGCATACCAGTGGGACCAAATCAGTGGTAGCAACATAGAAATGTACTTTACATGTTCTATGAGGAGATTTTATAGAGCACACAGCCTCACATTAATAGTTAAGTTACTCTAAGAGTCTACTGCAACGTGGCTTCTTCCCCAGAGGGGGTAGAGCGCTCATATTTGTCCTGCTCAGACTGTAAAGTGACATCAAGAGGTTTTCTGCTAATATGAAATATCTCATCTTGTCATGTTGGACCAAACAGCCTCCTGACATGTTTAAAGAAATCCAAGGCTACTGGATTGTTGGAATAATGCTCTTACTGTATGTTTGTTGAGATTTCTTTTAATAGCCTGAAATGTTTAATTCTTCCAATCCCCCACATGTTTATACAATATGATATAAGTGTGTGTGTATTTGCAATGATAACACTGGTGGAGGTGCAGTGGGGAGCTACAGGATATGGAAAAGGAGTATATCCATTACATAAGAGATTAAACTGAAGGAATCTGAGGTATGTATCCAATGCTGGCCAGTGATATGAAAGCCTACTTCGTGAGCCCCCCTGGGCCCCCTCCCCATGTACAGAGCCTCAGCGGGTAGGTCCACTGTTTATCCCTTTGATGTAGGCTTGTAAAAGGGAACAAACACACAGCGTGGCACCACAGCATTAACTCTCATATTGTGCTATTAGACACCATTGTTGTTTTAACTTTGCCTTCAAGCCACAGTGACAGAGGTCATAAGTGTGCACAAGACAGCGACAGGGACAGAGATAGAAAAGATAGAAAGAGAGGCTCTCAACTAGATGTTGCAGTGAGTCCTGAGTTTTGTTTAAACTCTAAAAATGGGGCACAGCCTGTGGACGACTGTGTGTGCTCACCAGCCTTGTTGTTATTACATATAATGCCACCCGCTGCTTTTACTCAACCACACTATTCTAATGGACCGCTGCGATTCCTGCTGCACTTCATTACAACAAACAGGAGAGTTGGAGGGAGTGAGAGAGAGAGGAGATTACTGCTGTTTTGTTCAGCTCTCACTGTTTGGGGTAAAGGAATGTTTCAGAGTGGCTCAGTCCCCCCCTATGTGTTTCAACCATCCACGTGCTGCACATACCCAACTGACACACACTCATCATGACGAGGACACTTTCCAAATCACACGCACACACACATAAGCACTGTCTCTCTCGCTCTCTCTCTTTCCTCCTCTATTTTTAATGGAAGATGTGCGATGCATGTCCTTCCTGTCCCTCACTGTGTACTCATGTAGGAAGGACTTTTTTTACCCAATCTGATGTGTATGTGACACACATCTGTTGCTTTAGCTGCTGGAGGCGGAGAGAGAGCAGGCGAGAGGATTGAGGCTTACACTTAAACCATTAGCATACGCTCGCAGGAATGGAAGAGGAGATAAGGGAGAGGTGGGTGGACATCTAAGAAAATGTGGAGGAGAAGAAGAGTGAGCGAATGTAGAGGTATTAAATGAGAGGAGAGGAGAGGAGTTATTGCTTCAGCTCAGAGTGATCAACAAAACACATACGTACAAGTAACTAACACACTAACAAACACTCTGCAAATGCATTTTAAAAGTACAGTATCATCTTCAGGACTGAGAAACTTAGTCTGACACTGACCAACTCAATGAAAATGAAAATTTTTTTTACATGTTGTGTGTGTGTAGGTGTGTAACACTGACCTCTGACTCGGGCATAGCAGCAGCCACACTTAGCCAGGACTTTACGGAACAAGTGTTGGCAGCCACAGCCTCTGTGGTGGCGATGGTGGTGGTGGCCCCCTTTCATGCTGTTGAACCATGAGCAGAGGTGGGCATGGCCCGGCACTCTCTCTTTTCCCCCCTCTCTCTTTTTCTGTCCCTCTCAAGTCTCCCTCTCTCACCCTCACACAAAGTAGATGTTTACTCCTCAAAGTGTAAATCCCCAAAAAGGTGTCAGTTGATCCTTCTTCTCAATTGACTCCAGACAGACGCGTCCAGACCAAGAAAAGGAGAAAAGAGTCTGCAAAAAGCAGCAGCAGCAAAGAAGGAATCCACTCACTCACAGGGTTTCTGTGCTGGTGATAAACAGCCAAGGAAAGATTCCAGCAAGCTTATCGTTATATTCAATGTGCTCCCTTCCCTCTGTCTCTCTTTTTTCTCTCTGTTTTCTTTTTGGTGCTGAGCTCTCGCCTCTGTGAACTGCCTGGTCAAATGACACACTAGGAGACTGCTTCGGCGAGAGAGAAAGAGAGAGAGAGAGATAGTGAGGGAGAGAGTAATGGGAGGGGTGAGAAGGGTGGAGTCTGCAGCTCTAGTTGCTGGCTATTCCAGGATAAGGTTCCCACTCCCCTAAATTTTCTCTCTTCCTGTCCTCCGTTTCTCTCCTCTCAGCTGTTTTTTCTCTGCCCCTTCTATTTCTTCCTCGCTTGTCTGCTGTCTATCCAACTATCCAACTCAGAGACCAGATGAAATGGCACGCTGAAAGCTGACCCTGGAAATAGTAACACCCAGGTCTGTAATGATACATAATGCTATTTACAGAGAAGAGGCCATGTTGAGTTGAAGGTGTCATGTATTTTCCAGTAACAGTGTCATTACCATCGTCTGGTAAGTGGTGTCACTTTATGGCATTTAAAGAGTGTTCACTTCGTAGATCACAGTGGGCTTTCCTCACTGGGAGAGCTCCAGTATTGACTTCTGTATTCATTTATGATCATGGGGCCAGCATAGTGAGCTTTTTTTCTTCTTTGTGTTTTCATTGAGCAAGCAGGCGTCTCAAATTT